>NW_024498597.1:0-457400 GCF_017590055.1 Onychostruthus taczanowskii | reverse complement strand
CGGCTGGGGCCGCCCGGTGCTCGCGGCCCAGTCCCGCGCACGGCTCCGGGAGGCCACGGCAGCAGCGGCTTTTCCTCGGCCCCCAGCGCCCCGGGACGCGCGTCGGTGCAGTACCTTCTCGGCGGCCTCGGGGCCCCGCGCATCCCCGCCGCCGGGCCGGGGAGACGCCCCACTCCCGGGCCGCGGCTGCGCTCCCCGTCACTCGCGGCGCGGCCCCGCCTCGATCCCGAGCGGCGGGCGCTCGGAGCCGTCTCCAGGAACGGGCGCTGATGGACGGAGCTCCCGTGGGAGCACTCGTATCCGTCGGAGCCGTGGCTGTGGGGACACCGCCCGGCCCCGTGGGCAGGGCAGCGGCTCCCGCACCTCTGGAAGGGGCTCGAGTCACGCAGCGTCCGCACTCTGGGTCGGGGATAGGGAACAGGGCTCTGACCCCGCCTGTCACTGCAGGATAGCTGAACCACCTCCCTCCCGCCGGGACGGGAACACACGGAGCACGCCCGGTGCGGCGGATCCTCCTCCCGGTGCCTGCGGCGATGCGAGGATGCTCAGAGGCGCGTCCAGGACCCGGCCCCGCCGCACCCGCTCACTTGGCAGCCCTGCCCTGCCCTGCCCTCCGACCCCACTCACAGATCGTGGGGTTGGTTTTCTTGAAAATGCCCTTCTGCAAAGTGCAGGGATCAGTTTGAGGAATCTGCAGGCTGGTGGGGCCGGTCCCTTACCGAGAATCAGATCAACTCCGTGCTTTCCAAAACATCACTTTCCATAAAAAACAGCCTTAATCCAACATCTAAATCTATTTGGGGAAAGATTGGCCATAAGAGCATGGAAAACTGCCTGTCATAAGCAGGCAAGAAATGTGTTTCATTTGGGGTATTGAGGCTTTGGGTCCCACAGACGTATTCATTCCTTCAGGACCAGACATGTGTCTTCCTCAAGGTGAGCCAAGCTTTGTTCTTTGTGCATCTATTCCTCTATCAGAAATCTCTATCCTTTTCTGGAGGAAAAAAATGTCAATGTGAGGTTTTCCTTTAAAATTTTGTTTTTCCAAAGAATACAAGCAATTCCTGTAAAATGTCAGTCTGTGCTATAGCACAGCCAGCTGAGAAACTTGACAACCAATGCTTGGCAGGAGCCCAGAGAGGAGAGGCTGGAGCATCTGCCATGGCTTTCACTCCCCTCAGCTGCTCCTGCAACAGCTCCACGACACTGCTACTTCTTGAAACCCTCTGAAGGCTCATGCTGGGCTTGCCTCAGCTGATGTGTTCAGGCAGGCTGGGACTGAGTTCCAAGTTAAACCAGTAATGTCACATCCCATCCAGACCACTGGCAAATGGAGCCAGGTAGTGGTGCTGTATGGAGTTGTTAATGAATTAAAATCCCTGGAAGAAGAACAAGGCCACGTGGGGAGTCGGACTGATTTTCTGCAGGGTTGAAGATCTTGCATTGTGTTATACCTCTTGAGGTGAAATCTTGATTCTTCAGGAATTAGTGCCACCTATGGCACTGCACCTGTGGTCTCCAGCCACCCCTGGGAGCACCATGAAACAACCAGCATCCCTAAAAGCCACATGGGAGGGTGAGGATGATGTTCCTAGGCCTGCTGTCCAAATGTACAGGGCACACTTGATGCAGATTGATGGGAAGGGGATTGAGAGAGAAGCTGGATTTTCTTCCCTCCGCTTTTCCAGAGCTGCTGCTCCGTGGCACTGGCAGCACTCTCCTGGCAGCACTGCCTGCCTGTCTGGTGCCCATGGCTGAGCACGGGTGCCGTGGGCAGCTGGGCACCGCTGCATGGGGTGTGAAGCATTTGGGGACTTTACCTGTAGTGTAGTGCCCAGAAACTGCTTTGAGGTTGGAAAATGTGAGGAGATTCCTCACATTTGATCTCGTGACTCAGTCCATGCTCCAAATCCCTGGGGCTGAAGTGGCTCCTGAAGAGGTGAGGAGCAAAACTGCACTGAAAAGCTCAAGTTTCAATGCAAACCAGATGACATCAGAGAAATTGCCTTCTGCTCACTGCTGGCCAAGATTTCCAACTGCAAATACTTTCTTGTAACTCTGAAGAGCCCAAAGTGGAGACATCTGCACCTAGGTTAGGTAAAGCTCCCCTAACCATGGTTCAGTGCTGAGGAAAATTCTTCCCCTCTTTTTGTGACCATAAAGGGAATTAGAGATCCTGTCTAAATGTGTGATGAGACTTCTCTGTGTCCTGTCAGATAAAAATCAGGCAAGGACAGCAGGGATGTGCAGCTGTGCCTGTTTTACTCACTCTCTCCAGGAAGGGGCACTTGCGTCCTGTAAAACACAACAGGGAGCAAGCTGTGCCCACAGTGCCCATCCTCCACCACATCCACTCACTACCACCAGCAGACAGCACACCTTGTCTGAAGAGACAGAGGCACTACAGCCACCACTGCTGTGACAGCCCAAGGCCAGCACATGCTCCTCCATGGCCCTCCTGCTGCAGCTTCTGCCAGGAAATATCCTGCATTATGGATGCCGAGGTTCAAGGCTGCAGTGTGTGGAGCCAGATTTTAAAGAGAGACTCTGGAAATTCATAGTTCATGCTACCAATTTGCCGGTCATTTCTGTGGGGTGCTTTTCTCTTTTTCTTCCCCAAGGAGCAACAAAATACCAGGACAAGATGCTTACACAGAGCAGGTGGAGCAATAAAAGCATTGGTTTTACTCCACGTCTTTTTTCCTGGATCTTGAAAGAATGGAGCTGGTCCTGCACATCATTCTGATGAAACAATGATGAATGCCTGCTTTGCTAAAGCCTGAGATTCTTACATAGAGATTTAGGACAAGCATTGCACAAAACTTGGAGGTGCAGGGAGAGGAGCCAGTACTCCATGTGCTGGGAGGGGCTGTGCACATGCCAGGGGCTGTAACTGCTTGGAGGGTGTAAGTGATGACTGCAGAGGTCTCTGCACTTCCACCCACTCTTGTGGAAAAAGCAGGTCAGCAGAGAGCCCTTGTGCATCCTCTGTGCTTAAACTGTCCCTGGAGCTTGGGCTGCTCCTGGCATCTTGCGAACCATGTGGAACGCGAGTTCCCTCAGGCTGGCGAGGTCGTTCAGGGCGTTGTGGGAGCTCTCAGAGCAAGCAGCAGAGGAGCACACGGGGCGCCAGGAGCTGCCCAGAGCACTGACCAGAGCACTGTTTTCAACAGCTTCTCAAAGGGATCATGCTGAGAAAAAGGCAAGTCACGTTTATCACTGAGTCAGGTGAATTAAACATTCACATATATTTGCTGAAAAAAATTATATACATCTGTAGCAAGTCTCTCCCAAGTCTGAAAGATAAGCATCATCTAGTCACTAAATTA
This sequence comes from Onychostruthus taczanowskii, assembly GCF_017590055.1. Taxonomy (NCBI): domain Eukaryota; kingdom Metazoa; phylum Chordata; class Aves; order Passeriformes; family Passeridae; genus Onychostruthus; species Onychostruthus taczanowskii. The sequence goes on along the minus strand of NW_024498597.1, from coordinate 454,071 downwards.
AAAAAATAAAAATCTGACTTTTAAATATTTTTCTTTTTATCCATGTTCAAGAGCACAGACAGTTTATTTTGTTAGCACATTTTGTGAAGGATGTATGTGTGTGAATAGCCATGAAAACCAGTGAAAATTTGGTGTTTGTTTGGGATATGATGGAAAAGAAGAAGCAGCCACTTAACGCCTTACAGTCTAAATAATCCACAGAGTATATCGGGTTGCAAAAAGGTCACAAAGTAGCAAAGAGAAGCCTAAACACCCAGAGACGTAGCATACATGTCTGCTAAGGAAGAACAAGGCATAGAGCATGCTGGCTAATTAAAGAAATTTCACTTTAGACCCTGTTCCTTATGCGTGTAACCCTGGAAAAATCATCCCATAACAAGAAATGGACTCGGAAGAGATTTCTGTATCCATTCACAGTAAGGCTTTGAAGATATATGAAGTTTTATAGCATTTGTATTTTAAGGATTTAGGGCAAGTACATGTTCTTCCACTGAATAAAAACAAAGTTAGTACTTAAAAGGTTCAAAAATATATCAATCGTGACTTTTTTTTTTACATAAATAAATTATATTGATTTTGGATTTAACAGCTGAAAAAACCCTTTCTGCTTCCACTGGAGGCAAAAACTGAACAAAATGTTAGTTAAATAGAGATAGCAGCATTTCTAAGAAATCTGTCGATAGTGATACAGTATCTATGCTACAAGAAATGTTATTAAATAGAACACAATTATTGGGGGAGTGAAGGATTGCATTATGATTGGCTAAATCCTTTAAAAAACCATCCAATCCAGTAAACTGGGAATAAATTCTGCGAAAATATAAACCAACTGGTTTTTTGACCACGGGTAACAGACTTCTTTGAGATGCTAATTTTAACATGTACATAATTTATAATCCCAAATGTATAAAAGACAATGACAAAAAGCATCATAAATAAATAATGCAAACTGAAATAGTTATGTCAAAACATTTGGACCATCCGATAAATTAGCAAAACTGCAACAGAAAAAAAAAGTAAAAAATACAGTAAATTGTGACAACCAAGTGTGAAACTGATGAGTAGCACACTCCAACTCCCTCCCCGCCTGCCCTTCACTTACTGCTGCACCACTGTGGCTTTATTCAATTCTCAGACCATGAGCTGCAAGTAAGAACAACCCCAAGAGAAAGAATAATGAAAGGAGTGAGGGGAAGGAGAAATCAGAAGAGTTGCCTGTGGAGGAGTCTCAGTACCCAGAGCTGGAGCAGGGCGCTGGCAGCATAAAAACCTGTCCATTTGAAATGCAGATGCTGAAATCATTTGGAGGACTGGAAATACTGTTCAACAGCAAATGGAATGGGAAGAAGCCAAAGTCATCTCTTCACAGTCCACCAATACAAAGTAAGAAACTCAGGCTCTGAAAGTCTCAAGGGTCCTTTTCAGAGGACTCCCCAGGGAGGGAAGCTGGCCTACAGCCTTCTCCATGTTTGCTGAAAGAACACCACCTCTGGGGTAAGGAGTGGGAAATATAAAAACTCAGAAAGCCTAAGTGTTCATATAGGAGAATTAAAATCGGTGTGGTCTGTTCATGGCTGGAAAAAAATACCTTTAGAGCACCTGTAATGCCATAGCTGAGAACTAATGCCAGAGAGGAGAACTGAAGACAAGCAGAATGATGAAGGAACTGGCTGCTACAGATACAGTAACCCCAGAAAAGTCATGCAAGTGTGCAAAACCTTTCCAGCTCAAGCTGGAAAATTCTTGTAACTACCAAGGAAAGGGCAACTAAATTCCACATAACATAAAACCAAACGTTGGTTTTAAAAAACACAAAAAAATGTCTACATCGTTTTTTCACTCTCTGCAGTTTGTCTCCAAACCTTTGAGGTGGGGGTGATCAAGAAATTATATCACTACCAGTTATGCTTTTCCTTTCAAAGAAATGAATATATGCATTTTCAATTATTAGTTATATACTTCTGTCTATACTACTATTCTAGTAACCATGATAAAATAGGGAAATACTTTAAATCAAAAATACACATTAGCACTTACTATAGCTGTGCTTTTAGCCCAAATATAGGCTTTTTCGTTCAGTGTCGCTGTAGACAGAAATACCCTTGTCTGTGTGTTAGACCAAGAGACAAACACTTTTCTTTTGCTTTTGTTTTTTTGCTGCTTTTTCTTCTCAAAGGAGTGAGCAATTTGCGGGGGGTGACCAAGTACTGGATTTGCTATTGTCAGCTGGGATGATTGACTGGAAAAACAGAATGAGAATTCGGTGCCTCCCATACTAGCTAGACAACACTGTTTATCTAATAAAGTGGCAAGACCCTGCAACTATTAACATGTAGTATGTCACCAGTTTTTTCTGACAGGGAATTAGGTAGATAATATTACTCATGGAAACACAGGTTTATGAAGGTGGAGCAGGGTGGGAGGGGAAGTAACAAAGAGTTTATGGGATAAGAAACTCACAAGCCACAATCTTTTTGTGTTTTTCTTTCAATGAAACAAAAGGTCTAATCGGGATCGTGAGCTGCTTGGCGCTCCTCCTCTGCTGGTCCGTCCTGCTCCTTCTCTGCCACGGCTGGCAGGCTCTGCTGCACACAGTTTTGACTGTTTGCAGCTTCTTTTTCCGGCAGTGAGACAGTTTCTGGCTCTGGATTTGCCAATTCCCCTTTCGCTTTCTTCCTCTTCCGCTTCTGGCTCTCCAGGTTCGCCGCCTCCGAGTGCCTGGTTTGCTGGATGCCAGGCAGCGCCATGCCAATGCCAGGGGAAAGGAACATGGAGGGATAGATCAGTCCAGGAGACATCCCTGGGATAAGAAATGGGTTAAAAGCTACAGGACTACTGGTAGTTATTGCAGATTCTGACTGATTAGAAAATGAACTAGGACCAGGCTTATTTTCAGCGAGAGGTTCCTTTTTCCCATCCTGGCTGCCCTGTTTCTCCTCATTGGCTTTCTCGGTGCTGGCCGTGCCACCTTTCGTTGTGCTTGTTAACGAAGTCGGAGCAGTCGCGGTGCAAGTTGTCGTCATCGGGGAGTTGAGGAGTCCTCCCACGCCGAACATCTGGGGAACGGTCGCCATGCCGGGGAGCATCATGGGCAACATGCTCAGGGTGCTCTTCACATCCTCGCCCGAGGGCACTGCCGCAAAGCCAGCAGGAAACCCCACCAGCCCGGTCAGAGGGATCCCTTGCATATTTCTCATGTTCTGAAGTCCCACTAGATCCATCCCTGCAATTAGTCCGTTCATGAACAGTGGTCCCATTCCAGAAGAAGAATCTGCTACGACACCAGGGCCTTTAAGGAGCTCATTCCGGGGCCTCCTCCCTCTCCGGCGCGGCCCGGTGTCCCGGAGCACAGGCTCGGTGAGGATGCGATTGAATTTGTTTTCGGGTAAGTAACCCTGAAAATGAGACATAACAGAGAACACCTGACAGTTACTACTGCAGCAAAGGAATCTGGCTTCTCCGTGCCCACATCTGTGTCCCAGATGGTGTTGGCAGAGAAATATTTGCCTACATGATATGGAATTTGAGAGGTACACACAACTTTTCCCCAAGAGATGCTGCCAAATGCAAAACACCCTTGCTCTGCCCTGGCAGGATCCTGCACTCTCTAATGCTCAGGGAGGGGAGGAGGAAGCATCTTTTTACCCTGTTTTTCACCCCAGCCCTCAGCACCAGCTGCTCACAGCACAAGAAGCACCAGGGCAGCGTGGTGTCAACTGCCCACTCAGCTCCCTGCCCAGCTCTAACTGTGCCTTCAGCAACAGGTGAAAAAATCCTCCTTGAGATGGGAAGGGCCAAATTTTCAATGCTCTGCAGGACAGCAAAGCTCATGGGATGACACAGAGAGTGAGCATGCTGTCTGAGGAGCTCCTGGTCAGAGCTTCATGGAGATGCCAGGGAGCATTCAGAAAGCTCTTCTGACAGAAGAGACGTGGGACCAAAACCCAGCAGCCAGAAGTGGGTGAGACGATTTGGTTACACAGAGCAGTGCAGGGGGATCCACAGCACAGCTTAACACTCCCTTTTTCAGCATCCTCAACACAGACATTTAAACATTTCCCTTCGTGGTTCCCTTGGGTATCAATATCACCACTCTTTGAACCATTTTGAATAATAAATTTAGGTAGGAAAAGTATTTCCTGTTGACACCTGTAGTGCAGAAATGTGAATTAGATGTGCCTGGCAGTCTGCTCAGCACAGCACCCGCCCAAGGAGGGAGAACCTTCGGGGAGCATCTCCCACTGGCATGTGGGAGAAGCTACACAGGCCACGAATGTCCCCGGGCTCTGTGGGGCAGCAGCCCCAGCTCCTGCTGGCCTGAGCACCCAGAGCCACCAGCCATCTTTCTGCATCCCTCTCCTACCAGGATGGGCATGCATTCTCCAAAATCTCAGTGTCCATGGGGTGGGAATGATCATGGGATGCAGCCACTGGAGCAGGGCACAGGAGAGGTGCCCAGGCAGTTCCAGGCACACAGTGGTTTCTGTGGCAAAGGGACGGTCCCCTCAAGTCAGGGGAAGGAAGAGCTGTCAGCTCACCCGGGACTGGCTGCCCAGATGGGGCCCTGATGCCAGCCTGGACATGAAGCCACTTCTTGGGCAGTGGGACAGACCATGCCAAATCTCCAGCGCTAAGGAAAAACCAATTTGAGAGCAGTACCAACCTCTAAGACTCACCAACGGATTCACCATCCAGCCCTCTGCAAGGTTATCACACAAACCACTGCAGCCCAAAACCAGGCAGCAGGAGAGAGGAACTGCAGGGAGAAGTCTGGATCAGGCCAGCCTGTGGGGCAGGGCATGCCGGAGGGGAGAGCACTCCTTCTCCACAGGCTCTGCCACACACCGGGGCAGGGACTGGTGGATGGACAGGGCGGATGAATGTGGCACAGGAGACTCCATCCTGCCCCTCTCCCTGCTGTGCCTGACCCTTCAGGCCTGGTGACCTGCGGGGCCTCCGGTGGGCCCGCGGCTGCGCAGGCAGAGCTCACGGGAGCAGATGAAAAGCGTCAACTAGAGGTGGTTTTGAAAATTTGACCCATGAGAATGTTCTGTCCACACCCTTCCGTCCAGCTCCTAGGGCGTTCCTCTTGCCCCTGCTACCCTGAGCACCCCAAGGCTCTGCAGCCAGGCATGCTGAGCCCCGCTCCCGGGGCGCTGGCCCCCTCTCTCTGTGGCCTGGCCAACCTCCCGCTCTGCAGCCATGCCCTCCCACACGCCCAGCCCAGGGCCTGCCTCGTGCTCCCAGATCCTCACTGGAGAAAGGTTGTGGGGATGGGGAGGGGAAAAAAAAAGATGACATGATACAGATTTCTCCAAAAGCTCTAACTTACTGAAAGCTTAACAATGTCAGCCCAGTCAGCTGCAACAGCATACTCCAAGTTTGCATCAAGCCACCTTGGCAATTCCTTCAATGCTGGTGCCGTGGCTCCCCCTAACTATAAAACACAGCAGAAGGATGACCTCTATTGCAGAGAGAGTTATGTAAAATAATACAAAAAAAAAAAGATTACACTTCCCCTAGCTTCTTGCTTCAGGCTGCAATTTGGCTGGGGTGGAGACTCTTGCCTTGCTACACTTGCCTTTCTGCAGGATTTGGTGTGTGCCTGCTGCCTCCAGACACACAGCTCAGGGAGAAAAGGCAGGTTCAGCCTCTGTGGCCCAGCCCACTGCCCTCCCAGGGACCAGTGATAGGGACAGAGCTTCTGTAAAACCATAGTTAGAACTGGCAAAGCCCCACGCTCAGCCAGGAAAGGCCAGCATGAGAGCAACAAAGGGGAGCACAGATGTGGCTGAAACAACCTTTCTGCCTCACTCTTTAGTTTTGCTTTTAGATGTGATTAATGTCATATCACCTTCTGACCTTGTACAGTCCTGGGTGTGTTTAAGAACTAATTTTGATGCAAAGTACTCCTGAACACCCCTTCTTGTTCAGAGAGGTGAACCTCAGTGCCCTGGAGATTAAACTGCAGACAAGTAAATCCAAGCTCCTTGCTCAGAAAGCAAGGAAAAGCCCTTCCAACCCTCGACTTTCTACAAGCCCAGCAGTGGGTATTGGTGTGTTCTGGCCTGTACCTCATAAGGAGGAACAAACCAAAGGTATTTGCATGGCAACGTTACAATTTGTGGCATATTGCAATGAACTTAAGGGGAACTATCAAATCCAGGATGGAAAGCACAAGACAGGGCTGTGCTGAAGGTGGCTTTGAAGCCAAAGGCTGTATCCCATTGCCACTGAGGGGTCTGTGCCCCCGGGCAAGGGACAACACTCCCACATCCCTTACTTCACACAGACAGTCACTTATTGCACAGGTCTGCATGTCCCCGGGCACATATGTGTCACAGCATAATGTAGATTAGAGACCTCTTCCAGACTTTTGTCTCATCCACAGGCTTCTGTGGATTAAATCTCCCCCACAGGTGAGCTCAAAGTCTGCTAAGCATTTTGGGACACTGAGGGCAGAGCAGAGAACAGGCCTTTGCTTACCCGCCGTCCGGTACCCTTATGTACCACCGGCACCCGCTCCTCTCCCGTCAGAGAGCTAATGTCCAGTTTGTTGGGGTCCTTGCAGCGCTGCCTCCTCTGCTTGGGCTTGTCTGAAAAATTCTGGAGTGCAAACAAGACAATGTTAATGAGACTAGATGGCTTAATGAGCCTGGCTGGCTACAAGCCCTGCAGGAGAGCAGCATGGATGGGCTCCCAAGGGACAGGGAATCCCTGCAAGCTGGGGCAGGAGCAGCACCAGCAGCACAAACTGGTCCCTGCCACACGACCAGCTCTCAAGTGAGCAAAACTGATTTTTGTAGATATAAAGGGGTCTCCAGTGTACCCCATTTAGAGCACCCTAGCCCTTTCTAACTTTCCTCCACTCCTGACATTGCAGGTTCTTATACATGCATCTGTAAACAGGACACTGCATCCAGCCAGTAAAGAGAGAACAGATCTGTGTGTGCCACTTGTGTCACTCTCGTGCAGCCACCTGCTTCTCACCAGCTATTTTCACCACAGAGATGCTGCACCCTGTTTCTTTGGGATCAGAGCCCTCTGGAACCGCAACCTACCGAGTTACAGCCAAGTCATTGCACAGCCACTACTGATGTGCCTGCAGGGATGGAGCATTATAATGAACAACTTGGACAGCACAGATTCCTGAGAGTCAGAAAAAAACCCTGAGTGCAGTTCATCCTTTGAACTGAGCTACTGCAGTACCCCAAAGCCTCTCTCAATCCATCCTACACGGGAGAGAAGAAATCCTGCAGGGCTGGCCTGAGGCACTGGGGGCTTTCTGGGGGCAAGAGTTTCACCAGAGGTATGGTCAGACTGGGCAGGCTCCAGTACCTCCCCAGAAGGCAAGGGTGTTGGGAAGGAGTGGCAAGGCACCTCCACACCTGCTCCAAGAGTCTGGCCCTGGGCACACAGCTGGAAATGTCTCTGGACTTTGAAAAGCAAATGCCGTCCTGCTGAGCAGATGTTGGGCTCCTCACCTCTCATCTCTAACAAGCTTTAAAATGCAAATGTCTTGCCTGTACTTCAAGCTCCAGGAAATCCCTGCCTCAGGCACATGATCCTTCAGGAACAAGATGCAGAGTCTTTTCTGTTTTACCATCACATTTCTTCCTGCTCTGTTTCACCATCACATTTCTTCCTGCTCTGTTTCATGGCCTGTGCTCTGCCTACCACATGGTCTAACAGCCTAAGTAAGCTGAAACCTGTAGCAAACCAACCTGTGAAACCAAGAGGTGGAGGTTTATGAGAGAGCAGGAAGAATCAGACAGACTGTGCACCTCACTCTGAGCCACTGTTTTCTGAGAGCATCCATGGCCAGAGCCTCCAACACAGCCTCTTTGGTCTGGCTCTTAAAGAGAGCAGGTTTTCTCTTGCCTGGGAACCTTGTTTAGTACAACAGCACTGCCTATAATGACCCCAGTGAAAAAGAACAACATAGACAGACTTTGAGCACCTCAAATCTGTTTTCTCATTTCTGTCCCCATCCAACCCTGGCCCTTCTGGAACACATTGTACATTGGGCAGACAGATGCACTGCAGCTGGAGAACTGACCCTGGGTAACAGGGCTCGGCTCCTGGAGGATGCCAGACAGGTCCATGCCCAGGGAACCCTGAGGGTACTGACAGTCCCCCGCCTGGGCATGTTTGTGTTCTGGGGAAAAGGAGAGGGGTTCTCCAGCAGAAAGTGCTTTTTGTTGCTGTACAGGAGAACAGTGCTCACCTCTTAAACATGTCATGAATCCCTGAACAGCCCCAATGAACACCACAAATCATGTTACAAGAAAAAACGTAACACAAAGGGCAACACACACAGCAGGCGCGCACACACACACACACACACGCCACTGAAGGCCACCCTTACTGTGCCAAAGCTGGGGACATCGAGTGTGTAGTCAGACTGCTGCTGGAGCCAGTCAAGGAGACTCTTATTCGGGACAGCCTTCTCTTGGCTGCCTGCAGCTGGGGCTGGCTGTGGAGTTGAGGTAGCAGCAACCGGCCCATCAGGGAGGGGACTGTTCTGAGGGGGCTGCGGCTGGTCTTCCTGAACATCCTGCCATGGAAGAAGGAGCAGGGACAGCCCATCAGCAGATGCAGTGATGCATGTGCACCCCGAGAAGCACAGCTCCCAAAGCAGGTCATCTGCTCCCATCACACAGACTAATCCAGATACTCCCAGTACCTCTTCCTTAAATCACCACCCACCACCACATTTCCACTCCATTCCCAGCACTGGTGGGAGGAAGGGCAGATGTTTCTGAACTCACAAGATGAACTCACAAGGAAACACTCCAATCACCAGGAAGACCAACTTCCCCTCAGACCACTCCTAAAAGTGGTCTAGGGGCACTGGTCTTGCTCCATTCTTTGAGTGGATCCCAGGACAGAAGGAGAAAGGGTGTAGATCTTCCTCATCTTCCCTGAACCGAAACATTCCCTAAGATGGGACAGCTGCTTTTGATAATGTTTAAAAGGATTCAAATCCTCCAGAGTGCTGTAAACCAGAGGGATAACTCCCCTTCCTCCCTGTAGTATCTACTCCTGCCTTGTGCTGCACAAACCAAGCTGTCCTGGAGGAAGCTGTGCAGTGTCATGGGCAGCAGAGCTTGGAGGGGGGAGCTGGGCCATGAAACAAACTGTGCTGACTCCACTGGGTTCATGTGAAAGGAGGGAGCATCAACCCACCTGCAGCCTGTTTGGAAGAGGCCTCTCCTTCAAGAAGATGAGGTCCATCCCTTCAATATTTTTCCTCCTGCCCCGTCTCCTCCTCATGGCAGCATCATCTCTTCGGAGGCTGCCATTTACAATCTGTCCAGTGACAGGATGGATTAACCCTGCCTGTAGGATGCCAGACAAGTCCATGCCCAGGGAGCTCTGAAGGGCATTCATGGTCCCCAGTTTGGGCATGTTCGTGTTCAGGGGGAAAGGAGAGGAATTCCCTGGGGACCCATCAGAGCCTCTGGACAAGTCCACCGCTGCCTCGCGCCAGCCGTTCAGCACAATGGGTGGATGGACATGGGCTGCTGCCAGCTGCTCCAGGCTCCTCTGCTTGGCATCTCTCTCCATCTCGAATTCATAGGGTCTCCTGTGCTTCCGTTCATCTTTTGCAAAGGCAGGGCTCAGGAAACCTTCCTGTGTGTACCAAAGCCACAGAGGGTTACAGCTGTTCCTGCCCTGCCCAGGGACCACAGCTCCTCACAGCAGCACTGAGCTAATGGTCATCCCTGCCTCTCCAAGGAGCCCTGACAGACATCCTTTCCCTGGGCATATCACATCTCTTTCCCTGTGTGGGGGTGGTGCAGGAGCACCCTTGCACACACTCAGATATCCCAAGGTGTTACAACCATGGCTGCTCTGCCAGCTGCTGAGGCCCCAGGCCACCAGCTCCTTTCTGTCCAATGTGACTGTTGGGGACTGGGGCACTGGAAGTTGGGAGCTGGGGACTTGACAGGGCAGTGCTCCTTGCACCCCTTGCTTTGGGATACCAGTGGGATGCCCCCTTTGACCATGTCAGGTGCTCCAGCGCTGGCTCTGGAAGCACCTTTACAGCCACAGAAGCTGTGGAGCTGCCAACAGCAGCTGCCTTCCAAGGAGGGCAGCAGGGCTGAGAGCACGGGGCACTCTCCAGGAGCTATCACCAGGGGACCAGGTGCCTTAAGCCATGTGTTATACACCTCAATGGGCACCAAGGGGTCCCACCTGGGAAACTCCTGAGTACTTCTGGCCAATGTCTCACCGCAGAGTCCTGAGCCTTTCACTGCCTCAGGGCCCCCCTCACCTTTTGTACCCGTGACATTAAGATCCCATTATTGAAGGTGGGATCGGGAGCTTCTGACTCGGTAAAGCTGCTCCTGCTGCCGGTGCTGCTGGCCATGGCTGGGGCTGTCAGCAGGCTCTGTGCCTCAAACTGCTGGCTGGAGGAAGGCCACTTGCCCTTCAGGATGGCGTGGCAGATGTTGTCAATGCGGTTGATAATCACACGGTCCTGCAAACAGAATTGGATGGTGGCAAGCTAAAACTGGAATGAATGATCAGTGTATGACAGCTCAGAATTAAAGTCAAGCCCAGCCCAGGTGATCTCAGCTCAGCAAGGAACTGCTCTGGGGGAAAGCATCTCCACGGCACAGGTGCTTGAGAAGAGCACCTTGGCCAGAGCAGCCAATGGGGTGTGCAGAGGAGCAGGAGGCAGAGCTGGAGCTGTGTGAGCCAGTGCTGGCCAGGGCTACCCAGGAACACTTTGATACAAACTGTGTTCATTTTAACCTCACCTTAGGCCACTCAGAGAAGGAGTAAAGCGTTTTCTCCTGCAGCAGCTGGGCAATGGTCGGTGCCCGGGCATCCTGAAGATCATCAATCTCCCCAGGCAGGACAGAAGCAGAATTCTTGCTCTCTTCCTCCAAGTACTTCTCTGGACCATCTAAAAAAGCAAGGGAGAATAAAACCCATCATCACTCTGCCTCTCTTCTGGTCTAGAGATGGGGTGTATCTCCTCACACTTCCCACCCCAATTCTCAGCTAGCTCCACAAAAGTCCCAAACAGTCCCCAAGTCTCCAAGAGAAGGCAGCAGACTTGGACCAAGGCAGGCAGCCCAAGCTGCTCAGGAAGGACCATTATTCCCCTGAGCTGAGTTTGGGGGGCTTGAATTGCAGTAGCCCCCATGTGTGGCCATTCCCAGGCGGGCAAGAAGGAGGGCTACTGGGAGCTGCTCAACAGGCAGTGCCCTGTGCCACAAAGGGAAAGGCATCCTGCATTCCATGGCATGCTCTTAGCAGAAGGGCTACTGGGGCCCAGGGTAGAGACAAATGCAGCCCACAACACCTTTTGCTCCCACTTGCAGCAGCTAAAGGGACCTCAGATCCTACAGATGGGAGGCCACTCCACGGGCTGGCCAGCCCCAAGGTTTGGGGTCCCTCCCACCATAGCCAGAGGTGACTGTCAACCTGAGGGTGCTCTCAGGACATTACCTTGGCTCTGGTTGCTGCTGGCTTTCTCTCCATCATCTCTGTTCTCACACTCTTCTTGCTTTATGCCCTGAGGCTCAGGGTGCAGCGCCTCTGTGCAGCTTGTCTGCCCCTCAGCATCTCGGCCCAAGGGCTCCTCCGTGACACAGGGGGCCTCTGCCCCCCGAGGCCCCCCCTGAGGCAGAGGTGTGGGCAGGTTGAAGGGCTGGCTCTGAGCCTGGCCTGGTGAGTGCTGCTGGGTGCTCTCCTCAGTCAAGCCACAGTCCTCCCTGACTTCTGCCCCGGGCTCTCCCAGACCCAGGGACTCCCTCTCGCCATTTACATCTTCTGGGCAAGTGTCCTCAGGTGTGGGGAGACCAGAACTCTGCTCTTCACCCCCCAGTTCATGAGCCTCGGGGTCAAAAACAGCCCTGGTCCTGGGACCATTCAAGCCTTCCACAGCATCTGCTGCTGCCTCAGAGTTATCATCGTCCTCTTCTTCCTCCTCATCTTCCTCGCTGTGGCTCTGACTTGGCCCCGCCTTTGCCTCCAATCCTTTCTCCTGCAGCAGACTGATGAACCTCTGCTCAGGGGGAACCTTTAGTTCATAGTTATGGAGACTGGGACTGTAGAGCCCCACACTTAGGACCCTTTCCATAGTGCCATGCTCGGGCAGCCCAGCCGCCGGGCTGGCAAGTGCTCCTTTCTGTTCCAAGCCTTTGCTGAGTTTGGCTGGAGCACTCTGTGAAGGATTGCTCTCGGGGGTAGAAGGTGAAGGCTCAGCTTCCTCATTCTGACTGTCCATTCGGTCAGAGCCCACCTGCAAACCCTCTAGGAAGGGAGCCTCTCTCATGGCATCTGCATCGCAGCTGGATGGATCCTCATCCCCCTCCAGCTTGCCCTCAGAGAGTTTGGCAACGCTGTTTCTGACATCCGTGCAGCTCGGGCTGTCTCTGGCGAGGGAGCTCTGCTCGCTGGGACAGGCCTTCTCATCGTACATCATGCACACCAGCGAGTCCGGCAGCGAGCTCTCGTCGTAATTACTGGAAATTATGTCCCGGACTTCGGACATGAATGTTTCACAGTTTGCATCCAGTGGGCTGCCCCCAGCCTGGGACATGGTGCTGTCCATGGTTTCTAGCTTGATGTGACTCTCGGCTTCGTTCTCCAGGGTTTCACAGGACTGGTCCATCTGGCTGTACACGGGGGAACTGTAGAGTTTGGAGTTAGACTGGTAAAGGCAGCACAGGGTTTCTGGGCCTGGGAGCCCTGTTCTTTTATGCTGGGCATAGTTTCTGTATGCATCTAAAAAAGACAGCTGGGGGTCGTTCATGATGTAGTAGTCAGTGCGGTTCAGGCCGTGCTTGGCGGTGCCGATCAGCAGGTCCCGGTCGTGTTTGCCACACTCCCACCACACGGGCAGGTAGAGGCTGGGCTGGCACAGCTTGAGGCGCTCGTGGAGCTGGGGGCACTTGAGCACCTGTTCGCGCACCTTCCGCAGCAGCTCAATGCGGTACAGGGTCCTGGCAGCTCGCTCCTCTGTGATGGGCTCCACGTAGATGTCAGGGTCTGGAGAACCTGCAGCAGGCACAGCAAAGCCAAGGACACATTATTTGGGCTGGCAGGATTTCCTCAGAGACAGTGACGAGCAAGCTGAGCTTTAACCTTGCTCATACTGCAAGTGATGTGGGGTCAGTGCTTGTAGCCACTGTTGAGGCCTGTTTTTGCACTCTCAGTACCTTCCAGTCATATCCCAGGGAGTAAAACCCCCTGACTTGAGCAGCTGGATCAAGAGCAGCACCAGCTGCAGAGGATTTCAGAGCCTTCTCTGAGCTCTGCTCCATCATCACCAGCAGTGCTGGAGCTGGGAGGGGCTCCCAGCACTCTGAGCCTCTGGTAGCCCTTCAGCCCATTGTCAGGGAAGGGCAGCTTGTGCAGCTCTTCTGATGAGGAACACCTACCTAAGGCACAACACACACACACAAGGAACTGTGCCTAAGACCAGGCTCCATGACAGGTGTGAGGCAAAATATTTTCTGCTGTTGTTGGAAACAAATCACTTTGTACCTAAGTAGCCTCCAAGGAGCTTTTCATCTGTCAGGTCCTGTCTGGTGGCAATGTAGGACCTCTGCAGAGCATGCAATGAAAACAAATGCCCTGTGTATTGGCCAGGCTTCCTGAGCCTCCTGCAGTGGATCCAGGCTCCATTTACTGTACAGCAGAGCTCCACAGTCAGTACAGGTATAGATGGACAACGGCAGCAGAGGGATGCTTGGAGAGCAGCAATACAGCTCACCCAAACAACCCCCAGCTCCAGCATGGAGCTTTGCTTTGTGTGTGCTACTTCTCAACTTGTCTCTCACATATAGAGGTTGCCGTCTTGGATAAAACTGGTTGTGATTTCCTGTGAGAACTCAAAGAGATTTGTGAGAGCAGGGGCAGGAGTCCACAGGGCTGTTCTACCCTCCCACTGTGCCAGGGAGGCACTACATGGTGGGGACAAGGCAGCCAGAAATGCATGACTGCTGCAAGCCCATGGCCTGCCTGGCATCTCACTGCTTCCAGCTATCTCTGAAGCTCCTGCCTTATTCTCTTGCTCCATGAGAGCAGAGGGATCCCTTCTACATGACCTGCCAGTACCCCTCTATAGGCCATGCAATTTCCACTCACCATCCTCTTTCCACAAAGGGAGACCACAGACGTTCTTGCACATGGCCACAAAGCTGTAGAAGTACTTCTCCAGGCTCTCATCCGTCTTCTTCTCCAGTCGAGAGATGGCTCGGAACTGGGCCCAGTCAAAGATTTTTTTCTCTTGGTCATAGATAACCCCAAAGGAGGAGACAGTGCGGTAGAAATCTGCCTGCTCCCTCCTGGTCCACCTGTAGAGCAGGGAGGAGATGGGAACACCACTGAGACACATTCTGGGCCCAGAACAGGCAAAGCACCAGGCAGAGAGGCTCAGAGAGCACTGTCTAGTTACTGACCAACAGTTTTGACGGAGCTGTCAGGAGGAGCACACTGGGGAGACCACCACACCACTAGATGCTCTGCCCTGTGGTGCACAGGGAGGAGGAGCAGAGGCCACAGGCCCTCTGGCTCTCAACTAATTCCTGAAAAAAAACTCTTGGCTGTTTCAATAAATCCCTGAGTGCAGCTCTGGGCTGTGCTGCCAACAGGGAGGCACAAACCTATCCCATCTATTCCCTTCCTGCTACATCAAGCTGTTTGACTTCCATAGAAAGGTCAGTTTCTGTACCAGGAATTACAAAGGAAAGATATGCAGACACAGTTCTCATCCAGCCTCTTCCAGAGGGAAACTGAGAATGGGGCTTGCTGCTGTAAGGGTCCCAGTAACAAACACCACCTACCTTACTGACTCCTGCAAACACCTGAGTGTCACCCCCTCCCCAGCAGAGGAGAGCAGCAGTGGTGAGGGAGGAGCTCAGTTACAGCACTCTTAGAACACAATTTTCATGCTGGTTTGGACTCTATGAGCTTTCACCTTCTAGGGATCACTCAAAGGACACAGACAGTGAAGTGTCCTGGGTAAACACCAGCCCAGGCAGAGCCCAGAGGAACAACCACAGAGAACAGACCTGGGTGCACACAGCATGGCAAGGGCAGAAAAAGGGGAGCACTGAGGCCTGAAGAAAGCTTCCAGTCAAATCTCAGCCTCTGAATTGCAGCTCTGAGCCAGCACCAGCAAGCAGCTGAGACATGTCAAAGGAAAGTAGACAGGGTGACAACATCCACAGCACTCTCCAGCTGCCCAAAATACACCTGGGCCAGCATTGCCACCCCTGTTCCCAGGGGCTGCAGTCATGTTTCATTTCAAAAATGAGAACAAGAAGAAAGTTAATTAATAAATATATTAATGATCCAAATAAAGAAGCTCAATGGTGAATTTGTCAAACTTAAAGGCCAGTGGAAAACTCCTGTAAGACAATCTCTTCTACAAAAAGCCCAGAGAATTAAGGAGCAGGAGATACCAGCCCCCACCTCGAAGAGGGGATGGTACAACTAGAAGAAGTCCAGAAAAAGAGGAATGGGAAGGTGGCTGGAGCAGCTTCTACACAAGGAGGCCAAGAACACAGCACAAGGTTGCACACATGCCATGTGGTTACGTGGGGTCTTGCAGCAGGGACAGGTTCACAGAAGGCAAAGCCTTTGAGGGCTGGTGACCACAGAGAGTCCCAATCCCAGGGTGGCATGGGATACTGGCAGCAGCAGCAGCAGCATCACCCTGTGCACACCCTCCCAATGGCTGCAGAGAGCCACTCAGGGCGCTGGGACAGTCCCAACGCCTTCCCACTTACTGGAACACAAATGAAATGGGAGCACAGTGCAACCAGGGTATGTCACCACTGGGCCCCAGAGGCCATGAGCAGGAGGCAAAGCCAGTGGTGTGAGAGCCACAAGGGCTGGAAGGGCACTGCTCATGGGCTGTGACAGTGCTCATTTGTCACCTTCATCCACAGTGTGTTCCAGGAACACAAGTCTCCTCTGCTGAGGCTGACTTGACCCTGAAAAGCTGTCCTCTCATGTCCTTTCAGTGTCACCACCTGCCACCCACAAACTCCAGTTTGCAGTGGAGGCTGCTCCCTGGCTGGGCTGGCTGCTGGAGCAGCAAGGCTCCCATGGCTCAAAGCATATTCCCTGCCCAGCAAGGACCCATGTGACTCCATGTCCTAAGCAGCTGGCAGCACAGTCAGCTCTGGTGACATTTACCTGAGTCAGTTCTGGGGATCAAGGAATTCAAGTGGGCTAAATCAGCTTTGTAAAGGCTCCTCTGCTGCATTACCTTTTCTGCATTTCTTTGTTAACCGAGTCCACCTCAGAGGCTCTCCGGAACATCTCATCCTGCAGCCAGTAGCCATGGTTACCAGGCACCAGCATCTCGCTGCGGGGAGGCAGCTCCTTGCGGTTGCAGCGCTGGTAGACGGTGACGAGTCGCCGCAGTCTGGCCGTGAGAGCAGAGGAGACAGGCCAGCAGGATCTGTCTGAGTCGGAGCCATCCTGGGCTTCAAACATCAGCAAGGACATTAGTATTTAGCACACAAGCAAAGCCACAGGTTCCCACATCCTCTGGCAAGCTCTAAGAGCTTCCTCCCCACTTCTGCCTTCCATGGGGAGCATGAGTGGTCACAGTCACGAGTAGGGGGCCATGTGACCATCCCCGGGCCTGCTGGCTCGCAGCCTCACCATGTCTTAGCTGCCTTCAGAGAGAGCCCAGAGGCTGAGATCAGGGTATGAATGATGGCTCCAGGCCAGGCCATGCATGGGAGAAGACTGCAGCTCCCTGCTCAGCAGTGGGGCCAGCCAGCCCATGGCATGTGCCAACACTGCCCACTGCAGAGACCTCACACGCTCTTCTCATGCAGGCAACTGCATGGAGAAGAGCAGACTAATGGCTTCCAATCACCCTGGGTGGCTTTGGCTGGAATCACTCGGAACCCTGTCTGCCCTGCCACAGGGCCTATCCATGGGTCACCTGTGAGTCTGTGCATGAGGGCCCCTGTCCAGGTTGAGCTGCCTCACCCACTAACACAGAGCAGCATGTCCCTCCAGCCCAGCAATGTGTTCCTCCCACCAAGCAGTGCCTGGGGTAGCACTCAGGCTTGGCTGTGCCACACCAAACCCTGGGAAGCCATGGACCACACTACAGGAGACATGGCCTCACCTGCCGCTGGCTCGTCCCGCTTCTCACTGGCTTCACCCACCCCAGCAGCCACGATGTCCTGCAAAAGGAAATGATCAGAGAGGGCTCAACCCCACACAGTACGCCCGGCACCCACAGCCTACCCATCCTTGGCAGGGTGCAGGGTGGTGGGAAGGGCAGGGTAGTGTGTCCAGTGTCCTTGGGCTGCAGATGCTGCCTGTGCTCAGCACACAGGAGCAGAGGTGACAGCTCAGAGAGGCCATTTTGGGCCTGGAGGGAAAGATCACCACAGTGACAGAGGCTGTAGTGCCACTGCTCAGGACAGTTGCAGTGTGACTGCCTCCACTGTTCAAACAACCCCTGCACTCTCCTGTGCTGCCTCATTCCCTGATCTTCCTCTCTGCCAAGGCCATTTCTTTTGGGACATCCCTGACTCCTCTGCCAGGGCCCCATGTGGCTCCTGAAGCCAACGAAGACTGAGAAACAGCATTCCTGGGCATCTCCAGCCCTCAATACCCCTCAGCTCCCCATGAAGAAGATGCTGCCCATGTCCACAGGTAACACAGAGAAGCACAGCAGAAGTTGTGCTCCAGAGAGCAGAAGCAATGCACACAAGATGGGACACAGACAAGGCAGACCAGCCATGCTAGCTCCTTACTGCCACACAGCAGAGCTGACGGAGCCAAGCCCGCACCACAGGGCAGGCTGGGCAGCATCAGTTGTGTATTTGATGCTACGAATGCCACTCACCTCCTGTTTTGACAGCCCCTCCAGCTTTTCTCCACTGCTCTCTTCTTTATCCACGCTGCCCCTAGGTGAGAGAGTTAACAGTCCCTGGTAGTGGCAGTACAGCCTCTGTGGCTGTGCCAGTTTTCAGAACCAAGAAGCGGAGAATTGGGGCTCATGCCATCTCTCCACCTCATACTGGGGACCAGCTCCCTTTTGCCCTCCCCTCCATGCTCAGAAGCACAGCCTGCTCCCTCCCTCCACTGCACTGCCCCAGGAGTGAGCCAGGTTGCTGTGAGAGCTTGACTCCATCCCCTGCCCACCTTTCGGCAGCATCCTGTGCCCCATCGCTGACGCCCTGCTCGGCAGAGAGCAGCTTCTCATCTGGCATGCCCACCTTCTCCAGGAAACACAGCGCCGGGTCCGCCCGCATGGCGTTGTACCGCTCGTAACCTGGACAGACAGACAGCACAGAGCAAGGCCTCAGCCTGGTTCACAGAAACCTCCTGCTCCTGGGACACAGCTCCCCACCTGGCTCTCACTCCCTCTGTGCTACCATGAGAGTAATTCTCACCCCCAGAAACTCACAGCACTTTCCCAAAAGCTGCTAATGGCTCTGCAGCCCCTGGGCGACAGGCAAAGGGAAAGGTCAGCCTTCCTATCCCACCCAGCAGCAGCACAGCCACCACACAGGGTGCAGCTGGGGCAAACAGCCCTGTGTCTCCTGGAAACTGCACCGGGACTCCATGATGAGGCCAAGACAAGATCTGTGCCTTTCTCTTTGCCCTCACACAGCAACTGCACACTGCCCCTGGCAAACCAGGGTCTACCACGAGATCTGGCACTGCCACCCTGGGCACCGTGGGGTGCCTGTTCCCCACTCAAACATGCTGCTGGCACCTGGGGAGAGCTGTCCTGGCCCTGTGTGGCTGTGGAGCATGGCCACGGCTCTGTCCCTTGCACTGACACGACATCCCCTCCAGCACCAGAGGTCTTCATTCCCCCACACACCAGCACCCACCAGATAGCTGGGTACACACCGTGCTTGAAGACGCCGATGAGCAGGGATTTATCGGCTTCAGCATTCCACCAGTCCACTGGGATCTCCACGTAGTCAATGTCTGGCAGCAGCACATCCAGCTCCCTGTGGCCAGACATGGTATGAACACCCCTCACCCAGCCTCAGCAGACACTGAGGGGCACTGAGCACTGCTCAGAAGGGAGAGCGAGAGGCAGGAGCCATCGCTTGCTGGCTTGGGGACAGCTAATGAACCCTGGCCTGGGGCCCCACCATGACACATCTCCCTGGGGTCAAAGAACTGGAGCCTTGGTTCCACCACAACCTGCTGCCCTCCTGCTCCTCTTTCTCCAGGGCAGTGGGTGCCCCCAGCCTCTCTCCACCCTCCCCACCCAAGTTGTCTCCAGAGGACTGAAGATCCCATCTGACCCGAACAGCATCTCTAGGGGTAAAACACTTCACACATACCAACCCCAAAAGAACAGTGTCTCCCCACATACACTGGTACTGATGGAATGTGTTGGGGAAGGCAGCAGCCCCTACTTGGGGGGGCTTAATTAACCTGTTAAGCTCAGCATATCATGCTTCTCTGAGAAGCACTGAGAGCTGAGTCTTTGCAGAAAGGTCAACAGCTGGCTAGCTGCAAGCTCAGTGCCATTATAGAGCCTGTGGGTCCCACTGTTCCCAGTGCTGGGAGGGACTGCAGGCCACAGTGATGGGGCATGCTCTGCTCTCAGTCCTGGCCCTGAGACTGGGAGCAGTCTCTGTGGACTCCCACTTTGGGTAAGGGCCCATTTGTCAAGCAGCACACAGAACCATTTTCCTGCAGGGTGTCCTTCTAAGTCCCCAACACCCCCAGGCTGGTGCTGCAGTCTCAGAGTTGCCTCAGCAGCTCTGCTATGGCTGCAGTCTCTGCACAGGCAGGGTGGCTGCCTGTGGGTGAAGTTTTGCCTGAGGAAGACCTGGGGTCTGATTCATCTGGAGCTGCAGAGAGCCCAGATGTGGCTGGGTCAGACACCTGTGGCAGCTCTCAAGCCCAAGAAGCTTTGCAGGGGTCCACCATTAGGTCCCTACCTGGCAGGGGTCCCCTCAAAGGCTTTATCCGCAGCCTCCCCCAGTACTTCAGCCTTTAGGTAGTAGAGCATTCGCACCCGCAGCAGAACCCTGTTCGGGGGGCAGAGAGGTCAGCAAAGCCAGTGAAACCTGCTCAACACCGTGTTTTCCCACGTGGAAGGACCCACTTCCATAAAGAGGGTGGGCCATGCAGTGACCATGCAGTGTCAGGCCACACTGCCCAGGCCTGTGACCCACTGGCCGGAGGGTCACTGCTCAGGACACGGCTTCCATGAGCTGGAGGGGAATGAGGGCAGTCCAGCAGTGGGAGCACGGTGATCCTTGGTGTGCTGTGAGCCCTTCACAGCTCCCTCCCACCCTCCCAACACTAAAGGCCCTCAGCCCACTGTCTCCATGAGCCAGTGTGGGCTCCTGCAAGGGGGAATGGTTTTAAACTAAAAGAGGAGAGATTTCAATTAGATGTGAGGAAGTTTTTCTTCTCTCTGAGGGTGGCGAGGCCCTGACACAGGTTGCCAGAGAAGCCGTGGCTGCCCCATCCTTGTTCAAGGACAGGTTGGACAGTGCTTGGAGCAACCTGGGATAAGGTAAGGTATCTCTGTCCTTGGCCAGGGTAATGTAGTAAGATGTTCCTTAAGGCTCCTTCCAACCCAAACCACCCCATGATTCTATGACTCACTTGTTGCAGTGTTGTTTGAGGTGCTTCTTGTAGCTGTCATCATGCAGCACCACCTCGGGGTTGCAGGTGGCGAGCCAGTCTGCGTTCTTTATCTCAGGAAGCAGCATCTGGTTCTTTGTCTTCTTCCCCTTCCTGCCTCTGGGCACCGGTGCTGACAAGCCTGTAACAGCGAGTGGCAGCCAGTGAGCACCACAGGCACCAGGGGCACAGCCAGGCACTGCTGCCAGGCACCTCTGGCACAGGAGGCCGGGTGAGGCAGCAGAGCCGGGATCTGGAGGAGCCAAGGCAGAGCTCCCAGCTGCAGCCTGGAGAGCCAAGGAGAGGAAGTGCAGGGGGAAAAGGCAGAGTATGGGAGAGTCCATCTCTGTAAAAAACTTGGGGATCACCACAGAAACTGAACTGCTGTGTGTTCTCAGTACAATGCTGAGCCCAATGTGTAACATGGCCCCTTGATGTGTAAAAATATCACACAGAAGGGATGAAGCAGGGAAGGGACCTTGGTCCTGTGCATAGCCCTTGGAGACTTACTTAGACACTACAGGCACTTCTAAAGATCACTCTGTGGGAACAGTTATTTGGGACAAGAGTTCAAACAAGAAGCTCCCAAATGATCAAAGAGCAGCAGACCTGCTGATCTGATCTGCAGGGCTCTTTCTTGTACCGTGCATCTGGAGCAGGGCTGGGAGGAACTGCATCGCTGCAAGGGTGCTAAGGTACCAACTGGAAACGGAATGCAGACCCCTCTGCCTGACAAAGATAAAATGAGATCCAGTGGCTGGAGATTAAAATTAAACACAGTTCAACCTCGAAATATGGTGTGAGTTCACAGCAGAACATGGAAACAACTCCTGGTGGGGTCACTGTTGTCTGGAATCTCCAAAGAGGGATAAGCTGCCTCCCTAGGCAGCTGCTGTTGAGGTTGGAGCTGCAAACATGAAGGGGAAAGGATGCCTGGGCAGTCCCATCCCATCTCTGGTCTTGTGACACCAGTGAAGAAGAGAAAGAGTCACTGTGTTGTCAACTCCTGCATAAAGTCTGCAGCTCCAGGACAAGGGCTGTGGCCCAGCTGCCTGCTGGAGGCCTGCATAGGCACCAGGGCTCCTGTCCCCAGCACCAAACTGGCCTGATGAACTCTGGGCAACTTCAGCAACTTGGCCTGTTCCAGGATGAAAGGCAGGATGGTGCTAGATCAGAGCAGAGCTCTGAGTTGGACTGTCTGGGTGCAGTGCTCACCCCTTGTGATCACATGGATGTGGGATTGAGAAGAGCTCCAGGATGCCCTAGCAAGGGCTTAAGGCTGTTGTTCCTTTCTGCACGTCAGGGATGGGGCATGACTTGCCTGGTCAGCTCTCTGCAGACATGAGTGGTATCTGAGGCTGCCTGGGAGCCACAGCAGTTACTGCTGAAGGCCTTCCTGACTGAGGAAGGAGCACTGCTCTGCTCTCAGTGTTCTGCTTCTTCTGCTCTTCAGCTCCTGACGTCAGGCTGCGATGTTGTTGCTCCTCTGGCCCAGACAACGTGGAAGTTAAACAGATGGGAAAAGCCATTCTAAAGAGTTGATGGAGAAGCTCCTGGTTGCTTTGCTGGTCAACAGTCAATGCTCTTGCACTAAAGCAATCCTGACCATCTGCTGAAACCATGGCTTGTTCGTTACTTGGCATTATCTAAATCAAGTCCACTCATAGCAGTTTATTTGCTTCTGACTCTTGTTCTGCTCCCCACAAGCAGGACTCTCACGCCCACTCCCCACCGCTCTCAGGGCAGGGCTGTGTGGCAAGAGCAGGAAGCAGCACTGTCAAAACGGCTCCCATTGCAGGAGGTGACTGGAATAACTTAGGGCAGACACTAAAAGCCACATCCTTGCATGTCACACCGCAAAAGTCGGACACTTCCAAGCAGAAGGAAATGATGATGTTAGGTTTTAAGCACCAACTATGATGTGCTTGGTGCTCAGTTGCATCACCACTCCAGAACAGCCTTCCCTGTGCTCTACCATCTGGGAACAGAAGTCTCAGGTTTCAGCCCAGCTCCCTGACGTCAAAAGCAGTCTGGAGAGTTCCAGCCCCCTCACTACTCACCTTGTGCCACAGATCACAAGTACAGAACAAGCAGCACATGGCTGCTGGGCTCTGACTCCCTGAGAGACACTGTGGCCTCCCCCAGCCCCAGTCACCTGTCCTGAGAGCCACAGGATGCATGCATTCTGCTGCAAGGTCAGCCAGAGCCCTCTGGCACAGCAGGCAGTGACCACATGTCCCAGGCCACAAGCCCAGATGCAGGGAGCCAGCAGCCACTCTGTGCTCACAGATGAAGAAAAAAGCCCCGTGGCAGCCTCATGCACAGGGTGGGCTCTATGGCTGCCCCAGCTCCAGGGAAGCCTACAGAAAGCAGCCACTGTGCTGCAGGTGGGGAGGCCATCTGCAATGTCCATCACTGAGGCAGAGCTAGAGCCAGAGGGAGAGCAGGGCTGGGGAGCCTCTGGGTGACCTGTCTGAAGCTGAGGCTACACTGGGGAGCTTCTACACAACAGAATACAGACACCTCTAGCCAACAGGTGCAATTACAGATCTGACATGTGACACATGAGCCTCAGACATACTGCCTCTGAGTAGAGAGAGCACAGCCAGGCCTAGGACAAGGGTCCTGCTACACAGAGTGAGAGAAGGCAATATCACCTGGGGAGTACTTATGCATTGCATAAGTCTCAGGACAAACCAACACTGCACCTCCACCCATCAGGGCAGGCACTGCAGACCAGTAGGTCTGGGACAAACACCATGGCAAGGGGAAACAAAAGGGGGAAAAAAAGGGAAATCACAAAATTACAGAATATTCTGAGTTGAAAGGGACCCATACGGATCATTGTGTCCACCTCTTAAGTGAATTGCCTATATGGGGATCAAACCCACAGCCTTGCTGTGAGATGGATGCTCAGCTGCACCCCCAGCTTTCCCTGGTGCAGCTGCCCATGCTGCCCAGAGGCACATGCAGGGTCCTGCACCATGTCCATGCTGTGCTCTCTGAGGCCCTGAGGAGCAGCCTGAGGCGTGTCCATGCCCTGAGTGGAATCAGCACCCTCATCCCTATCACACCCAGCATGTTCATACAGTCACTGGTGCTCATGAGCTCACTGCCCTGTATCTCCCTGTGCAGGGGAATCACGACAGTATTCACAGGCAAGAGAAGACTTAGCAGCACCTCTGCTCCCACCACAAGGCTCTCTCTGCACTGAAAGCCAGAAAACAGCCTCCCTCACTCAGCCAGCCCCTGCTGCTGGCTCTGAGGGTCAGTGTGGAGGTCAGCTTCACGGAAGGCCCTTTCTCTGTGCAGAGAGAACTGCAGTGCTGAAGCACCAACACTTGCAGACTGTTTCCTGTTTTGAATTCTGCAGCCTCAGTCTCACAGGCTGGCACAGGGCAACGGGTACAGATGCAATGGCAGAGAGAACACGCAATACCTGAGTGATTCTGCAGAGCCTGATTCTGGCCGTCCTTCGTCGGCGTGATGAGATCCCAGATAAAACTCTTGATCTTCTCATCCCCCTTGTAGTGTTTGACGCAATACACCAGCAAGGCCCGACAAATCATCTCCATGTCCTTCTCATTCAGGTGCCACTTGAACCGCCCATGGGTCAGGATATCTTTCCAGCGTCCCCAGCTGAAACAGCAGGAACACAGAGTAAACATTCCTGTGCAACTAGAGACCTTGCTGGCACCTCTCTCCAGGAGCTCCTGTGGGGGCATAGCCCTGCCAGATCCCTACATAGGGATGTTTTGCCCACACATTACAGGAGCAGAGAGGGAGAGAGGTTTGCAGGACTGAACAGGGAAGAGGCAGGAGCAGACTCTGGAAGTGCCAACTGCCAGCTTTGTCCTGCTAACTCTTCTTCCATCCCAAACATTCGCCTAGAGCCCAGGTCCCACCAGCGAGGTCACTGCTGAAAGGAGGCAACACAGCAAGCAGGACAGACAGGAAGTGGCTGGTGTAGCCAGTGGGTGCACGTGAGCACTGGAGCAGCTGGAGGCTGTGGCTGTGGCTGTGCTCTCACCCAAATATGAGCAGGTTCTTCTCCACACGGAAGCACTCAGCCCGCAGGTACCGCCGCGTCTTCTCGTTAAAGCGCCGCGAGCGCGTGGGTCGCTCATCCGAGTCACTGTCCAGCTCAGAGAACTCCATCAGCTCGTCCTCTTCGAAGGAGTTGTAGTGTTTGGTTTGCTTCCGCACCCGGGGTCTGTCGATGACCAGGCTTTCCTGTGATGGACAGAGCAGAGAGCGCTGTCAGGTACAGGCAGAAACACTCCTATGTGCTCTTCTGGCCCCTGTCACCTGGGCTCTGTTCAGGCTATGGCTCCTGGCCTGACAGTCCTGTGGCTGACCATCACCTTCCCACTAGGATACCTGCTTCAAGTTACCTGTGTGCAGTTCTGCCTGCACAAGTGACAACTCCTGACCAGCACAAAATTCAGCCTGACTGATGGCAGGCTGAAAATCAGCCCCTCTGTGTCCAAACTGCTGACTGCCAGCAGCTGACTCAGCTCTGAGTCACTGCTGGCCCGATCTGGAGTGCCTGTGCCAAGTGCTGCGCTGAAGGCAGTAATCTCTGTGTCAGGGGGACAGGTGGGCTGGAATAGGAAAGGCAGCTTCCAAGAAGGTGCAGGAGGGAGCAATATGACATTAAATAGCATGTACCTGCCCCCTCTCCTTACCCTGCCCTGCTGAACAAATTAACGTAATGTAAATCTGCCTGGATTTCAGGCACACAGGACACACACACACACACACACACACACACACACACACACACACACGTACGCACAGTCTCTCCCATTGCTCCAGCTTGAGCAGTGAGCTCTACAGAGTTGCAGAACCTCCCTCCTGCTGCTGTCTAAAACCATCTCTTACAGCACTGCTGCCTTAGTTGGAATTATGGCAGCCTCGGGGCTGCACTAGAGCCCTGTGCCTGGTGGAGGAGCTGGGAAGAGAGACCTGAGCTGCAGCCGAGCCCATCACCGCAGTAGGGCCAGCAGAGCATTGGGACCCCATCTGTCCCCTCCTACCTCCTGACAGGCAGAGGCACCAGTCTGCCGTCAGGAGAGAGAGCAGAGGGGCAGCTCCAACCTCTGTGACCAGGGACGGGATCCACGTGAATGACTGGAGCTGCATCAGGAAAAGGTTCTTCCCCCCGAGGGTGGTCAGGCACTGAACAGGCTCCCCAGGGAATGGGCACAGCCCCAAGGCTGCCAGAGCTCAAGGGGCATCTGGACAATGCGCTCAAGCAGAGGGTGAGATCGTTGGGAGTAGCTAGGAGTACAGACTGAGTATCCTGAAAGATCAGAGAGAGAGACCAACATGTGGCTAAATAAATCAGGGCTTTAGCCAGCATTTGTGGGTCAGTCTTCCCTTGCAGTAATTCTTGATGCCTAACACAAAGCTCTCCAGGAGCCTAGAGGAAGCATGCAGCTCCCACCTGGACACCAGGCCACATGGAGTCAGATCAGTTGTAGGGCACAGGGGCCACAAACTGCATCCTACCTTTTCGTTCTTGGCATCTGTATCGAGCTCTGCTATCTTGGCCCACTTCTGCCAGAAGTTGGGGTCATCTAAGGAAATGTCAGTTCTGTTTCCTGATGCTACAAAGCTGGCCTAGGAGAGAAAGAAGAGGAGTGAACAGGGTGCAACCCACCATCCAGGTGTGCTTTCTCTCATACAGAGATCTCCCACATGCCAGTCTGAGTGCACAGTTTTGCTGCTGTGGGATGTTACACCCTAAGCTGCTATGTGCTAGAGTGTTCTTTGTTTGCCCCTCTGTTCTGCAGTCATGCCTGAGCCACTGTGAATGGAGGCTGGGTTGTGCAAGAGGAGCAGGACCCTCAATGGCCCCAGCAGGCACCAGCCAGAGCATAGCACAGAGCTCTATCTGGGGGCTGTGTCAGGCCCCACAGCACTCAGCTTCCATGGCACGGCAGCACTTGGCTTTGGGCACCAGGCAGCCCAGCAGCTGGGTCCTGCCATCATCCTGGGGTCCCTATGCAGAGCCAGACCTCATGGCTGAACCCTCCTAGGCAGCCCTCTACCACCTGCCAGGCTGGTGGCCCCTCCTCAACGCTCTGCTGACCACCAGAGAGACAGGAGACCACACCAGCCCCAGCTCAGCCAAGGTCTCACTGGCACACTGAGACAGCAGAGCTTGGTCTCCACATGGGCATATCTCCATACACAAGTAGGAGGTTAGACAGGTCTCCACACACATGTAGGAGGCTGGCTGACCACTACTGCCCTCCATGTTCCCCTTCCTCCAACCCCAAAGGAAATCCCCCTTCCCTCCCACTGGAGCACAGCATACCTTTGCAAATGTGGAGCCCTTTCCTTCAGACTGGATCGTGATGGTCTGTGTCCTGCGCTGGAGGATCTGATCAATGTCTTCCTCACAGAACTTTGACCCTTCATCCTCCTCATCCATGAGTGCACCATAGGCACCCTTCCGCAGGAGGTCCTCCACCTCCATCTTGGAGAGCTGCTGAACCTGCCCAAAGCACAGGGGCTTCACCAACCTGGCCAGCAACCATGACCACTGCACTACAGGAGAAGGCTCCTTCCTCTGCTTCAGAAGAAAGGGCCCTAAGCCAACCAGACTTGCTGCTGTTAAAGCAAAGAGGTCATTTCAAAACTCTTACTGAGGGACTGTTAGGAAATTTAGTCCATGCCACCCCGGACACAGCATCACATGTCCCCTATCCCCATGGCAGTGCAGGAACAGCCTGGCAGGCCAAAGAGCAGCAGTGCAAGTATGTGGGACTGGGCTCTCCCTCTCCAAAGCCTGCTAAGTCCCTGCTCTGACCTGGCAGTGACTTGCAGGGGGAGGAGGAGAGACCTCCTGCAGAGGTTCCCACCTGTCCCTGCTCCAGCAGCCAACCTACCCCATTGGTGCTGCCCTTGCGGTTGATGTCCTGCAGCACAGCTTTATCCAGGCCCAGCTTCAGGCTGGCCTTGTCGAACATCTCCCGCTCATAGGAGTTCCTGGTGATGAGGCGATAGACCTTCACGGCCTTGCTTTGCCCGATGCGGTGGCAGCGAGCTTGAGCCTGTCAGTGTAGAGGGCACAGTGTCAGCGCAGGGAGCCCAGCTGGATGAGGGCCATGTGGTGTGTGGTACTCTGCATCAGCATCTACAGTCACCCACCTAACTCACAGTCACCTCCCATCCACCACATTACCCTCATTCCCCGCCTGTGGCTGACCTGTCAGGGCTCTGGCACAGGCTGCACAGCTGTGGAGCAGGAATAAGAGATCCCAGCACTCTCAGGCAAGGACACAGGGCTCAGGCTGGAGCCTTGGCTCTCTGCAAATGTGGCACACAACACTGCACCCACTCCAAAAACAGGTATGGACACAGTGTTGCCTGCTCTGTTGCACATCTGTGTTTTCAGAACCACACTGTGACCTCCCCCATGTCCTGTTCCCCCTGGCCACATTCCTGCCAGCTGCCCTGACACGGCACCTCGTGCCCAGTACAGCTGGTGCTGCTGCCCTGTTCTCCCTGCCTGGCACAAGTGAAGCTGTGCCTCAGGACCTCCTGAGAGCCTGGCCCTGCCCAGCCCATTACCTGCAGGTCATTCTGTGGGTTCCAGTCGGAATCAAAGATGATACAGGTGTCAGCAGCGGTCAGGTTGATGCCCAGCCCGCCTGCGCGCGTGCACAGCAGGAATACAAAGCGATCCGAGTCGGGCTTGCAGAAGCGGTCGATGGCAGCCTGGCGCAGGTTGCCGCGCACCCGCCCGTCGATG
Source organism: Onychostruthus taczanowskii (assembly GCF_017590055.1). Lineage (NCBI taxonomy): Eukaryota > Metazoa > Chordata > Aves > Passeriformes > Passeridae > Onychostruthus > Onychostruthus taczanowskii. The sequence goes on along the minus strand of NW_024498597.1, from coordinate 425,690 downwards.
CGCTCGTAGGTGTACCTGCTCAAGAGGGGGAGAGGTTAGAGCAGGATCACAGCAGGGCCTGAAGAGGCTGTGGCCTTCAAATCCCTTTCTGCTCCTTCCCCCAGGCTGTGGGCACACCGGCCAGGACTTACTGGCAGGACCTGTGCCCAGGTAGAGGCCCAGGCCCCATCAGCCTGTGTGCATCGTGGCTGTTCCCAAAAGTTGTGTCTCTTATGGTAACAAAATCATCACAACCCCATGCATGCTGCATGGATATGGGGCTCATGGGAACCAGGACCAAGGGAAGGATCTACTTCTACCTGGTCACTCTGAGGACTAGTCCTAGACTACACAGAATGAAAGGTCTGAGGTGCTTAGCTCTGGGGTCTCTGCACCCACCAGTAGTACCTGGTAAAACAGATCCATCAGTATTGTGGGCATGGAATGGCCAAATCCCCACTGTGTGCTGTTGCCATTCTGTGTGCAGTGCATGGAGGTACTGTGGAGGAGCTGTGGTGAATGCTGGAGCCTGTACTAACCGTCTCTGGATGAGATAGTCCTCCAGGATGTCAAGGCAGCGCACCATCTGCGAGAAGATGAGCACCTTGTGCCCACCAGCAATCAGCTTGGGAAGCAGCTTATCAATGAGCACCAGCTTCCCAGCTGCCTGGATCATTGCCTGCAGCTGGAAGTCTGGTGCCTCTGGGCAGTGTGTTTTGCGGAAGTCTTCCAGGATCTTCTCCTCTGCCCCTGCCAGGTGAAAAGGGATGTGAGCTCTTGGCGACGCTGGCAGTGCAGCTGCCCAAGGCAGCAGCAAAGGACCGCATGCAGTCAGAGCTAGGGAGGCTGGCTAGAGACCTCCTGCTGATCCTCTACTCCTGGGACTAAACTTCTGCAGGGCTCACATTAGCTCTTGGCAGAACAAGTCAGGTTGGGACATTGGTCCTGTGTTGGAACACCCCCAAATACAGTGAGCCTCAGGAGACCCTAAGGTGCCCATCAGCAAGCAGCCCTTGGAGGGAGCTGGGCTGCCTGGGAAGGCAACAGGACAGAGCACTGCCACACCATCAACAGATGGCACAAGGCTTGAGCTGGCTCCCCAGCTGGGCAAGTTCCGCTGGGAGTGAACAGTAAATGTTGCAGCTGTGTGTCCCCCCCGCCACAACTCCTGTACACAGCCCTCACCATTGATGAGGTATGGGTGATTGCAGCACTTGCGCAGCTCCATCATGGTATTGATGAGGTTGGGCATATTGTGCTGGTTGGCACCCTTAGAGAGGAAGGAGAAATTTTTCTCCAGGATAGCCCGGTAGTATTTCTTCTGGATATTGGTCAGCTCCACCTCAATGATGGTCTCCTGCTTGGGTGCCAGATTCTTCTCTACATCATCCTTCAGCCGTCGCAGCATCATGGGCTTCAGGATGGACTGCAGCTTCTTAACCTGCAGAGCAAGCACAGACACTCACTGCCCTCCCTGCACGGAAGCACATGGGCCAGCAGAGGGGTATGCTAGACTGGAGCCTCCCCACGCTGCAAAGCCACTACAGGTGACTAGAGCAGCTGCTCAGCAGCCAGCCAGGACAACTTCAGGGCCTGAGGTCCTTGGGGCAGGTATAACCAGTCCCAGGTTATGAACTCCACATGCCTCTGCTGCCAGCAGCCTTACGTGTCTGATGCAGGAGGAGAGCTGAGAGTTTGGATGGTAGCTGAGATGGTGGTTGCTTCATGTGGCTGTGCCTGCTCCCACAGAATGACAATCTTTGTACAATTTCCACATTCAAAAGGCAGTGGGACAGCCCGGGCAACTAAGCAGCTTCCCATGACCACACTCAAGGAGAGCTTTGGAGGAAGGCTCTCCAGGGGAACCTGACACGGGTGACTGACACATGGACTTACCGAGCTCCCCATTCCCCTTCCACTCTTGTTGGTCTCAGGGACAGACCAGGTGGGAGAGACAGGTAAACTGTTCTACCCAGGCATGCAAGGGCAGCAGGGAGTCAGTTGGGAGCAGACCACTGCCTTGGCAGGGGCAGGTCTCCTCTCCCCAGAGCAGCACTGGGGCTCTGTCACAAGTTTGCTTCTCCTGGTATGAGGAGTCCTATCCACTTCCAAGAAGCACGTGTCTGAAAGCATGACTGGTTTGGTCACCATGTGTCCCAGTGGCCTGTGCTAAGTCACTGGTATCATTCCTCCAGGTACCTGCTCCTCTGTCTTCAGGTCTCCAAACTCTTCCAGGAAGGCTGTCTCTGAGGGGAACTGCTGTGGCTCCAGAAAATTTAGGAGGCTGAAGAGCTCCTCTACTGAGTTCTGCAGGGGGGTCCCTGTTAGCAGCACCTTGTGCTCCTGGGAACACACAGAAAACAGGTTGAGGGCTCAACCCCATTAGCTGGGGTTGAAGGTGTCCCAAGAACATAATGCTTCATGTCTTCCAGCCTAAGAAGCACTCTTAGGTGGCCTGGAACCACATACACACCGAGAGGCTTCCCCAGCCGTGGTGACAACCCTGACTGACCCACTGCCACACAACACTGTCTTGTGGCTCCCAGAACACTCCCATGCACGTGTTCCAGTCCAGCTCTGTGCAACGACAGCCAAACTCATGATCTCACACTGCTCCCAGGCTTCAGCCCTGCCCTGGCACAAGAGCGTCGCGCAGGGCTGTGCTGGCACTGGACAGGGATGCTGACAGAGCCCAAGCTTCTGTGCAGCTGGGGGCAGGATGTTTGTCTTCAGGGCTCAGACAGAGCAAGAGGGAACACCACACAGAGCCATGGGACACTGAGGGGCAGCAGTGGCCTGCTGCTAGGGGCAGTCTCAGCAGGGTGCTCCAAAATTAGCAGGGGCAGGTATGACTGCGCACTGGGAACAAAGGGGAGCTTTTCTTAGAGGTTCACCATGTAGGTACATGTGCAGTAAAAGGAGATGAGGTCCAAACAACCCCCAAGACCTGGGGGTGTGAGGATCAGATGATCCCTTACAGAGAATGCCTGACAACATGGGCTTGGGCTTTAGGCACCACCAGGTGCTGGTCTCGGGTGCACCAGCTCCTCTGTCCCAGCACTGTCAGAGCCTTGGGCTCACTACTCAGGCTAATCCTCCTGCCCAGTCTAGTGCAGGAAACGTCCTCATGAGTGGCCTGGTAGGAAGGAAGGGCAATTGTAAGGTGGGAGACTCCCACAGGACTTGTACAAAGGAAGGTGATGGCTTAGAAGGGAGACCAGTAGCTTGGACCCAAGCTTACAATGCAGCAGGGCCCTACACAAGACACAAAGTCAGGGAAACAATAGGGTCTTTTGGAACTTGTGGGAGTCACAAGACAAATCATTTCCAGAGGCCTGGCCCAGCTACAAGAGAGTGTGACGAAGGCTGAGTACAGCTGGAAGATCCAAAAGGCTTGTTAGCCATTGGTCCAGCTAACAGCAACGCTACTTTTCCCAGGGCTGGAAAAGAGCTGGAATCAAATAATTTCTCAGAGCAGCTCACTGATCCCTTTGTTACCCACCCCTGGCATGGAGTAACATGTTTGCACAGCAGTAAGAAACCAGCTGGAACACCACAGCCCTGCCCAGTGTAGAGCACGAGGCACACCATGGCCAGGGGTATTGTGCAGGGCTGGCCAGCAACTGTCCCCATGTGCTGCAGCAGCTTACACTGTGCTGCAAGGATGGGCAGGGCTCTGGCAGGGAGCACCCCCAGGTGAGAAGGCACAGGGAGACCTTTGTACACACCAAAGTGTAATATTCCACTTTGGCAAAAAGAAGTTTGTGAGAGCTGCAGGGCACCAGTGCCGCATCCATCAAGGGGCCCCCTGGATGGTTTTCTTCCAGCCTGGCACAGGGCCTAAGGTGCTGACAGTGGCATCTGATTGCTCAGCCTGACCTTTTCCAGCCCCCCTGCTCCCAGGTGAACCCAGGCAGGAAATGCTCACCAGGGCCATGAGCTTCAGCCCCTCCAGGAGTTTGCAGTTCCTGTTCTTCAGGCGATGTGCCTCATCAATGACCACACAGCGCCACTGGATCTTCTTCAGCTCCGGGCAGTCAGCAAGGATCATCTCAAAGGTGGTGATAACCACCTGGAACTTGAAGATCCCAGGGAGAGGGTTACCCTAGGGAAACAAAAACCAGAGTTTGAGTCCTGAGGGATGGCAGCACACTATCAGACCTCCTGTCTGACAGTATGAATGGGAGCATCTGACCCTGAGCTGGAATTTCCCCAGAAAAATCTCTCTCAAGCATTGGGCAGGTTTCTGTAAGCCTCCTTGATGGCCACAGGCTGTGTTATCTCCAAACCAGACAGTGCCCCAGGGCAGGCACATAAGCCTGGATAGGAACCAGGGCATCCTACCCGTTCTGCATGAGCTGTGCCTGTTCACTCACACACAGCGCAACCTGAGCCCATGCCAGCAAATGCGGCTGCAAAGATCACCTTTCCTTCTCCAAATGAACAAGCTCCACAAGCAGCTCAGTGCTTTCCAAGTAAAGGAAGCCAGGGCTGGGGGATGCATGCTAGGAAGGCTGTATGCATCAGTCAGTCACCTGTGTGTCCCTGTACACCATCTCGTACTGCTGGATCATCTGCCGGCTGATCTGGCTGCCGTGGTACACGATGGCGTTCATCTCCGTCCACGTGCGGAACTCCCTCTCCCAGTTTGTGATGGTGGAGAGAGGTGCGATGATGAGGAAGGGGCCATGGATGCCCATCAGGAATATCTCTGAGAGGAAAGTGATTGACTGGATTGTCTTCCCCAACCCCATCTCATCAGCCAGGATGCAGTTCTTCCTGCAGAGATGGACAGGGTCAGGTCAGTGTGGCTCTTGGGGGCAGAAACCACTCTGTCACCAGCTCTTTGATGGGCTGTCAGGCCCACCACCTCTGCCCACACTTCTCTGACCCTGCAGCATGGAGCGTGGGGGGACTTTGGTATAGTGGCCCAAATATGTCTGGGTAAGCCAGCTAACTTCTTGTAACATCATGGATTCAAAATCAGCATGAAAGATGCTGTTTTTCAGGTACACGTGAGCCAGGGAAAGATGCATCTGATGGCCTGCTGCAGCCGAGAACATGCATATTCCCACCTGCCTGCCACACAGTGAGTCACCAACAGCCTGGCCAATACCAAAAAATCAGGTGTATCTTAGAGCCACAGCTAAACCCTATTAGCTTCAAGACTCATCAGCATGTACCAGGGAGAAACATTCCTAAAGATTCAGTTGCCAAGCTAAAGCAAATACACTGTTTCTGGCAGCTGCCTGCCAGCTCCAGCACTTGAAGGACTCAGTGGCTGCTCTGTCAGGCCCCTGTTTGTCCGCTCTGTTCCCCAGCTTCGCTGTTCCCATGACAGCACACACAGGGCTTGCTGCCAGTAGGGCTGCTCATGGCAGCACTAGGATTCCTGTCCCTCCTCACCTGTTATACCAGTTAAAGAGCAGCCAGTTCATCCCCTCCAGCTGATACTCCCGCAGCTGGTTGCTGTTCTTGTACTCCCGGGACTTCTCCAGCTTCTGCCAGGACTCGGACGCTGGGCGCTCCTAGGAGGTGACAGCAGGAGCAAGGTCCATGGGAGATGCTAATGCCCAGTGAGGCCAAATCCCGCTGCTGGGGCTGCACATCAGGGACAATTTCAAAGCAGTCACTGACAGCTGAGTCATAGCAAGGGCTTGGCCTCTGGAACCCAGCCTCCGACCTCCACAGGGGAGGATACAGGGCTTGCACTGCAGCGCCAGGGACAAAGCCAACACTGCTGGACTGTGGCAAGACACAGGCAGTCCCTGCGCCCAGGGCAGAGAGCTGCCAGCCGGGTACGTTACCTCAGGGTACGTTACCATGTGCTTGATTTCTGGAGGGATTTGGAGGGCTTCAAACTCTTTAATCTTCCCTGGGTCAACATCCTCCTCCAGCTCCCAGGTGCTCTCCTCATAGGGCAGTGAGCACCACTTCACCAAGTAGTGAGTCACCTCCTGCAGCACAGAGTCAAACAGGCTCAGAGACAGGGAGGGTCAGCAGCCCTCCACCCACCCTGTGCCAAGGGCCCTTGGAGACAGGGAAACCTGTGCAAGGGAAAGCTGGGAAGGCTCAGGGTGCTCAGAGATGACCCACAATGTACACCGTGGAGCTGGGCCTCCTGCCAAGTCTCCCTCCTTCCCTCCATGGGGCAAGCAAGAGATGCAGCCTCTCACCTCCCCCGTGTCAGGGTCCTTTGTGTGAGCCACCTCCAGAATTCGATCTACCTCCACGTAGTCAGGGTTGAACAAATCCTCATCAGGCTGTGATGGCAAAGAGTAAAACAGCAGGTAAGTTCAAGGTGATTCCAGGGTTAAACAGATGGGCACAAATAAACAGCTGTGGGGCATCTGTCCCAGGATGTTGCTGTGTGCAACACACCAAGTGCCCTGGACACAGGTACAGATATCTCTCTCTGGGCAGGGAGGATGCAGGAACCTGGCAGAAGGCAAAGCTCTTTCTTTAGAGCAGTCACGTGCTCCGTGCTGCCCTTGCTGGGAGGCAGGAATGTCGTCTCCAGCCCATCTGGCCCAAAGGTACAAGTCCTAAGCTGGCTACTCCAGCTGATGTGCAGCATCCAGAGCTGTGACTGCCACAGTGCACAGCACCCAGTGAACCCCAAGGCTGCAAGGGGTGACACCTTCGTCTCTGTCTCTCTCTTGCCCCACCTGGCATAGTCCTTGGAGAAACACGGCCTAGGGCTTGGGAAGGAGAAAAATCAGGCTTCTACACTCACAACTCTCCAAGCCCCACTTAGTTACAGGAAAAGAGCATGTGCTCCTTGCTGAACTGTTGGTGGTACAGAGTGTTCCAACACATGAGGTTTTTTTGCACCCTGAGAAAGGCCCTAAACAGACTCGTGAGTGAGAAATTTGACACACACACCCAGCTTTCCAGCTACAAAGAAGAAATTTTCATGGCCTACTGGCCTGATTTACACTTGTAAGGGGCAGTTTGAGGAGATCCAACAACTATCTCTGGAGCAGCAAGACAAATTATAGAACACCTCTCATACTAAGCAAGATTAATCTGCTTATAGAGCAGAGCAGCCAGGAGCTGCCCTAAGCTCAGATATTTATAGCTCTCTCTCCCCCACAGCATCTCTGCTCCACCACAGAAGCACTTCCAGCCCCATATGCTGCCCTCCCTCCCACAAAGCAACTCATCCAGAGCTGGCATTGCCAGCAAGCAACACTTGTCACCCTGCTCATAATTCCACCAGTGACACTAGAGGTGTCCAGGGCACAGCCATGGACCCTCAGCTCCAGCCCTGGTCCCTTTTGCCCTGGAGACAGACTGGTCTAGGCAGCAAGGTGTCAGGGGCAGGTCCTGTCCTGCTCAGCCATGGCACCACTGCTCACTGTGCTCCACTCTCACCTCTGTAAAAATGTGTTTCATCTGAGCCTGCTTGTTCCGGAAGCGCTTTATCTTCTGTGAGATCCTGGGGTCCTTCTCCAGCTCCTCCAGCGTTGCCCATTTACAGTGAAGGTAGGAGCTGCAGCGGGGAAAAAAACCAACAACATGTGACCAAGAGGCCTTTGGTCCCAAACCATCCACCACACAGAGCAGCATGGATCTCCCAGCGATCCAGAGAACGCCCAGCCCATGCCCATGCCTATGCCAATGCCAACCCAAACTGGGGAAAGCCATGCCCCAGGACCAGGCCAAGACCAAGCCCTGAAGCTGCAGCAGCTTCCCTGCTTCCCACCACAGCCGGCTCAGGAGGACAAGCTTTAATATTTTCCAATATTTTATTTTATTTTTTTTTATTGCAGATTCTGTACTGCATTAGTATATAACTCTGAACTTCACAGAAATTGTTAGCAAGTTCTCTTCACAGTTTAGTTAGACAAAACAATCCTTTTCCAGCCTGAGAACTAATGACACCATTGTAGCTTCAGGCCCAAAAAGTGCAAACAGCAAATTGAGGAGAGCAATCTGGGAGGATGGGACTTCATAATCTGAAGCTGTAATTGGACAATTAACCCAAATATATAAATGGACCAAAACTCATAAAAGTGTGAAAAATCATGACCCGTCGTCCACCTTGTAGCCTCAGGCAGGCTCTTGTACTGCCCAAGGTGTATCCTTCGAAGGCCTTGTAATAAATCCCTACTTTATTCCTTTAACACTGTCCACCCTCTGTTCTAGGTAGCCTCTCAAGGCATCAAGAGGGGCAGGAAAACAGGGATGCTGGGATTGCAGCTAGGGATGGGATGGAGGTAGAAGCGCACAGTCCTTACACCTGCATGCACAGGGCCCACAGAAAAAAGCACAAGTACAACACTGCACGTACAAGTTCCTGTATTTGACGTAGAACTCCTCTGTCTCAAATGCTAGGCCTCCAGGATGAGCCTGAAAGCAATAGAAGTAGAGTCAGTGATAGTCAGAGCCTGTGCAGAAGCTGGGGGGGCATGTTCAGCCATCCCCTGCCTGGCCACCGGCTCCAGGGACCGAGCCCCAGGGATGGTGAGGACAGCCAGGCACTCATTGTGCTGCTGCTCCAGAGACACAGTAGCCCTGGGGAACATGACGTGAGAGCACCCTTGAGCGCGGGGGATTACAACACCTTCTGGGCACCAGCCCAGGCCTGACTCCTCTCCAGAGCTTTCTGGTGTCCAGGATAGGAGAGGCACCACATTTATCCACAGCTCAGAAAGGCGCCAGTCTGGGCATACCCCAGCACCCCACCACAGAAGCAAGAGCACCAACTGCTGCTACGTCTCATGGCCCTGCTGCACAGGGCAGCCAGGTCCCATCCGTCTTCTGCTCAGGGACTTCTAGCCCCACTGACATCTTTGCCACTCACCTCCTTCTGCACCATCCTGGAGGCAAGGATCTTCTCAATGATATTGGCATCATCCTCAGGAGGCTCCTGGGGACAGGAAAAGAGAGCTCTGTTTTTCTGGCTCATCACACTCCCCTGGCACTCTCCCAGCACTGACTGGCTGCTTGCTACTCTCCCAGTCCCCCAGCCAGGCAGACAGAGTTGGCACTGGTAGCTGGGAGAGCTGTGCTTGGGCAGCCCCTGCTGGGTGTGAGGGTGTAGGTGCTGCCAGCCCAGCTACACTCACCCTCTGCCTGTCCTCTTCAAGTCAGCCAGGCCACAGCAGTGTCAGGCTTGCTGTTTGGGTCCTTCCAGCTACACCAGGGCAGCCAGAGAGAGTGGAAAGACTCCCAGAAAAGAGGAGGGAGCTTGGGCACTTCTGCCCATGGACTCAAGGAAGGAATTAGGCCAAAATTATGCACATTCCTGCTCCAAGGCACTCTCCATGCCACATTCTGGTCATGCCTTGGCAGTCATATATCCCCATAGTGTTGTATGGTGGCAAGGGCCTCAGGAGTGTAGGCAGCATGTCTGTCAGGCCCTGCACATGTCACCCACACGCTGTCATCTGCCCATGGCCACAGGACATAGGCAACAGCATCTCACCCCACCACTCTCCACGCAGCTCTTCCTGGCAGGTTTGAAGTGCTGCCTCCTTCCCTCTGCAGGCTTCTACCCAGAGATACCCTCTGCTGGCACCCAGGGGCTCCAGCACAGCTCCTCTCACTGAGCAGACTTTGCTGCAGGTGGCCCTAATGCTGTCCTGCTGCCAGCTCTGGGGAGGTGGAGGCTTTCCTGGCTGCAGCTGTGCCAGGATCAGCCCCACCAAATGCCAAGGGACAAGAGAGCCAGGCTTGTGCCTGTCTGTGCTACAGAGGAGACCCACAGAGGAAGATGCAGGGGAGATGACGGACACCAAAAACATGGAGCCTGCTTGAGCATTAGAAATATCAGTTCTGCTTTGGCTAGAAGATAGTACAGCAGAAGGAGGAGCAAAGAGTGCAGAGCAGAAAGCAGAAAGACTCCATTCATTCCCTTCTGACAGACGTAGAGTATGGACCAAAGCAAAGCAGTCCTAAGGTGTCACTTTGCAGACTAGAAAGTCTCTCAAAGAATGGCCTGGGGCAGGCTAGGGAAGGACAGACAGACAGGGCATCCCACACCACCCATCTGAAAGTGTCTGGGGAAGCCAAGACCATGCCCAGGGCCACAGCAACGCTTCCATCCCCAGCCCAGAGGTGATTGCTGCCTCGGCACTGTCCTTGAGTGCAGGGCAGGATGTTGAACCCAGCACCACAATACAATGAGCAGGGAACAGCAGGTCTGCCTGGGCTCCTTGGCTGCCATCTTCAGGCCCAGAGCAGGATCTCTGCCATATTTGGGGAATTCTGCCCTAAACTGGGTTAAGACAGCTGAAGGGAGCATGCAGAAGTGCTCCAGTCTGCCACAGTCACTGTGCAGTGTCTGCTTCCCTGTGCCCAGGTATGTACCCTGGCACTACTGGGCCCTTCTTGACTCTCCCTCAGAGGGTTTGTGTGAACATGGCCATCACAGCAGCCCAGTGTCCTGGCGCTGGGAGCTCCCACGCTGATCCACAGCCCTTACACAGGCTTCCAGTGGTCTGTGGCTCACTGCTGGCTGTCTGAAGGCTGCTGGAAGAGCCCTGCACTGCCCAAAGAGCTGTTTAAGGACCGTGGCCAGGATGCAGGGGGAAAGCTGCAAATCCAGGCCATGGAGAGAGCAGCCCTGAGGTCACAGCACTCACCCCCTGCCCTGCCTGTCAGTTCAGATCCTGGGAGCAGCCACAGGCAGGCTCAGCTGGGCAGGCTGGCCAGGCCTCAGAACAACCACCCAGCCTGGCTGCTCTGAACATCAGCTTCAATGACCCATCCGGAGCAAGACAAACTGAGGTGGAAGTTTAGGACTGAGAGGAGAACAGGGTGGGAGCATGGACACATGTCAAAGGCAGCTCACACCTGCTGCTTTGAAAACGTCACTTGGAGTGATGACTGCCAGGAGCCCAGCTGGGACACAGCTTCAGGCAGAGCTGAAGCAGCACTGGAGCATGTCCTAGGGGTGTGTGGCAGCCCCAGGTGAGGCATGGATCATCAGGTCAGGGCTTACTAACAGAGCGAATACCCACCAAAACCTTGGGAAGAGGGGACTAGAGAGGGTAACAGAAACACCATGAAAACAACCAGTAACCATTATTAATATCTTGCTTTGTCAGTGACCAGAGAGATGCAAAGAGTTGCAGGATCCAACATACAGTCACAGATAGGCAGGAAGGAGCAGCCAGCACTGAACCAGTGGGCAGAGGCAGAAGGACAGCAAGGCCCAAACTGCAGTGGCACTGGGTGGTCCCTGCCATGCTGCCCAGATCCCTGCCATGCTGCCCAGCAGATCAGCTCAGCTGGCAAAGGTCAGGCTGGCATCACCAGGCTCTGAGGCACTGATGGAGAGCAGCAACGCGGGCAGAAAATGATGATATGGCACCTACAAAGCCCTCAGACAGCAGGAACAAAATAATAGAGTAATCATGGACAGGAGCTACACAGACCAAAGCCAAAGGTGGGCATGGGCAGTGGGCAGAACATGTCCAGCTGCGTGACACATTCCAGAGACTTTAGTCTCCAAGCAGGAGGGGGGGACAGTTGGACCAGCATGCCTCTTGTCCATCTCACAGCTCCTGAAAAGCCAGCCTGAACACTCCCAGACAGGCATTCTCTCACCCCATCCTTAAGCTGGGACCCACCACTTCATCAAGCCTCAGCACTGACATTTTGGAATAGCCTGCATGAGGCAGATCCCCCACACCCCCAGTCCCACACCCTGCACTACCTCTGCCTGCCATGCCAGAGTAGAGGCGGAGAGCGCGGAGGTTCGTCCAGCTCCCAGCACAGCAATTGTCTCGCCATCATCATCCACAACCTTGAAATCCAGGTCCTCGTTGTACTTCCTCCTCTTCACCTGCCGTCCTGAGCGTCGTTTCTGTACACGGGATGAAAGAAGGCAGTCCCGGGAGGCACGGACAGACCAAGTACCGCCTCCTTGCTTGAGTGGCAGAGAGAAAGCCCCAGGGCTGCCAGAATTCCTTCCAGGCCCCAGCTGGATGGGGGTGGCAGGAAGGACAGGCACTCCTTGCGGTGCTGAGATCTCCACCCTGACCCACAGAGCCCCACCAGTCCCCAGGACGCGAGGCAGAGGAGCCCTGTAGAATGCAGGGTATGCACCCCCCCAGGCTGCAGGGCCAATGTGTCCCCTGTGCTGTGCCAGGAAAGGGAGCTGCCCAGAGCTGTGGTGGAGAGGGACACTCAAGGCTGATACCACAGGGCCCAGGGCAGCAGTGTGCATGCAGCCCTGGGCCAACAGCTGACTTCAAGCTGACAGAAGCTGACCAGAGTGCAGAGCATGCTCTCTGACTCCTGTGCCCAGAGGCTGTGTTGTGGTCCCACTGAGAGGCAGCCAAGATTTCACCCACCAGCAGCCCGCTGAGGGCTTTGGACATACCTGGCTGTCAGCTGACTCTGCAGACTCCTCTGGGCTCTGCACAGATGGGCTCAGGAGATCCTGATCCAAATCCAAACTGTTCACTGGTATCTCATTTTTCCTCTTCCCTTTCTTCTTCTTCTCCACAGGGGTGTCTTTGCTGCCGAGGCAGACTGACAGTTAGATCGTGTCCTGGGGATCCCACGAGAGAGGCAGCAAGCACCACACAGAGCACTGCTGCCACTGGATCACCCAGAGGCAGCTCAAGGCTCCTGGGACTGCCCCCAGCACTGGGGATTCCCAGGCGCTGATGCTCACTAAGCACACCGAGTGTTTCTCCACCCAGCTCCAGAACACTGGGATGAAAGGGTCCACCTGCCCTGCCTGGTGTGGAGGCTGGGTGCTCTCACCAGCCAAGGGAACAACCCCACAGGGGATGTAGGAGCTGGGGCTCAGCTCACGGGGTCTAGCACAGGCACAAAGAGGATCTCTCCACCACCAAACTCAGTACACCGAGGCAGCAAGGTGCCTGCTCTGATCACAGTGCTCCCAAACACATCCTGTGCTAACCAAAGTCAGAAATAAAGTTCAGCAGCTTCAGAGGCAATCCATGTCCTGGCACCCTGGAAACAAACTTTCAAGTCCAGTCTTAGGAGCACTGGCCACACTGCTGGCCACCTCCTGACTGTGCCACAGAGCCCTGCCAGACCCCAGTAAATCTCTGCAGCAAGCCCAAGCTGCTCCAGTTCATGGTTTGTACTCCTGAGTCACAGCACTGAGCCCTGTCCCGAGGCAGCTGAGCAGACTGGCGTGAGCCTCCAGCTGGAGGGAGTTAAGCCCAGTCATCACCACGAGCACAGGAGGATGCAGATCCAACTCCCAGAGATGCAATGGCCCATGACAGCAGTCACTGCCCACTCCAAGGGCCCGCTGGGAAGCTCTGTCCCAGCAGGCAACAACTGTTCTCCATGCTCAGGTCACAGAGGGGGTTTGGGCTCTGCGCCCATGAACCTCACCACCTTCCTGAAAAACACGGAAAGACAAGCCCAGTCCCACGGCATGTTCTCAGGGTAAGGGCCGCCTGCACCCCTGCCTGCACAAGGAAACAGGACCAGGGAGCACCACGGTAAAAAAACAACTGCTCCAAACAACTGCATGCCAGTCCGTCCTTTCCCGCTGCAAGGAACACTGTTAAGGCAATGGGTCCAAAGAGCTGGTGCTTGTCCCAGGGCTGAGCAATGCCTCCTTTCTCACTTCCAGCCCCACCATTCGTCCCCTCCGCATCCCAGATCTGCACAGTGGCAGAGGAACCATTAGTTTCAAAGCAGTGTCAAGATTTTAGCTCCATTTAATAACAAAAATCTCTGCTTGCGTGTAACTAGCAAAAAATAAAGCTAAAAATCTGTTGCTCAGGCCAAAATTGTCCTGGCCATGCATATATGCCTAAATTAGAGACCCTGAAAATGCTCTGTGAGCAGTGCTTCCACCAAGCAGTAACTCCCAAGATATTGATTTGCAAGTCACAATTAACAACTGCTTCATTCATGAGTCAGTCATTGACTGTGATTAGAAATAATTTAGAAGAAATTAGGCCACCATTATCAGCCACTTAGAGGACTCACAGCAAGCATTCCATCTGCACAGAGTACAAACTAACCAAAGCCTGCTGCTCACCTCTCCCCTCCCTGTGCTGTCAGGGCCCCCCAGGCACTTCCCCAGCTCCACATGGCCAGGGGGCACAGGGGGATACACAACCCTGCTCTCTGCAGAGCTTCCACCCTGACACCCATGGCCACCCCTCACACAGCAGGGTTTGCTGGTGGCTGAGCCCAAAGCAAGTCTGAAAAATGGCTCAAAGAGGGGCTACAGAGGTAGGGAAGTTGTAAGGAGGACCCAGGGGCTGGACTTTCCAAGCAGCAGAGCTGGAACTAGGTCCTCCTGGAAGGTGCAATGATTGGGAGGAAGCACCACAGTCTCAGGCTATACTGGGATAGAGCACAAGGAATGCACAGAGCTTTGTGAAACTCCCAGACTCACACACACTGTTTCTTCTGGTTGCATGATGTGTTACAGAGTTATATATATTACATTGTGTGGTTTTCATGAAGTGGCCTCTCCACTGGTACCCAGCACAGCAAGGCTCTGCTGGTACCCAGCACAGCAAGGCTCTGCTGGTACCCAGCACAGCAAGTTGGCTGCCTTTCAGCCCCCTGTGGTATGCTCAGAACCTGCTGTGCTGAAGTAGGGGAGCCAGGGTTTCCAAATCTGCAGCTGTGGTTCCTCTGCCATGAGCCCCATCTCCGACAGGGTGATGTGACCACCAGCTACTCACAACAGGTTGCACAGTCGTGGGTTGCCCTGTATGTGATGGTCAGCACCCTGCAAAGGCACTGCTGGCAGCCAAAGGACCTACAAGAGCCACGAATGCCTTCGCAAACCTCCATGGCTTGCTCTTCCCCTGGGTTCCCCTGCTTTGGCCTGGTCCCACAGGTCCTGCTGCAGGGGCACATCTCTGTGAACTGCCTGCATGGCAGGTCCTTACTGTTGGAGCAGAAGTGTCATTAGGAAAACCGGATAGCTGCATCCCTCATCCCAGGACCCCTCTTGGAGGGCAGTGCTGAATTCACACGGGCTTCATCCTTCCCTGCCTTGCCTGCAGTCCCTCTCCTTCCCTCTCCACCTCTATGCCTCTGTTGCAGCCTTCCCTGGGGCCTGGAGGAGCCCTTCCCTCATCCTCCTAGCACTCATCCTCCCATCCCCATCTGCTCTGGATCACCAGCTCATGAAGAACATCTGCAGAGCACCAGCCTGGGCTCAAGGAAGAACACAAGTGACAGCACTATATGGCTCAGGGATCTGCTGGGGACATGGCACCCAGCTCTCCTGCTGAGCAACCCACATCTCCTCTTGTCCACAACCAACCCATACCAATGGCACGAAAGGCCACCCCAATGGCAGCTCCACAGCCATGGCCTCTCCAGGATCTGGCTGTCAGTGAGCTCAGAAGAGGAGGGCTGTGGAAGAGCAAACTAAATCGGTGCTCTGCTGTGGCTTCAGTGCTCTTGAGACCTGCTCTGCTCCCTGCACACACTCTTCATTAAAAAGACACCATAGCTTCTGGCCAACCAGCCTGTTAATTAAAAGGCTGAGGAATTACCAGAGGCAGTGGCCTCTGTGTGCCTGTGCAGTACAAGGGAGTCCTCAGGCCTTCCCCCACTGCTGGCTTTGATTGGCAGCACAGCTCCACAGCTGCCAGAAGGGATAATCTTCCAGGTGAAGGAGAGGGAGAGGGGATGGGGTCTGCTCCACCATCCTCTCAAACCCGAGCCAAGGGGAGGTAGGCTGCTGGCCCTGGGTGTGCACAGACCCTCATTTGCACACAGTCCAGGGCCAGGTTTTTCTCATTCCCATACCCTCTGCCCAGGCCTCAAATCATACATGACAGGCTCTCTGCCACACAGCAACTCACTGTCCTGGTGGGACACCTCCCTAAAGTCCCTTTTGCCCTAGGATGCTTGGCACAAAGGCCAGACCAGGGAGAGGCCAAGACTCTCCGGTCCTCTTATGGATCTCAAGACTCACGGGGCCATAACCCCAAAAAAGCACCTGCCTGTCCCATCTCTGCACGGCCAGAGAGCTTATCCTGGCATCCCAAGCAGCACATTCAGCCTTCAGACCAGTGCCCTGCACCGCCAGCGCTGCTCTCTCCCAGATGCAGCTCATGCAAGCCCACAGCCCTTTCCACAGCAGGCCCAGGGAAAGAGCCACACCACCACCCACCTGCTCTTCTTGGATCTTGATCTGGAGGCTGGCTCAGAGCCACTCTTCTTGTCTTTAGGCTCCTTCGGGGCTTTGGGTTCCCGAGGTTTCCGGGGCTTCTTAGCCACCTCCCTCTGCTTGGGCTCCTTCGGCTTCTTAGACTCCTTCACCTTTTTAGGTTCTTTTGGTTCTTTAGGCTCTCTCCTCCTCTTTGGTTTCACCTCCACAGCTGCTTTATCTCCCCCGTCCTGCTCTGCCAGATCCTTTTTCTTCCGTTTCTTCTTCACCCCCGTGCCCCCGCTGTCCTGCATCCCGTTCTGGGTGCTTGTTCGCTTCTGGGCAGCCCCATTGGGCTCCTCCTTCGGGCACTGGCACTGACCACCTGTGTTTGTGGCCGTCACTGTCACCTGGTCGGGCACCTCGTCCTGCTCTTCGCTGCTGGCAAAGGCGTCCTGCGTCTTGCACTCCCAGGCAGACGACATTGGGGAGAGGCTCAGTGCTTTTAAGCTTGGCGGCTGCGGAGAGAACACAGAGCGACAGGTGAAGCCAATGGCACAGCTGCACAGCAGGGGAGCTGCAGCCCCACGAGGCTCCAACCACCCAGTGCAGCATGGCAGCATCCCTCAGCATTCGGGGACTATGGCTAACAGTCACCACGAGCAGACGCAGCTCAGCAGGAGGACGCCCCGTCTCTGCCCAACAGAGGCTGACAGACAGAGGCCTTCTGGCTCCCCCCTAGCCCATGCAGGTCCCAGCAGAGGTGGCTGGCCCCAGTGCATGCCTCAAACATTGTTCTGCCTTTGATCAAACACTCCAGACTCCACTTGACTAAGGCAAGAGCAACCTGTGCATCCACAGCACTTCCTGCCTGTTGCCCCGAGCCAGAGATTGTCGCAGTAGGGCGAGGAGGGGGAATTAGGGATGCCTAGCAGCCTACAGAAGCAAAAATAGGTCCCAGATCCATCTGGGGCAGAGCTTGAGGCAGAAGAGAAGGGTTAGACCAGCACAGGAGCTGCTGTGTGCTGGGGCTCCCTCCAAGCCAGGAGGGAAGAGCTGCTCTTCCTCCTTCAGCACTTCCTTCATTTCCTGTGAACTTTCCAGCACTGAACACTGAAAGGAATTGAGCTGCCTCCTGGGCATGCTTGGCCTCAGCAGGCATGACCAGACAACAGCACTCAAGGGCCCCACTCTCCTCAAGCAGCAGTAGGAGTGCCTGTTGTGAGGGCCCAGGCTCAATGTGCAGCAGCCTTCGCTCCAGGAGAGCAGCCCAGACTGGCAGGGCTGGCAGGGGACAGCCCAAGGAAGGGAGCTGTGGGTGACAATTCTCAGTGGGAACCAGAAACATCCTGTGCAGCAGCTGCCAGAGCAAGAGAGAGCGAGGGATGCAAAAGGAGCAGGCAGAAGCGCACAGGTGGGGAGAAGAACATGTCAGGTGCCATTTCAGCTGCTTTACCTGTCAGTTCCCATCCCCAGCCTCCCAGCTCCACCTAACACACGGCTCAGCCATGAGCAGAGGGAAACAGTGGCCGTTGCTGGGCTTGCTCATCACTAGGAGGCTGGCAGGGCAGCACCAGACCAAGCCCAGTGGCACGACTGGGGCTGGAGAGCTGGTCCTGCACCTGGGGGCTGGTGGCTGTGCCATGAGACAAGACACGGGCCCTTCCCACCAGCCTGGAGGTGTCAGCTCCTCCTAGGGAACCTGTGGGGCAGCTGCTGAGTGGCCCAGGTAGTGCTGGGCAGCATCTCCTGTGCCTGTGGGGAAGGGACAGTGTTAGCCCTGCCACCTCACACGCACAGCTGCCCCAGGCCAGCGGTACTGCTTCCTTCACAAGCCCCTTCCCTGGTGCTGAGATGGAGGTGCCAGTGCCTCTGGCAGCAATGCCCTGGCTCTGCAGAACCTCGGCACCATCCAGCTCCTCAAGACACCTCAGAGCTGTGGGAGAGAATGCAAATCTTTACATCTCACGGGATGAGGTCTGGAGCCCATCCAGGGTTGTCTAGGCACAGGGTGCTCTGTAACACTTGGACTTCTGATTTGGATTAGATGGAAGCATTAAATGAAACAGACTGCAAGTGGAAAGGCCCCTGATGCTCCTGGAGCCACCCATGAGTGGAGCTGGAGGCTTGGCTGGCCATCGGTCAAGCAGGCTGCACCAGCATTCCTCCCCACGTGCAGCACCTCCAGACTGATGCACCAGCAGCCTGGGATGGGGGAGCAGCCATCCCGCCACATGGACCAGCCACCACAGGGCACTTAAGGAATCAAAGGGAACCTATTCAGGACCAGAAGAAAATCAGCACTATTGATGCTGCTTCTGAGACCACTGGCTGCCCAACAGAAGCAGTCTCAGCCTTTGCATTCCTCAGCTCTCACAAGATGGGGACCAGCTATAACAATTTAGAATCATAGAATGGCCTGGGTTGGAAGGGACCTTACAAATTATCTACTTCCAACACTCATACAACTTTCACTAGACCAGGTTGCTCAGAACCTCATCCAGCCTTGACCTGAACACCCCCAGGGATGGGGAAGTCACAGCTTGTCTGGGCAACCCCTTCCAGTGCCTCACCACCCTAACAGCAAAGAATTTTCTGCTTACATCTAATATTATGTGTATATCTATATTTGTGGATTTCCTCCTAATATCTAATCTAAACCTACTCTCTTTCAGTTTGAATCAATTTCTCCCTGTCCTATCATCATATGCTCTTGTAAAAAGTCCCTCTCCATCTTTCTTGTAAGTCCCCTTTAGGTAGTACCCCTGATAAGGACACTAGAACAGAACAGCATTTTACTCACTTGATAAGAGCAGTAGAACAGAACAGTATTTACTTTCATCAAGGACAGTAGAACACAACAGCACAGCCTTGTAGAAATAGATAAAGGATGTAACTTAGGCAAACAGAAGTCATGCAAAGTGCAAGCAGGATGCCAGCTCAGCTCTGCAAGGCTGACAAAACAGAAGTTACACAAAACAACGATATTGTGCTTACTCAAAAGCAGGGGTTGAGGAACAGCCACCTAAAATGGACACCAGAAGTTGAAGATGGACCCCAAAAAACCATATCAGGACTTATAAGAGGTGTGACTATGTAAAATAAAGTCAAGGAAGTGAGGATAGCTAATGAATATGTAATCAGTGTGCATGATAAAATCCCTGTTCACCCAACACTCATCCCACTGGAATGCAGGAATGATTCCTCTGAGTGACCAGCGTGCTGCAATAAAGAATACCTGCTTTGAATACTCAAAACTGTGTTACAAAGTTTCTATCCACACAATTCTGGTATCACTCTTTTAGGTAAGTCCCCCTTAGGAACTGGAAGGCTGCAATTATGTCACCCCTAAGCCTCCTATTTTCCAGGCTGAACAAACACAATTCTCTCAGCCTTTCCTCCTAAGAGGAAAGGCTGAGAGACCCGATCAACCTGGTGGCCTCCTCTGGACTGGCTCCAGCAGGTTCGTGTCTGTCTGGCACTGAGGACTCCAGAGCTGGATGCAGCACTGCAGGTGGGGCCTCACCTGAGGAGAGCAGAGGGGCAGAATCCCCTCCCTTGACCTGCTGCCCACACTTCTTCTGACGCAGCCCAGGACATGGTTGGTTTCTGGGTGCTGCACACACGTCCAGGCGTGTGCAGCCTCTCATCCACCAGCACCCCCAAATCCTTCTCATTAGGGCTGCTCTCAATCTGTTCCTGCCCCAGTCTGGATCAGTACTGGGACTGATACCCAATCTACACTTCCTTAAAGATCTGCCAGCTCTGTTCCCTAGACCCAGAGGGCAGTCACCCAGGGAATCCCACTGACTATCTCCCTGAAGAGCTGGAAGTCTGTTTCCCTAACACTCAGTGTCAGCACCTTGGCCTGGGATCCCTGTGGGCATCAGGTGTCACAGCCTGCCGTGTCCCAGGAGCAGTGCTGGTCCCAGTCAGCAGTGACTGCCTCCATCTGGAGCAGTCAGAAGCCTCTGGTGCAGGCCCTGCCATGAATGGGCCATCAAATGCCAGCCTGTGGGACCCAGGTGCACAGCCAGGGCTCACACAGGGAGCACGTGGACAGAGAGGCAGGGAGACCAGGCTGCTTCCCACCAAGCGCTGCCAGCCCAGAAACCATACTCCCAAAGCTGCTTGGTCTGTTTTGAGGGGAGAATGCTTCATGTTATGCTCCTGAAGCCCACAGCAAGCTCTGGCCATGCATGTAGGACTCTGCTGCCAAGTACGGTCTGCAGTGAGAGCCTGGCGCACTGCCATGAGCCAGGGAATGGGTTTTTCCTACTACCCCTTGATGAGGTTCAGTTTATCCTGGCTTCTTGTCAACAGGAAAAGCCTAAGAAAGCAGAGCCAGCTTGTGCTCCTGCCTGGCTCCAAAGCACCCTCGCTGCTTTGCCTGCAGCAGCCCGGCCGGTTCCTCATGGCAGGCAGGAGCTCACTGTCCCCGTGCAGCTGCTGCTGGAACATCGGCTGCTGTCCCTGTGCCACAAGGGAAATCACCCCTGCTTCCAAAGGGTGAGAGCCTGAAGGGCCTGTGTCACACTGATGGGGACACAGCACTCACTGCAGGGAACTCTCTGCTGCAGCAGCAACCTCAGCCTGAGTGGCCTGGGATATGGGTGTCCATGAGCCAGCAGGCTAGCAGTCACTGTGACTGGGCTAGCAGTCACGGCATCTGCAGCCATGCCAGCACTGACATACCACCCACAGAGACCCCCTTCACAGGAGAGGAACACATGTAGCTGCAGGAGCCTAAACCTGGCAAATCACAGCCCTGGGACATGCTGCTTCAGGGCAAGGCAGGCTGCTCTGGGCTGCTCCAGACCAGCCAGGAGCTGCTGTGGGCAATGCTGACCCTGAGCGGGCAGGAGTGGGGCAGGGCAGGCGTCTCAGTACGCCGTCTGCCCGGGCTGGTCCAGCGACAGGCTGCACCCACACCACGATGAACCCACCTGGAACCCTGGCTGCCAATGCACCTGGGGGCATTCATACAAACTCATAAGGTATTGGGGAAACCCACTAATTTTGGTTAAATCCTGCTGCCCTCCTAAGTGGTTTCTACTTCTCAAGCTGTGAGGAGGTCTCCTTGTCATATGCTCTGTACAATTTCGTTTTGTCATTCTCCTCCTGCAGAGCTCTCTTGACCTGCCTAAGGCATAGGTGACAAGTCACCCTCTCCTTGCAGGTAGGCTGTGCCAGCTCTCAGGCCATCTGCCTTATCCTGCTCAGCACTTCTTTCAACCCCACTGGCTATGGGGTGGCAGAAGGAAGCACATAAGCATCACAGGTACCACAGAGTAGTAGGAGGGCTTCTGCTCTGTTCCTTTTCCCTTTACAAACCACTGAATGCACCCTGGGACAAACTGTAGGCACATGCCAAACTCTGCCAGTGCTTTAAAGTCTCCTCCAGGAGCAGGGACAGCCGCCAGTGAAGACACATGCATGGCTGGTTCTCCCATACTTTACCAGGAGCATCTTGAGACTTTCCTCAACTTTTCAGCCTCCCTCTCCATTTCAGCATGTCAGATGAGTGGCGGGAATCAGCCAGCACCTTTCTTCCCCTATTGTGCTGTGAAAGCAGTAACATCTTCCCTGTATTTGGCTTCCTTGCCTTTAACCAGTCACTAATTTACAGAAACACCTTTCATCAGGACAATGCTTCGCATGTTTACAAGCATTTGGTGAGAAACTTCCTCAGCTGCTGGTGGAAGCCCATAAGCCTTGCACCAGCCCAGCCCAACTTCAGTCCTGTGAGCCAGTTATCTTTAAAATCCCCAAGAGATTGCAAGGACTAACTCTGCTTTGCAAAAGTCATGTTGACTATTCACCAGTGTACTATTTTCAGAAACAAAAGTGCTTAATTATTATAGTTCCTAACTATTTACTCAATACCTAAGAGAATCTATTGACCTTTAGTTTCACATTTACTCCCCTTTCCCTTTCCATGGCCCTTAATGGGTGATGGCCCCAACACTATTTATTAGCAATTCCCAAATCTCACAGTGTTCCTTTACAATTCCAGAGTAAAGACCCTCAAAACAGGTGGCTTATGTGACTTTGCTCAAAAATGTCTTTGCCACACCCTTTAAGGGCAACCTGCTGATGCCTCTGGCATCAGAGATGGCTCTGGGTAAAGAGCCTATTTAACTGAGCTGTTCTGCCAACACTCAGTTTCTACGAGCTCTCACTTGACCTCACAATATTTACTCTGTGACTCCTCTTAAAGACGTTTTAAATCCCAAGAGATTTGGAAAAAGATCTGTTATTAGACTCCATGTCTTCAGTGGTTCCTAATGTGATGCCCTGCCTTGCTACAGGGTTACTTTTAAATTCACAGAGTATGTGTCCTTTTTTTTTCCTATGACTTTTTAAAACTAAATAGAAACATAATTTTCCATTCAACTGCCTATTCTACATATCATTTTATGTGTATACCTAAGCAAGCAGCTTTGCTGTTTCTGGGTATTTTGGAGTGGGGAAGAAGTAAAGATGACGACTTCCAGATTTTGGTAGATGATGCCCATCTCTGAACCTCTGGTAAACTAATCCAAACATGCTCTGCTTCCCCGGAACACTTTTTATCCCTAGAACTATGTCTTTGCACTGTCTATCAACTGGCTTTTTTTTGGTGATGATTGTAATGATTTCACATTTCCAGAATACACTTCTTTGTGATTTTTTTTTTTATTCACAGAGGAATCTTCTGTAAATTACATTTCATACAGTCCTTCAGCATCAGCTGGAGCAGGAAGTCTTGTTACATGTGTCTAACTACTGTCAAATAGAAGGTCAGGAGAAAAAAATGTTTAAAAACTCCCCAGAGAGTTGTTTCATTTATAGTCTCAAACGCCAAGTTTTTATTCAGGACTTGAGGGAAGACACCATCAGGAGGTGGGAGGCAAAGCAGCTCCTGCCCCTGTTACTCGAGGGGCTCCCTCCCCTCTCCCAAACTGCAGAGCCTGTGGGATGCACTGGCTGTCCAGCCCACAAGGCTCACACAGCACCCCGGATCCTCTGCAAGCCCCCCAGCAAAGCTGGGTGCACGGGCACATGAAGGGACAGTTTACAAACTCCCCTGGGCACATGCATGGGAGCTGAGAAGCAGTGAAATTCAGCAGTGTTTTCCCCACATCTGCTTAGGACAAGACCAGTGGGACTGCCCGTGGTGAGCCAGGGACAAAACCCACAGCCTCACCTGCCTGCAACAGGTACCTGCAAAGGGAACAGCAGCGGAAAAGAGGGAACTGCAAAGAGAAGGTGGGGACGGGAAGAAGCAACATCTGCTGCCCCAAAAAGGAAATGCTGATTTACACAGCTTATGCACTTTCAGCAGCAGCAGTAATAATAATAAACAATAATAAGAGTAATAATTATAGTATCTATGAGAGGCAGGAGCAGAGAGGCTCCTCTGGAACCACATGGCAGAAGTCACATGCCAGCACTGCCAGGAGATGCGATGGGGATGACGGAGGTGTTGCATCCGCACTGCTGGCTTTTGGAGCCTGATCCATATCTAAACCCTGCACTATCCCATGAGTTTGGGTGCGGGAAGGAGAAAAGATCAAAAGCTTCATGCCCACCCCATAATCCATCCTGCAGGCTTTCCTCTTCAAGAGCAGTGCTCCCATCAGGGCAAAGCTCTGCCACAGCCTCAGGATCTGAACAGCAGCTCTGTCTAGTAAGAAGGCCACAGATGAGCTCTTCCAATGGTCACAACACCAAGAGCAGATCCACCTCCCCTGGCAACAGGCTCAGATGACATCCACACAACACAGCCTCACCAGGCAGCATGACTGCAGCCAGCAGTCACAAGGTGCAGACACCTTGCTCCCAGCTGCTAGGACCATTCAAGCCCTGTTTACTGCACTCTTGGCCAAGCTTTCCTGCACTGCATCAGGAGAGTCTGCAGAAGCCTGCATTTGGGTCTAGGGCATGTATTAAACCCCACAGAGATCTGTTCTGTATGTGGAGTGTCCACAGGGACCTGACTGCAAGGGGTCATCAATGGTTTCTATGCTCTTTGGGCAGAGACTGATGCCTGGGGGCTGCCCAGCAACCCTGTTGCCCATTTCCCCCTCAGCACTGACCGAAGCCACCAGCCAGCCTGCCACTCCAACAGCAGCCCAAGATGGGCACCACGACACAGCTCTGCCTCCCTGAGATGGTCAGGCTGGCCATCACCAGCCCAGACTACCCACACAGCTGGTTGTAGAGCCCAACAGAAGCAGAACAGGCAGCTCCTTTCACACAGAGGGTTTTGGCAGGCTGGTGAGCCAAACACTCCAGCAGCGCCATCCCCACCAGTGGTGTGTACAGCATGGGTTGTTGTGCTCTGGTTGCCCAGTATCTGCACCCCTTGTTTCCAGCTCTTAATCCAATGGAACAAGAAGCTAAAAATATTCAAGTGCCACCTTCCGTCGTGTCTCTGAGCAGGCTCTGCAGTCACCATGGGATGTGCATGATGGAGGCAGGGCCTGGCTCTGTTCCCAAGATACTCCACCACAATGCAGCTCTCAACAACTACAGCTCAGCAGCTCTGTCCAGTGACAGGGCCAGCCCTGGCAGCGGGCACACGTGTTCCCACCACCCTAGCAGAGGGAATGGGTGGGGCAGAGGGCAATGCTGCTGCCCTGGGCTGTCCAGGCTGTCCTCCCTACTCAGGACGAAAACCTGTGCAGCCCTTGGAGCTTGGGAGAGACCCAGCACTTGTGGATGTGTGTGCAGGAGAGGGGCACCCTGGCAGCTCACTGCTCCCCCCACCCTTCACCCTTACAGAGTGAGTGCCTAAAACTCCTCCACCCACCCAGCATCGGGGGCTCATCAGACCTGACAGTCTCACCATGACCAAAAAAAGGCCATAGACAGCCTGGGACAGAGCTACAAGTGCCCTCAGGCTTGGACAGCTCCACACTCCCCCCCGGCGCTGCTCCCACTGCTCAGGAGCCTGCTTCAGCCTCGAGGAACTCTGGTAAAAACCCCCAGCTGCATCTGCATTTGCAGTATGTGAGACAGCAAAGCTCACTTTCACATAAACAGATCCATAAAATTCAGGAAAATCCTTCATTTTATGCAGTGAGTGCTTGAAGGAAAGGCAAGCAGAGCTCCCTCAGATGCTCCCAGGGTCTGCCTCTTGCAAGGGCTGCCCAGCAGCCACACGATACCTGCAGCCCTGGGCTGTTCCCCATGGCCTCCCACTGCTGTCCACACACTGCAGGGGATCCAGCTATTCCTGCCACTTCCAAGCCCAGGCTGGAAAGTCAGAAGACCCCTCCAGGAGAAGGCTAAGGGGTCACAGGACTTTCCACCTCTCTGTCTCCAATGCAATTCTGCTCTGCTCTCACAGTCCATGCAGGATGGGAGCACTTCCACGGCTGTAGAATAAGGAGATTTAGAGGCACTGTGGGATAACTGCATTTATTTTAGTTCATTATTTCTCTGGTTATTTAACAAGTCAGAGTTTGGCAGAAATAAAGAGTAAAAGACCCTTCAATGCCAGGGACAAACAGGACACAGACAGGAGAAACAGCCCAGGGAATGATGGTGCTGAGCCCTCAAAGGAAGTCCATCACTTATCACTGCTTTCGGGGGTAACCAGGCACTCCTGTCCCACCTCCACCAGCAGACAAGGCACCCTGGCATGAAAACTTGTAAGTCATGAGACAAGTGACAGGTTTCACGAGTTAGTCACAGCTTGGTGACAAATGTACCAGATTTTTGTGCATCACTAAGGAAAAAGAGTTGAGGAAACAGAGCCCCTGCCTTTGTTAACAACAGCCCCTCAGATGAGTGAAACAGTTGGCAGTGCCCTGTAACCCAACCTATTGTATTTGCACAGGAAAAGAAGCACTGCTACAGGGGACACCAAGGGAGCACAGAGAGGAGCTCCTCCCCAGACAGCCCACTTTGAGACCCCATCTCTCCAACCTAGGTTTCCTAATCCACTGGCAGTGGACACAGAGAAGACACAGCATTGGCCTAGGACAGCCAAGAACTAGGGAAAGGAGAGAGCACATCCGGTATTTTTTCCCAAAGGCAGTTGACAGTTCCCCTGCCATGCCTCACCAATATGAAGAGTACCAGAATTTTGCCAACCTTTTTATCCTTGGGCCTGATCCTACACCCATATGATGACCAACATGGAGCTCCCGCAGGTGAGAGGCTGGCAGGGAAACACATGACTTTTGAGAGCCTTGGAACCACATAAGCATCTCATCTTCTCCAGAGAGACTGTTCAATGGAAGGCAACAGCCTCTCTTGGTGCCATGAGAAGTCTGTTTACAAGGTGTGGGCACTCCTGGGCTCAGGTGTCCAGAGTGATGTGGAATGCCACCCTCAGGAGTTCTGCCCCCAGTACTGCTCATCTGGGCATTACAGCGAGCCACCTACTCCTTCACCACCTCAAACAGGCACCCAGAATGCCTGCAGGAGCCCTGCTTGGCCAGGCTTTCTTCCAAACACTGAATTTGGGAGTGCTGCACCCCACCCCATGACATGCTGCAAGGTTTGTCCTGCACTGCTGCTGGCTTAGAGAGCTCAGGAGATGAGCAGCTGAAACTCTACCCCTTCTTCCTCACACCACATGCCTTTATCTCCCTCCCAGATTTTATCTGCAGCAACAGCTACAGAAAACAATTTTCAGCTGAGCCCTCTAAAATCTCCAAATGGTGGGGGAGGATGGCTTTGCCATGCTTAAACCCCATGTCATTTCAGTAATCCCATTTCCAGAGCACCCAAATCTGCTATATTAGCCCACTGAGTGGCATGAATTTCTTACCTGGGCTCTGCTATCAGAGGAGGGAGATCACTGACCCACACCCCAAAGCATCCTGCTCTCCTGCAGGCCTTTGCTCTGCCCCATCAGGAGCAATCCAGCCATGCAGGTACACAAGACCTTCCATGATCCCTTCCTCCTCTTCCTCACCTTGAGGCTGGCTCTGCTTCTTCACAGTGTCTTTAGGACACACTGCTAAACTCATTACTTCCTACAGTACTGGTGCTCTGAACACACACACCTTTCATATCTGCAGCATTTGCCTTGCTGCAAGCCCGGAACAGCACACCGACCTCTTCAAAACATTCCCTCCCTTCCTCCTCCCATCAACCTGCCACGGCAGTGTGATCTGGGGTGCCCTGAGGATCACATGCTGCTTCAGAGCTGGTTAGAAATGGCACAGGCTTGTGCTCTCAAGCAGATTTATCCCCTTGCTCAATGCCCACTTGAATGCTTTCCCATTAAAAGCAGCATGGACACAAATCAGCTCCAGGCAGACCAGTTTGTTTTACACCTCCAGCCACATTTCAGCCCCAGAGTGGCTCTCCATGCATGTAACCAGTCCTTTCCCCTCAGCAGAGTGCCAGTGGTCAGGCTCTTCCCCTGCACACACTTAATACAGAGACCACTGGCTCATAAATCTCCTCTGGGAGCAGCAGGCTGTTATGATCCAATGCAACAATCCAGAAATGACAGCTTTGTGAGATGGAATTTTTTCTGAGTAAGGGAAAAAATTCCCCCCGTTCAAGCTCTCACAGCTCCCAGACATTATCTTCCTGAACCTCCCAGCTGGTATTAGTCCTGGTGTATCATGTTAGTAGCAGCAATCACAGCCAACATGAGATTACAGCAAGAACCAATATTGTGGCCTTTGAGACAAAAAGAAGGGCTGCTCCTCCACTGGGGTAGCACCAAGTCAAGAGCATTTCCACTGCTGAAGATAAACCCCACCTTGTTCAATGGTCCCATCAGGCTCACCCACTCTGGGGTGCAGCTCAGCTCCTTGAAATTTGACCTGAGCTGCACCCCTGCCTGGAAATTCAAGACAACATTTGCCCAGCCTATTTCCCACCACACATCAGTTGCAACAATTTCCACATGGGACATGGTCCTCAGGCCTTGACAGCTGAATTTGGAGAAGGAGAGAGGGTCACAAACCTGCTTTTCTTTTTTCTGTATTTTCATTATCATCAAATCTGGGATGAATGTTATTTCTGCAAGACACAACACAAAAAAAATTCACAATGATGAGAATGCTGTATCTGAGGCACTCCATCCTTCTATTCACCCCTCCAGAAGGCTGAGCCAACCCCGGGGCTGCTCAGAGCAACAAAGCTGCCAGAATTAAACTCTCAGGGACAAACTTAGGGACATCTGCTCTGCTGAGCCATGGCAAGAGCCCAGCCACAGTTATCCCCACAGTACTGCCTGAAACCCACCGGCCAAGACCAACATGGCAGCCACAGTCCCGGCAAGAAGCGGCACGTCTGGGGCCTGCACAGAGCACACTCCAACTCCTCAGAGCCCCAGGAATAGCCCAGGCCCTGCTGAGAGATTTGTTGGATGCTGCCAGCCCTGCAGTAGCAGAGGGAAGTAAACAAACCAGCCTGTGCCAAGCAGCAATGACAGCAGAAATAGACTGGAGAGGATGCGGGAACTTGACGTGGGCTGCAAGCCCTATGACCATGACACAGAAGAGCTGCTATAGGGACAAAGATGGAGCAAGCAAGGAGGAGAAGAACCATGTCTCCCCACAAGCAGCCTCAGGTGCAGTGCTGGTTGTGTCCCCAGGCCTGTGCCCATGCAGCAGGGAGGACTCTGCATGAGTGGCACCCACCTTGCAGCCCACAGGGAGGATGGGCTGAGCGAGGGGTCATTTCCAAGCAACACCTCCACAGCAGGCCTGATCAGAGGGGCTGCAGTCACAAGTCCAGCTCTTAGCAGCACCTTAGTGCCAGGGGCGACCAGGTCCCCACACTTTTCTCCCCAGTGGATCAATGAGGGGTCTGTGGCAATGCAGCACCATGATGTGACAGCCACAGCGAGTCTGAAGCTGCACAGATTAATTGGCCATAACAGACACCAACTCGACCAGCCTAAATTTGCTAGAGAACAGAAGTAAACAAGTCCTCAGGTATGATAATGATAGGTCAGACTCAAATTCAAACAGGGGACCCCAGCCAATCCCATTTCATTACGGAGACATATCCCTGCCAGTGAGCTGGCTGGTGTTAAGATCCCAACCAATCTGCTGTGCAAGCACAGGAAATTTGAAGCCTTTATAAAAGGGGGCGCCCAACAATGAACTTTGGCTGCTGTTGCATGAACTTTGGTGTGCTCTGTCACGTGCCTGTCTCTAAAACTGTGACAAGTGGTGACCTCTGACGTGATACAACAGCTACCATGGGTAGAGCAGGGAGACAGAGGGCAGCGGGGAAAGCTGCCTGCAGCCTGCAGAGCTGTGGAGAGCGGTGGGCAGAGCCATTGTAGTCCCAGCAGAGCAGCAGGTATAGCTCTGAGCAGTGTGGAAAGCTGCGAAGAGCCACGGGGAACGCTTCATTGGTTCCAGACCCTTCGTAAGTGGAAGAAGTCACCAGGAAATATGGGAGCATGGGCTTTAGTGGAAGAAGACCCTGTGGTACAGGTATGGACCCTCTTTTTATCTGAATGAGGGGTAAATTTTGTGGAACAGGCTCTGGAAGCTGTTATGGATGTTATAAAGCCCTGGGAGACTTGTGGAACAGGCTCTGGAAACTGCTCCAGACACTATGGACGTTATAAAGCCCTGGAGACTTGTATTGGATTTGCTGGGACAGTTAAAAGTTGAGTGGGCAGCAAGAACAGCAGTGGGGATGCTGCAGGCTCTGCCAATCAAAGCACGCAGCAAAGACAGGGCACTGGGCGAGGCAGCAGCGGGCAGGGGTGCCGCACCAGATCCGTGGGACAGGAGGACGGGCAAGACAGCTGCATTGCACCGCGAAACTATGCCACACCGCGAAGCCACCCCGTGCTGGGACGCCTCACCAGTGGAGAGCGCCACATCCGAGCCAAGCTGCTGCCATGTTGTGCCTAGCTGCTGCAAAGCCACGTCAAGTCATGGAGCCACATTTGTCGCTGAGCCGCGCTGTGCTGCTGTGTCAGGCAAGCACTCTGCAACCGGACCGCCCTGGCTCTACAGCCGCACCGCAGCGGCGTGTGGCCCTTGCAGAAGCGAATCGCCCTGCAGCCACCCCAGACACGCATACTGGAACGTCCTTCACCACCACACACATGCGTGGACTGCCTCCTCCCAGGGCTGACTGCTTGGCTCCAAAACTGCGCCTACGACCCAGCTCCCATTGGGCACACCCACTAGCCGCTGCGACTCGTGAGTGACCCCGGAGATACACCACCACGGATACCCGGACGCCGTACCAATGTCCTTTCCAGAAGCAGTGGCAGGATGGAGGATCCCAAAGTCCCAGTGCCACGAGCGTTGCCATCGCCACTACCAGAGCTGGAACCACCTCTCGTACACACTCTGGTAAGGGACTCAACACACACACAAGAGATGACGCCTTTGCCGCTACCACTCAGCGCTGCGCTGCAGTTTCTCATTTGACCCTGGCCGGTCCAGCTGCGCCGACCGACGCAGTCTTGGGGAGCCCTGAGCAGCCGCCTGCACTGGGATCAGGGGAGCCCAGTGAGTGGGAAACAGCGACCTTCTCCTGCCCTCTGTGCAAGGCACCTTCGCGGTCACGAGGCTGCGCCGCCACCACCGCTCGGGGGTAGGCATGGCCCGACCTGCCATGGCCGCTCCAGCCATCGCTGCCGACGAGCCCGTGTTGCGACTGCGGTAAGGGACTCAACACACACACAAGAGATGACGCCTTTGCCGCTACCACTCAGCGCTGCGCTGCAGTTTCTCATTTGACCCTGGCCGGTCCAGCTGCGCCGACCGACGCAGTCTTGGGGAGCCCTGAGCAGCCGCCTGCACTGGGATCAGGGGAGCCCAGTGAGTGGGAAACAGCGACCTTCTCCTGCCCTCTGTGCAAGGCACCTTCGCGGTCACGAGGCTGCGCCGCCACCACCGCTCGGGGGTAGGCATGGCCCGACCTGCGCCGCTCCAGCCATCGCTGCTGACGAGCCCGTGTTGCGACTGAGGTCTCCATCCCGGCCAGCACCGAAGCCACAGCCCCCAGGGCAGGGGGAGGGTCTCCAGCCACAGCTGTAATCCCATTCCTGCTACCTGCAGCAGCAAGAAGAGGCAGCAGCACGGCCGAATGGTTACAACCATGCTGGGGAGACGCCGAGATTGAGGGGGCGGCAGGCAGGGCCGTGCAGCCGCCGCAGCACACTGTAGCCACTCGCCGAGGCCGTGCAGATGGCCAGCATGCAGAGCAAACCCAGAAAGTCTACCCAAGGAATTGAGAAACATTAAAAAGCTCCTTTGGTAAGGTTTTCAGGAATCGGACAGGACAAATGGTTGCCATGGAGACAAGTGCCCATTCTAATATTGGTTTCTGTATATACCTATGACAGCTTTAGTCCTCATGTTATGACTGACAGCACTGGATCCTTTCCTTTTCAAATGCGTATTAGAATTTCAGCAGAAAACTGTAATATTTAAGGATTGTAGTTCAACTTGATAATTCTCTTCCATATAGAACTCACAGTAATTTTCCAGGTTGTTTTTACCCTTCAAAGAAAAGAAGCATTAAGGTATTATTTTTCTTTTCAAAAAATCTTACTGTTTCAGTTATGGGAATTCCAAACCTAAATTAAGTTTGGTTCATTTAAAATTATGCAAATATTTTATTCGAGGATGGGAGCTGTTGGCTATTTTTAGTTTATATGACAATTATCAAATCTATAGTAAACCAGCAAAACTGACAATATAAAGCCCTAAAGCTTAGAAGGCTATTGAGACAACACCAAAAGGAAAGCCATTGAATATAACTACTTATAAGTGGAAAGCCTTATTATAAAGCTTAGAAGTTTGGAATGTTTTTCTCTGACTCTTCATGGCAAACTCCTTCCAAAAAGGAGTCACAATGATACATACACTATATTCACACAATATTCAGGGTAATATTTATCTGGACTTCATCACCTTACAGTACTGATGTAAGATACAGATGATAAAACCCGATATCTGATTGGACATACTTTGTAATAACTCTGGATAATGGCAACATAACCCTTAGTTTTGTCACCTTCAATTTGATAAATAAACCTTCAAGAAAAAAAAAAATACCATGCAAAGTAA
Source organism: Onychostruthus taczanowskii (assembly GCF_017590055.1). Classification (NCBI taxonomy): domain Eukaryota; kingdom Metazoa; phylum Chordata; class Aves; order Passeriformes; family Passeridae; genus Onychostruthus; species Onychostruthus taczanowskii. The sequence continues at coordinate 393,626 of NW_024498597.1, read as the reverse complement.
ATCCCGAGGCACAGATTTCTAAATCCCTGCACTGTGCCATATGTCCCCTGCAACTAATGTCAGCCTGCAAAGATAGCCTAGTGTGGAGTCCCAAAACTATAAACTGTGGAAGTATAAAAACCTAGAATGAAAGTCTGAAATAAGTCCAGAATAGAAAAGACTGCTTTGTTCTCGAATTCAATCTTTCTATTATATTTATGCAACTCCTATAGCTATTATCTTTAAAGGTCTTGTAAAATTCTTAGTATTCCGAAGTCATGAATCAGAATATAAGATGATTACACAGGAGACACAAATTGTTGAATTTTTCTTTCTATCTGCACAACACAAATATTCGGTATAGGGGACTAAAATTCATTACATTCAAATATAACTTACTGCAGTCTTGCCATCTCTGGATTGCAGTGTTTGAAGTTTTAGTGGGGAAGACACTAGCATGTTGCTTTAAAGGAGCTTTTCTTGCTAAGAATAAAGATGATGCCTTTATTCCAACCATATTACTAACATTTTTATACTTTACTTTCAACCACATCTCTAATATTTCCCAGTGATGGGCCTTCTATGAACAGTTATCCTGTGTTTCAGAAGTACTGCCCTTTATTATAAATTCAATCTACCCTGTGAGTGATCCAACCAACTGCCCAGTGAAAAGAGGTGACACACACAGTATTGCCAGACCCTTTCTGACAGCCTCCTGCTGCTTTCCTGCATCAGACAGAAGGCAACTTCACTGAGATATAGACTTTCTTAATATTTATGACATTTTAGACATTGAAAGACACTGTTTGTTTTAAACGTGCCCAAAAGAACACTCTAAGTTCATGAAAGCAAACACAGAGGTACTAATTTAGGAGAGAAGGTGTTTGTGCAGTTGGATAACAGGTTGCATGTTCACATGTCTGAGTGGATTTATTATGTTTGCACTCACCTTGTTTGAGACAATGAGCACAATGTGACCTGTGCATACCTGGCACCACGGTTTAAGATTATATGTCTTGAAGGTGCAATGCTTTATTTGTAATCAAAGGGGAAATGTATCTAAATTTATTAGGATAAACAGTTACCTTGCAAATAGACTGATACAGAAACTTAACAACTTTAAGGAGTAAAATCCCAAGGTTATAAGGAAAATGTACATATGCTTTTCATTGCTTTATAGAATCTTCTTTGACATGATTTGATTTTTCTGAAACTTGACTTGTAAACCTATAAATACATTCTAACGGTCTTGTTAAATTTATTTCAAAGGTATCTGAGACAGCAGGAGTAGCAGTAACATTTTGCATTTCATTTCAAGAATGATTGTTAGTTTTCTTTGTACCTAACTCCTAGGTTATTCATTCCTTCCAAGTATGATTTAATTTATACAGAGGAATGTTATTGTTTTAGTCTACAACTATTACCCAATATTTACTTTTGCAAAATGAATGCTCATGGAAGTGCTGATTTGACAATTTTAAGTACTGCAGCATTTAAAAGTAAACAGAGACTCAAACCAAAATGGACGCTTTATATTCACTTATCTAACGAGGTCCCATTAATTAGGGTAGACTGAAGCCGGGATCTGAAACCTTTTCTACCAGATATTATTGTCCATATTTAATTAAGCCAGCATTGTGTTCACCACCTCTGCAAATGACAAGGATTATGTTAAAATTAATACCAATTCCTCTGACTTCTGGGGAACCTGCAGTGTGTCATTTCTTACAGTGAATGACTCTGTACAATATGTGTGAGTAACTTAATTCCCTCTGACATCAAGAAACAACTTCATAGGTGTGCTCTCTGTTCTGGAATGCTGCAAACTACCTGCACTGATAGAGACAGATAACCCAACTGATTTTGGCTTTGGTATTGTGACTATGCAAAGGGATTCTATAAATACAGCTAAATAATGTTGTTAATGTTGTATATATCCATCAAATAATGAGCTAAGATCACAGCCAAGGGAAGAGGCCTTCGCAGGGAAAGATCAAGGGCTCCACATATACACCATGGAGCATCTGTGGCAATCCTGTAGTGACAATTCACTTGTGCCTTTACCCACGGACCTTGAGAATCAAGTATTTTAAGGACATTACTAACACAAGGATGTGTCACTTTTAATCATGAACCAGAATGCAACCTGAAAAACCTAACCAAGACACGGGGATGGTTCCTTTGATGGTTTTGAGTTGGTTTGCTCGTGCTAAAAAAGTAAATGACACTTGCAAAAGGGGATGTGTGCATATATATATATATATAAATATATGCACTGTTATAGTTATTTACAGGCTATTTATAATATAACTGGTTATTTAGACAAGGATATATGACAAAACCGGCTGTTCTATGAGTTATTGCTGAAAGATTTCTTTTTAGAATATGTTAGGGAAGCCCTCCCAGCCCTGGTCTTGGCTCTGGCCAAGGCTAGCAGGGAAAGTACACCAACAAACCCAGGTGTTTCTGTGCTAAAAGTAAAAGCAGGTCACTTTGACTAGCTGCTTTGGCTTTGCAGAAGCTGGACCCCTTTGCTTTGAGGTAGACATGGAAGCCTAATCTGGAAAAGGCTCTCCAAGTCCCCACTGTGAAAAGGGGGCTCCTCAGACCCCGGATGATAACAAAGCACACAGGCAGTTGTAAGTTTCACCTTGTTAATTTCATTCAAAACTGCATGTTTTGTTCGATTGAATTATATTCCTGTTAAGTTGCAAAAACAAGGAAAGGGGGAGTGTGGGGTGGATGTACACCCCCCCTTAAAAGTCTTGGGTGTTCTCATGTTTTTTAATCAAGCCATAATATGACCTAGCAAGCCAACAGCTTGTTGGAGGCAGAAGATTATCAACAACAGTAAGACAATTTACCTATCACCTGACTTGAACACAAGACTCAAACATTTGGGAGACATCAGTGGCAGAAGGATGCATGTTTTTAATTGAGATGGTTTTGAGTTGAATAGTTTCTTGTTTAGTAGTGTAAAGTTGTAATTTGTAAATATATTTAAAGATATGAGAACTTAAGGATATTAACTATTTAAGGAATGAATGGCAAACCCAAACTAAGACAAATTGTTTCTCCTGTTAGTCGGTTTTCTCAGGGTTCTAAAGTTGAAATGTTTCCCGTTTGTAGGGTTAAGTTGTAAAATTGTAACTTCTAAGTAACGAGACTGTGGCATGCCATTTTGAAAACTTGGTTGCTGGCAATCCCGTTTGACAGCTCCTGGATATGAACGCTACATCTCCAAAGACACACAGGATACACTGCTGGCTGGGAAGGGCTGGGCTTGTCCAGCTGGGTGGAATCATCTGTGTCACCAGGCTGTCTGGTCATCCTGTCCGCAAAGGGCCCTTGCAGAAGGATAACAAAGAACACTTTGCATTTTTAAACAGAAAGGGGGAACTGTGACAGCCACAGCGAGTCTGAAGCTGCACAGATTAATTGGCCATAACAGACACCAACTCGACCAGCCTAAATTTGCTAGAGAACAGAAGTAAACAAGTCCTCAGGTATGATAATGATAGGTCAGACTCAAATTCAAACAGGGGACCCCAGCCAATCCCATTTCATTACGGAGACATATCCCTGCCAGTGAGCTGGCTGGTGTTAAGATCCCAACCACTCAGCTGTGCAAGCACAGGAAATTTGAAGTCCCTATAAAAGGGGGTGCCCAACAATGAACTTTGGTGTGTTCTGTCATGTGCCTGTCTCCAAAACTGCGACACCTTGACACCTCTCTGGGACAAACAGAGCGTTCTCTCAGGCTCTCTGCACCAGTGGCTGTGGTGCAGCTCGGCCAGCAGAACTTTTTAGCCAGTGTCTGCAATGGCCACAGCTCCCAGGCATCGTCAGAGCAGCCAAACCCAGACACAGAGGAACAGCACCCAGCACCCCCTCCCAGGCTTCACGCACTCTTAGGACCAGGCAAGATGGTGAGCTGACACACACCTGCCCAGGCCTGATTTCTCTGGGTACTGGGCATAGATTGGACACTGCCAGGTGCAGGAGGAAGGTGGCTTCACTGCTTCCCTCCCACCAGTGCTGTGGTGGCAGGAAGGCCAGGAGCAGCCCTGCCACATGCAGGGTCAACATCACTGTCAGTCTTGGGTGGATGGGGTATTGCTGTAGCTCCTCAGGGTAAACATGCTGTGACAGTCAAGGTGACAGGGTGAGGTCGCAGTCTGTGTCCTCTCCACTGCTGCTCTAGCCATGGCACACTCAACAGAGCTGTCAGCAGTAGATGCTTTTTGGGCAGCCAACCATCAGCAGTTGTTCGCTCCACAGTACCAGCAACAGGTGCCAAAGACCTCAAAAGTATTTGACAAGTGTTTTAAGACAGAAATCCCACAAACACCTGCCTCTCCTTTCCCGCTGGTGCCATGCAAACCCCACGCCCTGAGGCGAGAGCTGTCAGACTTGCTGGCACAAGGGCACAGTCTGCACTGCTGCTAGCCCTCAGTGACGCACCCCCGTACCGCCACTGCCTCTCCCTCCCAAGCAGGAACACCGAAACCCAACAGGTGCTACAGGTGGGCAGTGCTCAGGGCAGCATGAGGTAACCACTTCTGCATGCTGACGCTGGTCCGTGGCTTATGTCACCACACTGAAAAGAAGAAGCAAAGGCTGCTAACTCTGATCGTGGCTCCATGGCACAGGCCAGGCCATCCTGGCCCACATCTAAGTCAAGCTAAGTGGGAACGAGCAAAGGCACCCAGTGCCACACGAGCAGGAAGGAGTTTCATGGCATCTGTGAACAGGATGACACAGGACTTCTTTCTCATTACAAATTGTCTTGGGGATGGTTTATTATGCTACATAATTTTTTGGGGATTTTGATCTGTTTTGTTTTGTGCCCAGGGATGGCTGCTGTCCTGGCCCCACCCCCATTCTCCCTGGCTCCAGGACTGCCACCATGAATGGGAACCAGGCCGGGCTTTCCAGAGGGAGCTGGGGGTGAGGTGAGAGGCAGTTCTTCCCTTTTCCACACAAGCTGTTGGACTGAACACACAGCTGGTGTCTCTGACCAAAAATCCTGCTATTTCTTTTGTGTTTGGTTCTTTTTTTTTTTTTTTTCTTTGGCACTCTGACTGGACTTGCTGTCTAGCACCAGGATGTGGAAACACCCTTGTTTCCCCACTGAGGGCTGCCTCCCTGCACAGTCCAGACCTAGGGACCAGCCAGTGCTGGTGAAAAATCCCATGGAGACTCTCTCTTGCCCTGCTCGGCATGCCCCACTGTGTCCCTGCTGCTGCTCCAGGATTTTTTGCTACACTTTTTACTCCCAGGAGGTCCCGCAGTCCAGCTACAGCTGCAGAGCTTCTGCTTCCTCTTCCTTGCTACCTCTAGGTGAGCCCACCCTGCCGTTCCAGCTGCTTCCAAGGTTCTGCTGCAGTCCGTGTCGCCGTGCGGAGGTGCAGCGGCACCGGCTGTCCCTGAGGGCTCCACAGGAAGCCCCTTCTCCCTCCCTCCCGCCGGCCGCCCGCCAGTGCCGTGTGCAGAGGGGGCCGAGCTCGCGCCACAGCGCCCCCTGCAGCCGCGGGGGAATCATCGCCCGCCCCGCCCGGCGGGAGCCAGCAGCGCCCCTGCTGGCTGCGCCCGGAACTGCAGGGCAGGGGAAGGCCGGCCCTGGGCTTCGGGTGGGGAGGGGGGCAGGGTACGGTTCCACAATTTCAATATCTAGCTTCTACTCAATTTTTTTTTTCTTTTTCTGTGCCTTGCGGGCACCCTTATTTATTTGTTAATAAACAGCTTTTTTTCAGTCTCACCACCTAGTATCCGTTTCTCTCACTGGCAGAAGAAAAGAGTTATTGAAGCCCTTTCTCTTCAGAAGAAATGCTCATTCCAGGGCGTTCTCTCCTGAAATTCGTCTCAAAACCGAGACACTAAGCTTGTCCTGTACAGCCCCTCCTGTACTGCTGCAAATGTGCTCCAGGAGGGCCCAGAAAATACAGCACTAGGTCAAGCTAGAAGACACATGCAGCTGCAATAGAGCTGCTCTCCAGGAAGGACCACACAGAGATTTCAGATCAACTGGGTGCAACAGCTCTGTTGGGCTCCAACAGAGAGCAGTCCCATCCCAAGTAGCCAGATGTGTAGGAGACCTGGGTTTGGTTCATTTTTCACAGTGGTCTCGGTGCTGCAGGAGGCTCTAAGGTGCTCAGCTTACCCCTCCTTGCCAGCAGCTCATGAGCACACTGGTCTTCCCCCACCTGCCTCAGCTTGGCCCTCAGCAGGCCCTGCCATCACCCACCCAGCTGAGATGCTCCTACTCCAGCTCTCACTTCCCAGCCCTCCCCTCACAGGTTTTAGAAACACCAAATCATAGAATATTCTGAGTTGGATCGGACCCATCAGGATCATCAAGTCCAACTCGCGGCCCTGCACACATCACCCCAATCATGTGCCTGAAAGCATTGTTCAAATACTTCTTGATATGTGACAGGCTTGGTGCTGTGACCACTTCCCTGGGGAGCCTGTTTGACTGCTCAATCAATTTTCTGCTGGAGTAACCCAGAAGATGGATCTGGGGCACTCACATCCCTTGTGGGAACTAGCATTCTCTTCCTGCTGTTTTCATTCCACCATCAAAAGACTGTGAAGTCCCTCAGAACCGTGGCAAGGCATGGGATGCCTTCTGCTCAGCAGAGATCTCCCCACTACTGCCTTGCCCCAAAGAATCACTCTGTGACACTTTAAGTACTTGGCACACCCCAAGGGTTTTTGCAGGCCAGCCAACCTGCTGCTCCCAGAGCCAGAGCAGAACTTAACACCACCCAAACAACTTCCAGGCTGTAGGCTGAGCCCTGGCACCTAGCATTACAACTCTAAGGTGCCTGTGCATGTCTCCAGCTGATACAGCTGTGGGGACAGCACCAGGACAGAATCTAGCAGCACAGGACTCTCCCATAGCAGGAAAGCAGGACACTGGTAGCATTCACCTGCACTCCTCTGGGAACCACTGCATCTCACCAGGGCAGCTCTGCCCACCTTCAAGGCCTGGGGAAGGGCCACCACCAGCCCAGAGAGACTGGGGGCATCTGTAGCCCTCTGCTCCTATCCAGCACACCCAAGGTCCCGCATGGAGCACACAGAAGATTTCAATGGGACCCAAGAGATGCCAGGGAAGGAGAAAGGCTCAGACATTGTCTGCACAGCAGCAAAATTTCTGGCAAGGCAAGGTCAAGATAAAGCCTTGCTACAAGTTCCTCGTCATGGGGCTAGCCCAGGCTGGAAGTCTCTCACTGCACAGCCCACAACAGACCTATCACTCAACTCCAGGTTTTCAGGGTGCTTATTTTTTTTTAAATAAAGAATCAAATAAAATCCATATATTGTGCATCACACACATGGAGTGGCCAAGGCCCCAGCATGCCCACTGCCTTTTGAACAGTGTCAGCTGAGGCAGCTGCAGCAGCTGAACGAGGGCTGGAGGATGCCCAGACATTTGGTGCTGCAGTGAGCGGCTCAGCCCTGCTGCCTCCAGAGCCCAGCAAAGGGCTGCAGGGCCCTGCTGCCACCAGCCCTGGTGCGGTCACACAGCCCTGGCCCCTGCTCCCGTGGGCTGCTCTTCTGGCACCACCCCACCTGGTCCTCCCCAGGCACCCAGCACTCAGGTGGGGCAGGATCCCAAGGAGGTGGCACTGGGCTGGCAGGATAAAGGCTGTGGGCAGGGAAGAGCAGCCAGTGCCAGGAGCCAGCTGCCCAGAGGAACGACCTTTAGCTTTGCTTCATGAGCCTCAGCAGCAGCGACAGGAGAACAAGCACAGCTTCTTCACCAGGCTAGGGAACAGGCAGTTGGTCTCTGCCCCAGGTCCAGTGCTCCTAAGAGTGGCTGTGAGGGACAGGGATGTTCCTAGGCTCTCCAGCAGAAAGAAGAGCCAGGTCCCCACTGCCAAAGCAGCCTCTGCCTGTAGCCTGACACTCCTCTTCCCAGGTGCATTGGTTTTGAATGGCCTGGTTTTAGGTAGCAGGGGTGCCACCACTCAGGTCACAGCAACCCCCTGCAGCTCCAGGCTGGAGGAGGAGTGGCTTGAAAACCATTTGGCAGAAAGGGGCTTGGGGGGGCCAGCAGGGTGCCCAGGTAACCATGGAGGCCAACAGGATAGTGTGGCCAGCAGGACTAGGGAAGTGACCAATCCCCTGTACTTAGCACTGGTGTACTTAGCACTGATGAGGCATCTTGATACAATGTTCAGTTTTGGGCTACTCACTTCAAAAGGGGACAAAAGGACATTTTGGTCCTGGACCATGTCCAGCAAAGGGCAACATAGCTTCTGAGGGGTCTATAAAAAATGTTTTAGCAGGAACAGCTGAGGGAGCTGGGTCTGTTCAGTCTTGAAAAGGGAAGGCTCACAGGGAGAACTCATAGTTCCCTCCAAGTCCCTGACAGGAAGTTGTAGTGAGATGGGGGCTGGTCTCTTTTGCTGTGCCTGCAGTGAGAGAACTAGAGTAAATGGCCTTAAGTCGAGACAAGGGAGATTCAGGTTAGATATTAAAAGAAAATTTTTCACTGTTAGGGTGGTCAGGAACCAGAATAAGTTGTGAGGGAGGTGGAGTCACCATCCAAAAGTATTTAAGAAGGGGCTAGATTGGGCACGGGATGATATAGTTTAGGGGTACCAGTGGTAGTGCTGGGTGGGCCATTGGACTTGATCATGTTAAAGGTCTCTTCCAACTTTGATGATTCGATTATTCTAACCAGGATATCCACTCTGACCACGTGTAAAGTCTTCCAAATGCAAGAAGAGGCCTTCCAAAGCCCCTACAGGTGTCAGAAGAAAGCCCTTGGTCTCCTGTCTGCATACAGGGCACGCTGAGACGATGGCAGCACCCCAGGTCCTCGCAGAGCTCCAGCTCCCAGGATGACATGCCATTCCGATGTGTGGAAGGCTCCTTTGAACTGTGCTGGCAGGGGCCAGAGTCACTGCAGCCAGCTGTGACCCCAGACACCAGAGAACCTGTGGCATTTAACACACTGCACTATTCACAATGCTCAGCTGGTTGAAGCATGGTGTTAATAATGCCAGGGTTGTGGGTCCAATCCCCATACGGGCCATTCATATAAGGGCTGGACTCAATGATCCTTGTGGGCTCCTTCCAACTCAGAATATTCTGTGATAATCCTGTGGAGCAAGCATCTCTTCCCATCATCTCCTAGGGGACAAGCTGAACAGGAGGAAAGGGACACAGTCATGTCTGCCTCATGCTGGTCTGCTTTTGCCTGCTGCATCCAGAGCATCCTGCCTGGCCTCAGGGCCAGGAACTTGTCCATCATCCTAAAGGGAAGCACACCACCTGCTAAGGAGCACCACTGCACTGCTATGTGGATATATATGCACAGAGAAACCCACTTAACAAGCTATTTCCATACTAATTAAGAATTTGCAGATTAAAGAGGAACTCTAATCTCAAATGAGACAGCCCAATTTTCTAAATAAGCTTATGGTTTTCATACAGAGATCAACATGTTCTCACCAACACATCATGCAAGCACTGCAGGTTTATGGCCACAGGCACAAGTGGGGAGTTTTCATTCTCCATGCTAAAGTTTTTACAGTTTTTTACATCTTTTAACTGATGTGTGCCCCACCCCCATGCTGCCAGCCTGCAACACCCTGCACCAGGCAGGCATCAAGCACTTTCAGCAGCCAAGGACAAGTCCTCCATGAGGTCATGACACAACCTCCTCACAAGCCCCTAGTGCCAGGCACCACGCACACTCAGTGAGCACACCACCACTGCACATGCTGGCAGGCTGACTACACACTAGGAACTGTCTTGTTGCATTTCAAGAGACAAGCAGAGCAGTGCTGAAAGCCATGCTTTGTCCCTCTCTGCGAGCAGCCCAAGTGGCAGTGGCACAGCCTCTACACAGAATCTGCTGTTAGCAATGACGTTTTCAGTTACACAATTTGAGGCACATTAGGTTACTATCCTCCTCCCTTGGATTTATTTTTATTGTTCTGAAAGCACAAGCCATCCTGACACCAGACTGAGTCCACATCATGCCATTATTTCCTGTTGCTCTTGCCTGGGCTCCTCCAGGAGTCGCAGCATCTGTGCAGAAGCCAAGAACATCATCAGAAATTCCACAACTGAGTCAACACCAATCCAAGACTAAGCAATGACCATGTGTTCTCCCTCTTCTACCAGCCTTCCCATACGAGTGGCCAAAGTCTCCTCTGCAGCTGGAGGACTGATTTTCCCAGTTCAAAGGCTGAGGCTCACTAACGTGCTCCCAGTGTCCTCCGGACATGCACAGTACTCCAGCTATGCAGCCCCAACACCAGCACCACGAGCACTCTGTGAAAGCAACCACAGCTCCCTGAGAGGAGCGATACATCTCATTTGTACACACCGCTCCATCCAGCACACGTCCTGCCAAGTGGTTCACCTGTTTTCCCTCAGAAATGGGAGATCTTCTCAATATGATCTTCAGAGAAAAACGGGCACTGAAAACAAGCTGAGAGCAAAGACACAGAGAAGCCACAGTGGCTCTGACTAGTCAGCCTGCAAAGGGACAAGATCTCCAGGGCTTGAGAAGAGCTTTTAACAGGCATTGCAGAAACACGCTTGCCAGATCTGGGAGAGGAGGTCAACATGCGAAGAAAAAGGAATAAAGCTCTAGAGTGGTAACAGGGATAACAGGGTAACAGGGATATATACCCAAAGGCATGTGCAAACTACTCCTCCCAGCCTGGCTTAGCCACAGTGCTTGCAGGGCATCCGAGCTGGAGACTCAGGAGTGCAGAGCCTTGGCCAGGGTGTGCTGCCCAGCACCCCTGCATGATATTAACTGATCCACATAAAGCACAGATGAATGAACACAACATTTGGAATCCACAGGACTTGGGAGGTAGCACTGCCTTCTGGAACTGTCACAGACAGCTGTGAGCAGCCCCAAGGACTGTCCAGGACAAAGCCATCACAGATGGGCCACTGCCGAGGATGCTTTTCAAGATCACACCTGATGGAAAGACAGACTGCCACTGCCTACATCCTGATGCATGCCAGAAGGAAGGTGGATGCTGGCATGAAACCCAAAGTGCCTTTCCAGACTTTCCATCATACAACATGTCTCTGCACCGAAGTATCCAATTTCCTGCTTGCTCAACACCGCCTGCTGAAAATCTAGCTCTGAGCAAACAAAACTTGTGCACTTACTGTCAAGTGCAACCCGACTGTGCCCAGCATGTGCTGGGCAACATAAGCATAGCACCAAGGACTCCATTTGTACATGCAGCTACTGCACCAGTACTAGACCAGGAAACTTGTGCTCCAACAGTCACCCAGCAGAATGAGAGCACTCAGATGAAGCCAAACTAGGAGATGTTCTGAGCATCCTTCTGCACATGGTGGGAGCAGGTGTCAAGTGTATGGCAACCAAGGAGTAGCTGGATTCAGTTCAGAGCACAACAAACAGGTACTAATGCAATCCCCAAGTGCAGAATCCTGGCAAGCAGGACTCATGACCGGTAGGACTCACTTGCCCCCACAGGGTCCTGCTCTGCCCTGATACCTGCCCCTTGCTGTCACTGTCCTGGGTGTCCCGCAGGTTCCTCTGGCAACCCACAGCAGCGTACACTTCTGCAAACACAGCCTCACACATGCCAGGCAAGGATTTGACAGCTACACAGGCAACACATCCTTCCTGGCTCCTATAAAGCTCTGAAGCATAGAAATGAAGCAAGAGGTGCTTAGACAATACCTTGACAGCAGCAAGCCTCCTCACAGAGGCCAGCTCACATGAGCTGCAGTTCTCCTCACACCTTCCTCCATTGTTCTAGACCACTATGTTCTCTTGAAATTCACTGCCCAGGTGACACCCCAAACTCAGTTCATGATTCTTCTACTCAGACATCTTCCAACAGCCAAGCCATGGCACCATTCAACACCAAAGCTCCTACTGGGGCTACACAGGATGGTCCTGCTCCTCTGTGCTTCAGAGAGCCTCCTCTCCCAGCTCTGTCTCGAGCTCCCGTGAGGGACAGTGCTGGAACAGGAAGCCTGGCTTTCTGCATCTATCTTGCTACTGTCTTTATTTTATATTTTATATTGTATGCTTCTTTCTCTCCTGCACAGGGGGCTAAAACAAGCAGATAGGCAGCCCCACGGTGCAAAAGCAGGGGGAATGCTGCATGTGATGGACCCCGGCCCTCCTGCTGCTCTGCATACCAAGGGCTGTGCTTTCAGGAAGGCTAGCCTGAGGTCAGAGAGGGCTGAAGGTGGAAAAAACACAGCACTCACCCTTTTCTGTGTTCAGTTCTCAGGAAAATCCAAAACAAAACTGCTCGGAGTGACCAGCAACTGCACAGCACATCCAGTGCTTGCAAGGGCTGGCATGACTGAGCAAATGGGGCAAATTCAGGAGGCTGGGGAAGGCTCAGCATAATCGGTACCCTAAGGAAGAGCTCCTCTCCAGATCAGAGGTCCAGCATGAGGTGCAGTGGGTGCATGCTGGGACCCACTGCACCTCACTTCAGAGCACATTGCTGAGAGGAGGTACCCAGCCCTACCAAGGACAGCTTTCAGCCTCTTTTCTCCAATTGTGCTCTCCCAATGAGGAAGTATCCCTGGCTTTTTAACAAGCCACTGGAAACACATCCCTGGCCACACTGCCTGCCCAGACTAAGGACCAGCCCAGAAGAACATTTCACCATCCCTCTGCGAGTCTGACTATCCAGCAGTGTTACCACAGCACCAGGCTACTCCAGCACATTTTGTTCTCAAGCCCACGTTTGCCTCAAGAGCTGAATATATCTGCAACATTGCTGTTATGGTCTGATCTGAGAAGTCCTTGGGCCCCAGCAGGCTGGGTGAGAGGCATCTGTGGCAGCACCCTCTGAGCAGGTCCCAGTGTGCTCATGCACACCCACTCCAGCGTGTCCCACACGGTCACTGCCATGGCATGTGAGGTCCACAGAGAAACCCCCAATGCTGCTGTGACCATGAGCCTGTAAAAAGCATTGTAAAGTCACAGTGCTGGAAGCAGGAAATCTAAGACAAACTGCCACAGGACACCAAGAAATCCTAGTATGTGGTTTGCAAAAATAGTTACAATGTTAGTGTGCCTGCAACTTGTCACAGCACGGAAACAACAGCTCTTCAGGGTCCCCCTTGGCCCACAGACAGATCTCAGAGAACCTCAGACACATCCCACAGCAGTCTCGAATCCACAACTCAAAGAAACCCCCTGATTTAATGTGATACGCATATTCTTGGCCAGGTTTTGAAATGTTAAAGATAACATAATCTCAAACAATACTCTCTAATATTGATTAAATTTTAATATTGATTAAATTTACATACAACATAGTTAGACATCTGTAACCACAGCAAGTAGCATTCATTGTTTTGCTACTTCAATCTGGCTGGGAAGATGCTGCAACACACACCTCCTTGCCTGCAGGCTGAGAGCGACCAGAAGAAAATCCTGATGGAACAGCTCCAGCTACACAAAGCTCCTAGACAAACACTAATGCGTCAGCCCAATAACCCTGCGTCCAAAACTGACAGTGTTTAAATTACCACAGAAGAATTAATAATTTCTAATATTTATCTCCTTGTGTGACAATAACAGTGAGCTCTGTGTGAAGGTTGCCCAGATCCAGATCATTTGGGGAATGGCACCACAAGTGAGTCTGCACAGGTGGGGATGTGAACTGCAGGAGAGTATCCACCACAGCCAGTCCTGCACTGAGGGCTGCTAACCGAGCTCCTTCCAGAACGCAGCCTGGGCTCCCCAACCCAGGACCCTGCCCAGGCCAGCTGTTAGCTCTGAGAATAGCTCATATCAGCTGCAGAGGATCAAATAATTTCCCTGAGGATAGGAAATACCAACTATTTTCAGTTTTCGGGGAGTGCTGTTGGGCCAGGGGAGGCAGGGTGCTGGCCACCAGCGTGGGGGGAGGACAGCCTGACAGCTTACTAAACACTCTCATTGTTGCTTATCCCAAGGAAAGGAAAAGGTTTTCAGGAAGTTTAAACCTCAGATTTGCTTTATTGAAACCATTTTCCAGACTGCAGCTTTTATAGGAAAATATAAAATACACAGATTTTCCACCCAAGGCTCAGTCCTGACTTGTCCCACCCCTCCCTGCAGAGCAGCAGGCGCAGCCCCGGTGCAGGGGGCACGCAGCACTGCTGGCCAAGGCTCCGAGGAGCAGCCCGGATCGGAGCTCATACCCCTCCTCACAGGCACTCAGCAAGGTGCTCTTGGCTCCTTTTCCATCAAATCTTCACAGGGTACCTTTAAAAGCCACATGAGATCCCTAAAATGTTTTTACAGGCTGAGAAACTCTTTGTGTCTATAAAGAAGTTTCTTATGGCAGCACGAGATGCCAGCTCCAGACTCTAGTGCCTCCACGCCAGGAAAGCAGCAGAAGCATCTGCTGCCCACCTCTCAAAGCAGCACCTCTCCCTTTCTCCAGAAGCCTGATGTCTGGGGTGCCCATGGATTTTGCAGTGTTTCAACCACACCATCTCACATCTCAGGAGGATATTTAAAGGACATTGATGGAAACATTCAGAATGAAAACCCAGTGAAGGCCTAAGAAGCACTATTAACTGAACTTCTGTAGGCAGCTGTTCCACAGGAATAATACTGCCCACCAAAGCTGCATGCTAGTAGCAATGCCAGAATCCAAATCTGAAGGTTGGATGCAAAACTGGAACAGAGCAGCCAGTGTGTGCTAACATCCTTCAACAGCCCTGCTGACAAAAGGCATGGCTGCCTGGCATCCCAATGGAGCGAACAAGAAGGAAGGGGAAAAGTGAGTTAATGTTGCCCAATCCCTGACTGACTTTGAAACAGCAGTTTTCTGACTTAAAAAAAAAATAAATTCCAGAAGTATGCATATAAAATTTTAAGAAACCGCAGCTCAACCCTGTTCTGCATCCGGCAAGCCTGGGGAACAGGTCCTCCATGTGCACAGGACAGCTGTGGGAGTGGGGCTGCAACAGCACTGCAAGGGCACAGAACACCTGGTCTGGGAGAAACCTCCCCTGGCAGCCCATGGCTGGGCTTCAGATGTGAAATTAAGATATGGGTTGAAGGAAAGCCAAAATTCATAACCTGAGGGGGGCCAGAAAGGGCCCACTAGAAGAAAGTAGGGGCTGCTAGAGACCTGAGTTTGCAGACATCTTCCTGAAGAATGACCTTGGCAAGAAGATTAGGGTTGGGATAATGCTAAGACAAATCAAGTCCAGAGCTGGAGTGGACCTGCAAAAGTACATGGCAGCTTCCAAGAATGCTGGGCTGGGAGAAAACACTGGTCCAGACAATTGGTAGAAAACTTCTCTACAGCTTCTCAAGAAAACAAGGGCTATGGCTGAGAAAAAGAAAACCCAGAAATGCTGAGGTGGCAGAGCTCACCTGAGCAAAGAAGGACTTGCAAAAGGCCTCACCTGGGAAAAAGCCTTCATTAAGAAAAAGGCTGGGGAGCTTAGCTAAGGCTCTGCTGGAAAACCAGCATAAGGATCCAGAGTCTAGCACTCATGTGGGGCTGGAAAGGGATGGCAAAATATAAAGAGGCTAGCCTGGGAAATGGTTTAGAAGGTTCCCTACAGTTCAGCTGGAAAACAGCTCAGGTCAGGGCTTGGACTGAAAGGAAAGGTTACCCAGCACCTGGGGAGAGGGGCTGCCAAGGGACCCATGTGGATCACCTTTTGCCAGGACACGGCTGTGGACCCTTCCTGATATCCCTTCCTCACAATCCACAGGCAAACACAGGGTCAGGCTCAGAAGCAGAATGCCTACTGTTACTGCTGGAGCAAAGCTGGAAAGAGGCTGCCAAAGACAAGTGAGAGCAGCTCAGAGTCCCAGGATGAGTGAAAGCTTTAGTATGAGCCATGGGTTAGGGGTCTTCCCTGCAGTTCTTCACAAAAAATAAAAAGCTTGAGTGAAAGCCAAAGCTTACAGCTGAGCCGGGGCTTTAAGAGCCAAGCAGGAGCTGGCAGGACAGCTGGGCTGGGTCAGTTTTCATCCAAGCAATGGTTGTGGGGCCTTTTCAATTGCTCTGTGGAAATATGAGAGCCAGTACCAGGATTAGGGTTAGGGCTGTGAGAGGGACAAAGCCTAAAGCTGCACTTGGACTGTGGCAGGGAAAGGGCTGCCAAAACCAAGTGGGGCCAAGATCCACGGGCTGGAAGAACTCTATTTGGATTTCCAGCTCCAAGGCTCAGATGGAAAGCAAGAACTACAGCTGAGGCTGACAGAAAGTGAAAGCTTAGGGTTGCATTTGGAACAAGGTTAGAAATGGTACACCAAAGATTATTTTAGTTTGTAAGAAGCCCTTGTCTAAGAATCACCTTTTGTACAGCAGTTCTTGTCAAAAGATTCAGGTAGAAAATTAGGTTCAAAGTAACACTGATGGACAGAAGAAGCCTTGACATACAACTGAAACAGGATGCCAATGGGCTCCCAAAGCAAAGTGGGAGCCTGCAAAAAGACTGGGGCTTAGAGAAACCTTTAGTCTGAAAAATGGCTCAGCAGCCTTCTCTAGAGCTTCCCCAGAAAGAAAGAGCTAGGTTTGAGAGAAAGCCTGGAGCTGCAGGCAGACAGGAAGGGGCTACCAGAAAGAAAGAGTAGGAGACTCATGCTAGAAAAAGTTTCAGGTCTGCCTACATGGCTTCAGGGCCATGTCTACCCGTTCTCAAGAAAAGGAAGGCTAGAGACAGGACTGAAGATGAGAGCTGTCACTGGAGTAGAAGAAGGTGGCTGCCAAACACTTGGGATGGGAGAAGTTTTTATCCGTGCAATGTCTGTGCAATGCCTGGGAGTCCATGTCTCAGGCTCAGGAGGAGAATGAGGATGAGGTTTCAGCGAAAGACATTTCTCCATTTAAGGCAACACAAAGCCTGTGGTGGTGTGTCTTGGTTCCAAATACAGGTGTCTGGCTAGGAAAGGGGGGAATTTCCCCTGGAATGGAGAATATGAACCCCTTCCCTTCAAATTATTATCACTTCGAAATTCCAGGGCTTTCAGGCAAAGGTATTAGAGAAGGAATAGCAGTTCCTTCCCAGCGTGTGTGTGTATAACACGGCAGACAAACGGCAGCCCCGGCACAGCGAGGAGCAGCCGCAGAGCCCCAGGGCCGCCTTCTCCCGGGAATGGGGAGGGGGCCGGGGTCCCCGTCCCACTGAGGCTGGGTGTTGGAAAGGTCCCAGCTCAGCAGCTGCTCTCATGAGCAGAAGCTCACCCCCGGTAAGCAGAAAGCAGCGCAGGACAGAACTGGGCGGCGGCAGCAAATCCTCCCACAGCAGCAGCCTGCCCATCCCCGCTCTGATCCCGAGGGCGAGAGTGAGCAGAGCTGAGCCCAGCCCCTCACCACTATCTCTGCCCTTCCCAACAGAAAGTCCTACAGCCAGCTGCACCCCTCCTCCCCATCTTGGCCACTTCTTTCGTCTCTCGTAAGTATCCTTGTTATCATCTCTTAGGCAACAAATGGAAGAAAATTCTCTAAGAGGAGAAAAAAAAAAATTAAAAAAATATCCTAACCTCTAGCATGGTGTCAGGCTCTTGCCCTTCATCGTTCAGGTGCAAAGGGAATAGAGCAGAGCAACAAACAGAACTTTTAAAAATCCAGTGTTTGTTTTCAGAGGCTGATGGTGTGCTGAGACTGGCTGAATTTTTACAAGGACGGGTAAAAGATCAAAAATCTGTAACCTCTTTCTCAAAAACAACACCATTCTTATGGAAACCTTAAAAAGAGCCTGCCTGAGGCACTGCACAGATTTGCACTGCAAAACAGTGAGAGCTAGACAAGGATTATTCCAGCTGCACAGAGGAGCCTCATCACAAAGAGCACAACACCACCTAAGACTGAATTACATTAAAACAACATATCTTGCGGAAAGGAGCTGTAAATTAGACTGGCCCACAAATCCAACAGTCTGGAGACTGCCAGCCAGCAAGCTCAAACATAGCACGTGTTGACAAGCAAAGAGGACTGTGCTCACAGGTTATGTATTCCAAGAGCAGGAAAGGGGATGCATCTGTACCATTCAAGCTGCTCTCAGTTTATGTTCTCCTTGCCTTTTAGGAGACTCTGCTGGTGGGGTCACACATCTCAAACTCCATCTGGTTTTTGCAGTGCATCCCAAAAAAAGGCTACATCCCCAATGTAATTCCATTGATCACCAAAATATCTGACAAAAAGTTGTTCCTCCTTGTAATACAACACAGGTGAGGGCCAGTCCAACAGGACCAGTTCTCAAGGTCCCAGCAGGATGGCCACTTTGGGGGGGAATGATGCAGGGGGATGGAGCTTGGATTCAGTGGTTGGGCCCCTTGTAACAAGAAAGACCTTCAGGGAACAAACCCAGAGAAGGGCAGCAGAGCTGGGGAAAGATCTGGAGCAAAAGTCTGATGAGGACTGGCTGAGGAAGCTGGGGGAGATCAGCCTGGAGAAATGCAGGCTCATGGAGGACTCTCTCACTCTCTACAGCTCCCTGACATAAATGTGGATGGAGTGGACTCTTCTACCAAGTAGTAGGATATGAACAAATGGCCCCAAATTGCACCAGGTGAAGTTCAGGTTACAGATTAAGGAAAATTTCTTCACCAAAAGGGTTGTCAAGCACTAGCACAGGCTGCCCAGGGCAGTGCTGGAGTTACCATCCCTGGAGGGATTTAAAAGACATGTGGCTTTAGCACCTGGGGACATGGTTGAGTGGTGGCCTTGGCAGTGTTATGTTTACAGCTGGGCTCAATGATCTTTTCCAAACTACTTTGATTCTATGGTTCAGAGAAAACTGTCAAACAGCCCCCAAACCTGTAAGGCACATGGCACAGTCAGGGGCTACTCCGTCTTTTCCTTGGTGACACACTCAGACTTGTCTCAGCCTTTCTCTCTTTCCAAAAAAAAAAATGTGCTCCCCACACAACCACTGCCAAGGACTGGGCCCACAGATGACTTCAGGCACACAGAGTTCAATCTCTGAGCACAATCTCTGGCACTCTCCCATTGCAGACTTCCACCAATATCCCTTCAAGCATTCTTTGTCTCAAGATGTCCTAACAGCCCCTCAGTCACAGACACATCAAGGCACTTCAGAAAGAAAGTTTTATTCATAGCTTTTACCTGAAGAGCAACTTTCATCTCCTGAAGAGAAATCTCATCTGCAGCATGGTGATGAAGTTGGGGGTCAGCAGCTCTGAATGCAGTCTTAATTTTGTTTTGCCTTTACTTCCAGGGTCTGTATTATCTTCAAGCCCTGTCCTCCCTTCTCTGACCGTTCAGGTGACCCAGGTCACCCAAGCCACAGCACAGGTGTACATGTCCACATGCTTTGGCTGCAGCTCAGAAGCTCCCTCAGGGCAGCTCAGCCCCAGAGGTGCCCGGGGGCAACATGAGCACAGCCCTGTCTGTTCCCCCAGGTCAAGTCCATAGGCTTGTCAGCAACAGGCAAAAGGGCCACAAACCCAGACAAAGCAGAGGCCTCAGCATCTGCAGGAACTAATGGCATTTACCTGAGAACACACCTTATTCAGAAGGGCAGCAATTTTTTTGACTTTATTAGAGCATATTCCTGCAGCACAGTGTCATGTTCAGTTGCCTGCAAGAGGCAGGTGACAGCCTCCTTCAAAGGGGAAAAAGCTCTGATTTTATCTGTGGAAATAGGCTGCAGCTAGAAAACAAGTGGAGTTAAAACAAAAATCAACACCCTTAACGATTCCCTTCAGAAGGACAAATAAAAAGGGGCATGTGGCTTTCTCCAAGCACAACAGGAGCCGGGACTCTAAAAGAAGCAAAGCTCACAAGCCACCTCTGGAAGGACAAGGGGCACCCAACAGGCCTGTGTGGGCATGTCAACCTATGTGCCAAAAACACTAGTAATAACCCATTTGGAAAACTTGCACTCTTTCTTTGCCCTTGCTAAATAGGAATTTTGCATTCAAGTCCCTCCAAAGCTGCTGCAGCAAAGAGCAGAAGCAGGAAACAGCCTTGGACACTGCCAACTTGTAAGCAGACACACGCCACTACACAGAATCCCAGAACGGCTGGAATTCAGAGGGATCTCTTGAGATCACCTTGTCCAAGTCCCCTGATAAAGCAGGTTTCACAGGATTGTGTCCAGGGAGGTTTTAGGTATCTCCAGAGGAGACTCTACTCACTACACTTCAATTCTGATTTTCAGCCCATACCTGTGGCAAACATTCAAGGACACAACCAGGCCACTCAGCACCCTGCACATACACACTCCATGTCTCAATGAAGTGATAAAAATCCAGCAAAGGGATCACATTTGCTTCTCAGCAGGTGTCCTCCATACTCAGGTCCCAGGCCAGAAGTCAGAGTCCCTGATCCCCTGAAGCACAACAAGCTGGGTCCAGTGGGATGACAGTCTGCCTTGCACCTCTGCTGAAGTGACAAGGTCCTGCAGCAGATACTTTTCTTGGAAAGTAAGGGCACACTGCGAGCCAGGACCACATAATGACACTACAGTCACACAACACTCCACAAACACAACTGGGGTCCATGCCTGAGCTAAAAGTGCACTTAGTGGAAGGTGTCCCTGCCAATGGCAGAGGGGTAGAACTAGATAACCTAAGACTACTTTGAACTTATTCTATTCTATGATTCTTCGATTTAGACATCAGCAGCTTTTCCAGCTCATTTTCCTATGTGGTAGAACGGAAGCACCCCTCAGTGGCTCATCAGTGACATTTAAGAGGAACAGGAACCCCACACTTCAGGCTGGAGACCCCTGTGCTTATTACAAACCAGAGAAGTGCTCTAATACAGTACAGCTAACTCCACACATCCTCACTCGTCCCCCAGACAACCTAGCACTAGCCCACTGGACATACACACTTTCCAGAAGGACTTTGTCTTCCAGCTCCCTGCAGCCAACGAGTTCCCCTTCCCAGGTGCAGGAGCAGCACCTGGCACAAAAAGCAGGCTCAGGGAGGGGAGGTGTCAAGGACAAGGTCTCACTGCAAGCACCTCCTCTGAGATAGATGCATCAAAAAGAGTCCAACCTCGATCTATCAGCAGACTTCTGGAGACACTTCCTTCAAGGTGAGGGATGCAAGCCTCGCTCACTTCCTCAACATCATGTAGCCCTTCTCTCTCCTTCCTCCTGTAGTTCTGATGACAAGAATCCCTTGAAAATACAGATCTCAAACAGGCACAGAACTTTGTATGCAACCCTGAAGGACAGGGAAGAAGGAAGATAAAGAATTGTATTGCCATGCTATGAAATTACTGATTTTCAGACAAGCGGGTCTGCTCTGCTGATGCCCCTCAAGAAGTGCTCCATTCCCCAGTGGCCAGGCACAGCTTGAAGGAAAAGAGATGAGTCAGGGGTGCCAGGTTCAAACCTGCTGCCCAGGCCTGCAAGCCAGGCTCAGGGATGGCAGCTAGCCCAGGGGAAGTTGGGTGGCTCAGCACTGCCTTGCTGCTCTGTTACCTGAGGATGTACTAACCTGCTCTGACAAACACTGGCAGGGGTCACAGTACAGACTGATGAGAAGTCTTAGAAATAAGAACAGCAGGCAGCTCCCACAGACACAGCACAAGGGCCCTGCTCAGCCCTGCCAGACACAAGGCAGCAACAAAGGGCACCAGGCAACGGGGCAACTGAGAGCTTTCAGAAGCCTGTCTTCCAAGTAGAGTCCTGGTCTGTCTTTTGCTTCACACACCAATCCCTGTGCCAGTGTCAGCACTGTCCTTCTGTGTTCACACCACTCTTATGCCTCACATAAGCTGCAGAGTAGCTCTGTCGGGGAAGAGATGCTACTCCAGCCCTGGCTGCCCTAGAGTTGTTCAGCTTTCCACCACCTGCTGTCATTGTGGGAACAGCCCTTGGTCAAACACAGAGCAGTGTCTTATGCCTGATAACAAACCCTACAGCCTTTCGGAAAGGAAGTAGCCAGTAGCCATGCCCTACCATACAGGGATGACATGAGCTGTGTCATTTCTCTGTCAGGGTCAGTCATCACATTGGGCCTTTGTAGTACTGCTGCTCTGGCAGGAACTCTCAGAGTCCTGACTTGAGGTCAGAGGCAGAGGACCAGCCTCAGTATCTCATGGTGTACCCTACCCCACAGCACAGAGAGCCTCACACCAGCTTACTGCCCAAAGCATGTCATGCCAAATGGGATCAGAGTGCTGGGTGTATGGGACCAGCCCCAACAAGAAATGAGAATCATTCCCAAAGGAGCCAGGAAGGGTGCCTGCATCTGCCTGAAGTCAGCTAAGGGACACAAGGACTGGCCATTGCTTGCCAAGAGGTTTGCTGTGCTCCCCTGCTACTCCTGGCCAATCACTGAGAGCTATGGAGTAGCAGACAACAGATCAGAACTGATAGGAACTGGCAGGCTTTCCCAGATGAGCTGGAAGAGAAGGCCCCAGGCCCTGGCAGCACCTCCCCATCACAGGAACCTCCTCAATAGCTTTGCAGTTGGTAAGGCAGACAGAAAGCCCAGGACAATCAAGCAGGGCCCAAGCACCAGCCACCCTTCTCACCTGATGCATCCACAATGCAGGTGAGCAGCAGTAAAGGACTCAGAGGTCTGGCTGGGACAGACCAAGAGCAGAACCTGGAACCTGCACCGTTCTTCTTCTGCTTGTCTTGACCAACAGTGTTCTCTGAGACCAAACAGCAAAGAGACACATCTGCAGTCCTCTGGTGCTGTTTGAGCCTTGCTACCTCATCAATCCCTGTTCCTAAGCAGGGCTGCACAGGCACGTCTCAGCCAGCAGAGCTGCTGGAGCTTGAAACTTGGGTGTCTGCTGCAATCCAGAAGGACTCAGGGAACTACATTCCTGAGGGTTGCATGGCAAAGAGGCTCTGCAGAAACATCTCCCTGCCAGTGGCTTAAGAGAGGTGCTTCCATCACCCAGGGAGTTCCAGGCAAGGGAGACACGCACTGACAATGCAACTGCCTGCAAAACACTAGAGACAGAGCTAGAGGAGGGACGCAAGAGTGACACTTCTCTCCCTGGCTCCTCCCCAACAGCTCTCTTCAAGTTGAATTAGGGAGGGGGGCTGCATGGTTCAGCAAAGCCTCCTCCAGGAGGCAAAGCAGCAACCCGGCTGGCTGCTCCTCCCCAGCACACTCCATCATCCGAGAGCACCTCTGCAGGACACCCTCTGAAGGAGGTAGCCAGTCCCCGTGAGCAGCTACCTGTCTGCAGGCTATCACGCAAGCAGCCTGGCAGGCAGAGCACGGCTCTCTCCCCACAGCCGGCTGCAGCAGGATTTGTTTATGTGTCTGCAGCTGCTCTGTGCCTTCGCCATGGGAATCCAGGCTGAAGCTCCATCCGCGCCGAGCAAGAAGCAGCCTGGCGGCACAGCCTCTGCGCAGCCCGGCAGGCACAGGGCTGCGGGGGGCACGAGCCCCTGGAAACGGGCCCGCTGGAGCAGCAAGCCGCATTCCCAGCCCCCGCAGTGCCTCCCCCACATCCTGCCTCCAGCCCTCCGCTGGGGGTAGAGAATGCCAATCTCGGGTTGTAATTTTTCCAAGTTAAAAATAACCCAGTAGTTTAGCAAGAGAGAAGCAGCAGCAGTGATGCAGGGGGCTGTGGAGTCTGCAAGCTCACTGCGAGGCAGCACGGCACACATTCTCCTTCCCAAACAGAGGCTGCGGAGAAGCAGCTTCCCAGCCCTGCTCACACAGCTACGGAAAACAAGACTCCTCCAGCAACCCATCAGGAGAGGCTTTACCAAGTGGTCTTCATTTCAGAGCTGCCGTAACACTCCATGGCACCACGGGGGAAGAGGACATAGGCCCCACACTCCTGAGCAGGAGACACAGCAGGATAAAGGAAACAAGGGGAAAAAGGAGAGAACATAGAGGTCCAAATAACCCAAAGTAAGGGAACAAATATGCATCAGGCAGGTACACATGTCCAGGACAGGCAGAGCATCACACCAACAGCCAGCCCCAAGGGACACAGCCATGCTGCAAGCAATTTTCTGTTCTCAAAATATTCTCATTTTTTAAAAAAGAAGGTAGGGGGAATGAACTGTGTTCTCTGTGGGGCCAGGGGAGCCCAGAGATTTGCTGATACGGACACCAAAAGCCCATGGCAAACCTGCAGTACCTTCCTAAGACACCCAACTCTGCCACCCCACAGGCGAATAGGCAACAAGACTGACAGGCAGACAATAAATCACCACAACCTCCTTGCCACTCGCTCCCTCGGAAAAGGAATACGGTGATGCTGCACAGCATTCCCCTCCAAAAAGCCTGTTCAACACCAACCCTCTGCTCCCAAGCTCTCAGCCCTACACGACAGCCACATCAGAGACCCCAGGGAGACACCTGGGCTCGTGCCATTGCCTGTCCACACAGGATGCTCTGCTGGCACCCAACAAACAAGAGTGCACACACAGGCTGGATACAGCCCCTGGTAACGCAGCTTCAGTCAGCTGCATTTCATGACTCTCATGACAAGCTCACGTGGCAAAACCAGCAATAGCTCCTTTTTGGAGGGTTTTCAAATGCAGCTTCTAACCCAAGACCATAACCACAGTGACCTTCAGCAGCTGCACAGTGCCAGAGGGCCGAGCACCGAGGGCTCACTCAGAGTCCAGTGAACACAGCAGTGAGTAGGGACAAACAGCACAAGGGAAGAAAAAGCAGCAGAACAGCTAAAACCCCTTCAGTTTGTTCAGAGAAGGCATGTCATGAACACAAAGTCATGCCTGGCCATTTGACAAGCACACAAAGAGAAGCACTCCAGCTTGCTGCTAGAGAGAGGAAAACCACATCTGAACCCACCATCAATTGTATTTCCCTCATCATCTTCATGAACAGCCCAAAATGAGGGGACACACTACTCCCACGTGGCACAGGCCTTGCAAGGTGGCTGTGTGCAGAGCAGGGATGCACCCAGTGTCAGCTGTACCCCCTTCCCCACCACGGGGATGCACCCAACATCAGCTGTGTGCTCTTTCCCACATCATCATCCTGCTACCCTGGTATGCAGGAGCGAGACAGGTTTCTCAAACCTACTGTGTCTGTTGCCTTCTGAGCTGCTGGCCAAAAGCCTGATTCCAAACAGTCGCTCATAAGCCTCAGGCAGTGTATTTTAATCCTCAACATCAGCAAGGCAAAAAAACAGAGGAAAACCAAACCAAATCGCTACAATGCGGTACCTACGCAGTCAAGAGAGAAAGGAGACAGGCCAAGCTTGCCCAGACTCATAGCTGGCACCCAGCAGGCTGGACTCCCACAGGGACAGGCATTTGACCACCCTCAGTGCCAAGAGGCACGATTTCATGGGCAAGGGTGCACTGGTGTGCAAGAACATGTGCAGCACTCCTGCACACACAGGGGTGCACAGTGGCTCCCTGCAGAGCAGTATCCCACCAGCACAATTCATATGCCTTGTAAAGAGCATCCTCAGCTCAAGCTCCTGACACATCAGCAAAGCCCACTGCACGTCACTGATGTAGCACTTTCCAGACCTCTGCTACCCTCTAAACACAAACACGGTCCAGTATGGCATCCAATCCAGGCCACCACACAGCTCAAATTAACTGCCCCATCTGTCAAATCTTAACAAGCCATTCCTCCATCACCAGTGCCAAATCTTCCTTCCACTTTATTCACCAGCCCCAACATGCCGACCAGCAAGCCAACAAGAAAGGACACGAGTGGAATGTCCAGGGAACAGACAGTGACAGTGGCCATAAAGCCTTCCCACTTCTTCCATCACACTCCCAGCACCTAATTTCCTACTTTAAAATAAGAAAAATGCAATATCTGTATCCACATGCTACAGGAGTCCCGAGTTCCAGAAGCCAATAAAGCCTATGGCCAAGTGTCACTTTCACAGCGGCCTGCACAACTCTCCCACCCCAGTGACACCCTGGTGCAGGCCAGAAGCAGCCAGCTCACAAGCCCTCTCCTGGCCCGTGGGAGTCAGAAGCTCACTGCTCAAAGCAGCTCAACACAGTGGCATAACCATCCTGCTGGCAACCAAAAAGATGCCTGGTGGGCATCTCCTCTTAGCCTGGGACAATTAGTTCACCCAGTCTGCTCCTCCACAAGGCAGAGAGCCTGCTTGTCAAGGCAGGCGTGCTTCAGCTGTGGAAAGCCTCTGGTCAGAGTGACAACACAACCCTAGCAACATTTTAGATGGAAATGGGCAAAGAAGCTGCGAGGACACACTCTCAGTGCTGGAAGCAGGCTCTCTTCCCTGAAGTGCGTGGCTGTTACCCCAGGGTAGAGAGAGAATTCTAGGCTTGGCCCCTGCTGGCTTCCTGGACCAGAAGTCATGAGAGCCAGACTTCCCAGTAGTGTAAGAAAAAAGCCTCTGATGAATAACTGGACTCAAGGGAGCACAGGGGTTACTGTCAGCTGCTTCAGAGGCCTCTTGCATCAGGGCAAAACATCCAGCTGCTCTCCAGCCACCAGGAGGGATATAGAAGTTTCAGCAAAAACCAGCGACCTGTGCACTCTGCACATTTTCCTGCTGCTTTTATGTCTCACACACAAGTGCTCAAAGCTTCACTTAGCTGTCCAAGTCCATCTCCAAGGTCACTGTCCCTACAAAGAAGCCACCAGGCCCATAATTTAACCTTTATTAGTAAGAAAGGTGTACAAAAGCCAGCCCAACCAGTAGGCCTTGACAGCTAGCCAATTCAAAGAACATTCTATAAGGTCTGAGAGCCTTACACCAAACTCATACTATCCCAAGGCAGATGGCCAAAAAATGAGATGGCATTCTTGAAAGTATGGATCTTCTCCTCTTGCTGTTGTTAACATCCTGCACAGCAAACTCCAGCTGTCAGAAAACAGCTTTGCCACACTGCAAACAGCTCCTCAGAGGCAATCATAACCCTTTGTGCCTCTATTTTCTAATGCTAGAATAGAGACAAAATATCAACATTGACATCAGGGCTACTGAGAAAGTGAACACACAATGCACCTCAAGACTTGGCTGTAGACACATACAAAAGACATCTGACACTCTGAGCAGATTTTGTGCTGAGAAGGCACAGCAACACTGGCCACAGTTCCACGAAGTGATGGAGACCCCACTGCAGAGTCCAATCATGCTGAAAATAATTTCTTCAGGAATTTCTGTCAGACTTCAGGAAAGTCTGCTCCAATTGAAGCTCCCTGCCACAGACCTCCACAGTGGATAACTCTTACCCCTGCCAGTCATTCACCTGATGTCCCCACATCCCTGTTTGCTCCTGTTACCTGCTGACTAAGGTATTCCCCATTGTTCTCCTGTTATAACCACAGCAGAGAAAAAAGGTGAAAGAAAAAGGTGCCCCCCTGCCAACTTCCTGCTTCATCTAATGAGTAGCCCACAGGAATGTGCCCAAGGAAAAACATCCAAGGAACTGAATGAAACGTGGCCAAGACACCAGCAGCTGAGCCACAGGAACAGAGTTAGCATTTCAAACATTTCCAGGCCCTCACAACAGGATGGACACCTCTGCTTTGCCAAATGCCTCATCTGTGCACAGGTGGCAGAGTGGCAAGGGGTGTACAGTGCCAGCGTTACTTTGTCTACCATGGCCACATCTCAGACCACAGCTTATGAGCACAGGCCTTGAAGGCTGACCCCAAGGTATATCTCAGTGTGTGAAAAGTGAGCAGCCCTTCTTCAGGCCAGGCAGCACTTCATCCTGGTCCTAGGGATCTCAAAAAACAGGTGATAAAGGAAACTCAGCTTGGTCTGTACTCTCACACAGAGTGAAGGCTCAGGGGCATAGAAGGAATCTCCAGGAGCAAAAGGACATTTTGCTACACTGCTCACTCCCCAAGCACAGGACAGCTCCAACACCAGCTTACAGAGGTCACTTGACTGATGCTGCCCTGTTGGAGAAGAGCTCCTGCACCCACACAGGCTGTACCTGTCCCAAGAGCATTGCAAACCCATGCCACCCACTCCAGGGCAGGGCAGAAAGGTTGGCTAGCAGACCCCTGCCTGCAGCAAGGCCAGGTACTGGGGGAGCCAAGCTGTTCCTCAGCACCCAGAATGATAACATCCTAAATAAACACAGTCCGAGAGTTTTTTATGTTGCAGGGAGGTCCCACAGCTCATGGCATCTGTTCTGCCTGCACATCCTAACAAAATCTAGCAAACCTCATTCCAAAATAGCAACAGACAAAATCTGCTCTTGTCCAGGCCTGAGAAGGTACTTTGAGAGAACAGTCTCCAGAGTTCAGATGCCATCTGTAATGAGACATTCATCTCAATCATCTCTGTTTCCTTACATTTGTCTTTTTCACCATCCCAAGAAAGACTAAAGTATGGGACGCTGAGAGCAGTGCCTAAGAGAAATTCTTCAGTTCCTCTTGTGCAAATGCTTGGGGTTCAGTGATGCCAGTTCCTCAGCTATAGACAATGCTTTAATACACTTGGCTAGCCCTTTTAAATGGTGAACACACAAAGACCTGCCCAGACACACTGCAAGTAAAACGCTACCAAAAGCACATATGGAGAGGTAGCCCCTTTTTGCCTCAACTCATAAAGCCCTTTAGTCAGAGACCAGCTCAGGGAACAGTGAAGAGAGCATCAACCTTGCCAGGCTGGAGAGCCACAGCTGCACGAGTAGGGAACACATGGGCAGGAGGGCTTCCTGCCAGAGGATGCCTAGCCACTGTCACTAACACTGACTGCTAAGTCCCATCTTTGCAGAGTCCCTTTTTCCAAACAGAACTGGAACCCCAGGGCACACCAAGCCTCTTCCAACAGCACAGAGGCAGAGCTGCTGTGGATCTCCCCTGGACTCAAGCTGCATTCCCTCGGGGCACAGATACAGGAGATGCCCTGGACACACCTGGCCAACCAGCACCATCGTCACAGGGTCAGCCAGCCACCAGGCAAGCACATGGCATCAGCTGCATCAAGCTACCAAGACACTCTTACCCCTGTTTGCCTGGCAGGTCTGCAGACATCAGTCTCCTCTGACATGTAGCAATGTGGAAGCCAGGTAAGCAAACCCTGGATAGAGCAGGCAAAACACAGTTCCCACAGACCCATGTCCTAGCCCACTTACTGCACATACCTGTCCAAAGTCCAAACCAAAATGGTTGCCATATCTTCTCTCCCTCTGTACTTGGATAAGCCACTCATATTCTGAACCCTTCCTTCAGCAGGCATCTCTGGAGGAACAACCATGCAACAAGGTCCAGAAACCCATTCTGCTCTGTTTCTGTCTCCTCCTTCCAGCTAAGGAGGACAGAAAGAACAGGAAATAGAGCTGGATCCAGGAAAGGGTTTAAGAATGTTGTCCTCAGCCCTAATGCCCTGCTCCACTCAGCAGAGCATGCAATGGAGAGCCTGTCTAGAAACCGGAGAGCAGAATCTGCAGATAACCACATTTCCACACACAGCATGCCCTGTCAGATGTGGGCACAGCTGTACCTGTTCAAACACATAGGTCCTACAACCTGCAGAGTCTCACCTCAATTCACCTGAATTGAAATTACAACTACCAAAGCCTCAAGGAGCCTGTGCCCACACTGACACACTCCTTCCTTTGCCTTTGGGATTCAGGACCCTGGTTCTCACACTCAAAGCACAGTGTGGGACTGGCCTAACTCCAGCAATTTTATTCTCCGATAGAAACTCTCACCCTCCAGAGCAAGGAGGTGGAGAAGTCACTGTGACTGGCCCACAAATCTGCAATTGCAAATCTCAGCACCTTCACAGAAAGCACAAGCCTTGCTTCAGCCAGCCTCCCCGCAACATCACTGCACTGCAAACAGAGCACAGTCTCTGCTGTCTGCAGTGGAGGAGAGAAACCTGCTTTTATGTATGCACCAAAGTGCATGCTGGGAAAGGCTCAGATACTCTGGTGAGGGGCACCCTGCAGGGACTGAGAAAGATCACTGAGAAACAGGGCTTTGCTTGCCCTAAAGCAACAAGCAGAGAAGCATACAAATAGGAGCAATGGGCTGTGCATCGCACACCCCACTGCACTCCTTCCGAGGCTGAGCAAGCACAGTGTACAGCAAGGATGAACCAGGCATTTAATTAAGTAATCAAAAATGGCTCTTTTTGGATCCTCAATTAACAGACACCGAACACTTAAACTTCATTTTATCTAAAGTATATTCTAGGTTCAACCAAAGCAGATGAAAGACTGAGGGTTAAAAGTGCTCTGTGCATGAGACCTAGAGAACTCAAGGCAGTGGCTCACATAAAAATAGCAGCTTTCACAGCACATCTACAGCAAAGCACTAATGTTTATTCTTGTATCTAGGACTAATTTTAATTCTGCCTCAATGCACATATATAACAAGGCATTAATGTTTCTTAAATAACCAATATTTCACTTACCTATACATCAAAGAAGTGGAACTCCCCTGCAACTTTGCAGCACCCTCGTTCGTGCACATAGCTAATTGTAAGTGTTGGAATTCACTTTCCAAGGCAGCTGTACAGTGTAAGTTGAAGTGCAAAATGAAACTATGTCCACAAAACAAATACTTATTTCCAGTGCAAGAGAGAGGGAGCACAACTCCCAGAAGTGGTTGCTAATAGGGAGGGTCTGATAGCTAAAGTTCCTCAATTAGTTAAAGTCCTGCTTCTGCCTTCAAAGAAATGCAAATGAGGTATCTCTTGGGGGAAGATCTGGGGGTCTTACATCCCAGGGGGTTTTAACACCAAAGGCAGTAAGTTCTTTCCTCACACAGGTCCACTGACAGCCACAGGGACACAGCTTCCCCCAGCTTTCCTTGCCAGGCTTTTGGCTGGGGTCCCCCACACATGCCCATTGCCTTCTCACCTATTTTTCTGTGCCAGAGCTCCCAGGCTGTAATTCAAACAAGTAATTTAGAACCACATTAGACAGTTAATTAAACAACCTTGCCCATCCACTGCCCACCTGTCCCTCCCTTGCAACAACAGGCACATCAACAGGACATGCATCCAGCTCAGGGGCCTAGAGTAACACCACCCTGACCCCTGATACAGTCTCCTGCTCTAATGCAAAGCAAGGCTCCACAGATCCCACACTTTTACAGAAACATTTAGAAAATACTCTGAAAATTCACACTGCCAAGCATAACTTTTCTCTACTTTCAGCACAGTCATCCCAAAAGGAAACAATGAATTACCTGCATTTCAACCCAGACTTCCCTTCACAACTGAGCCAAATGGCAGAGAGAACCAGACAAGTGCCCAAAAACTTCAGAAGAGATCTAAACTTAATCTGGCCAGGAAAAACACAAACCAAAAAATTCCCAAACACCACAGTAAAACAAACCACCCCAAAACAACCAGCATAAAGTTTTGGAAAAGGTGAGACTGCAGAAGGTATGCTGTACCTCAGAGGGCAGACATTCATAATATCATGAAGCAGCATCCCTCAAGGGGAAACCAGGGCTGGAAAATATGATGGGCACCCCAGGGCCAAGCCAACATCTCACCCTCACAGTAACACCCACACTTCCTGAGCCATACCCAACACACCTCTGCACATTTCCAGTGCCCACATGAAAAGCTAAGAGGGACTGGGACTTGGTTCCCATGCTTCTGATTTTCTTTTCTGAACTGAAACAGTGTTTTGCTCCTGTTAGAGCGAGATTTATACTCACTACAGGCTGAGAACGCCTTGGAAACGAGAGGCTGCAGTACGGAAACAGCATGCACCCCTTCACCTCAAGGCAGTATTTCCCCCACAGAGAGAAGGTCCTCACACAAAGGATGTGTCAAAAGCTTTGTGCGTGACCCCCAACTGATGCTAACACAACCCAGCACTTCTCTAAGCACTGGGCCCAAGGGCAGCGCAGAGCAGGAGCTCTACACTCAGGCACAAACTCTCCAAGCTTTTAGCTGACTTCCAAAACAGCCAGTTGTGCTCAGGCGTTCCCTAGAGCATAGTCATAACCTTTCCCCAGACATCTGCCAGGAACTGGTCTTCAATATTAAAGCCCAGCCAGAGGGTCTCAGGTATACTCTAATTCTTAGTCTGACTGGACACATCCAACATAACAATGCTAAAAATTATTAGCCACATATTGGTAGATTGCTGGGCTGCATCCCAGATTTTCCCATATAAGGGAAAGTTGAAGGCATTGTCCTATCACATGGAAAACATATTACACCAGCCTGAGATATTACGAACAAAATCAGAGTCTCCTCGTGTCACAAGCTGACACCAGAGAACCACATTTTTCCCTTTTTGCTGCCGGATTGGTCAGCTTTCCCCAGCTCTGTTATTTCACCAGGGGCTGGTGCTCACAGTAGGTGCTGCGCAGGGCACGGCACTTCCTTAGAGGATTTTGGTCCCACCACCACCACACTTGGCAACACAGGCAACTGACACCTCTCCCACAGTCAAGGGTAATTCTGTTTTCATGGACATGGGTTTTTAGGGTGCTGAGAACCCACCACACAAACCCTGCATGTCATGAACACTCTGCCGTAGCAAACATTGCTGCCCCACTGCACACAGGCCCTTCATCCTGACCATCTCCTCTCCCCTTGACAGTGCTTGTTGGCCTCCAACAAGCACTCTGCCTCTGCTTTCACAGACCAGGGAGGACCACCAACACCAGAAGCTGACTCCACTGTCCCAAGCAGGAAAGCGGGGATTAGCAAGGACAAATGTATTCACTGCTACTTGCAGGAGCAATGAAAAAAGCCCTCTCAAGTGCCCCAAGGCCCAGTGAGACATCCAACCACTGAGCCTGACAATGGCTCTTTAAGACACCCTCAGAGCAGCCTCCCCACCATGCCTGCTGTCCAGACCCAAGGCGGGAGTCTGCGTTCCGCACCGAGCGCCACTCCCAGCACAAGGCTGATCAGCTCTTCCCCCTTTGTGAGGGTAAGCTTCTCCTGCTCACTGGTGAGGACGACATCAGCTCTTATCTGTGCAAAGCCCAGACAGGGCAGGACACTACAGCAAAACACAAAGGCCCACTCTGGCAGCCTCTCAAAAAGCAAGTCTCACAAAGTCACTCAGCTAACAAAAACAAGTTCATGTGCTTGTACAAAGCCCTCTTGAAATAACACAAACCACTGCAGTGAAACTCTTTATATTATCCACCTGTAGAAATTTATGTGCTTGGAGAAATTCTTGCTAAAATATCAAAGATCACTCAAGGAAGACAAGATCTTAAAAATTATTGTGATTACACTTTTGGGGTGGAGAGAGGGGGTAGAGATTTAATTCCAGCTGAAGAAATGCAATAAAAAGCAATCAGGAAAACTAGACACTCTTCTGAGAGCCTCATCCACCAAGCCATTAGAAATCAACAGATCCCAAAAAGACCCACAGCACTGATCCCTGGGTCTAACATTGGAACACTTAGGGTCAGCTGCTCAAAGACAAGCAGCACGGTCCCCTAAGGCCACCATGCAGGACAACAGAGGAAGAGGTAAACTCAAACCATTAAAAAGGCATATACTACTAAACTAGACAGCAGCACTCAGAACACAGTAACAAGGCCCCTGACAGCACCTTCCATTAGAGATGTGCATTGTTCACAGCTGCAGCAAGGATAAAGACTGCAGGAGCTGCCCCAATGTCAGACTCACACAGGGTACCCACATTGGCCTGCAGCAAGGGGCTGCAACTGCCTCCGCAGGGACAGGGCACCCTGTGCTTCTCCTGGGAAGAATGAGAATAAAGGAACAGGCAGGAATAAACAGCCACGCCTGCAGGGTGGGCTTCAACTTCATCAAAGTGCAAACAAACCAAGATCACTCCTTCTCAAAGTCCTCTCCTTGACTTCAGCTTTTGCTTGATGTACTTCAACTCCGCTGCACAAGGCACGCACATACATTTTGACAGGATCCAGCTCTCCTAGTTACTGTTTCATTTTTCAGCTTGAAGCACTCGAGGAGCAACATTCAATAAGCTTCACCACACCGCTGTCATGCTGCCCATCTCTGCAGTGAAGGCAGTGCAGCCCCCCTGAAGGGCCTGCAAGAGCAGGCAGCTGTACCAATACAAAGACACAGGCTGAATTAGCGTTCCCAAAAACAAATTTCTACTTTGTAGTGGAAGAGGAAGCAATTTTCAGGAAAGGAACCCAGAAGCAGCCCTAAAACCAAAACCAACCCAGCTCAAGGCCAAAAGCCCTGAGAGAGAAACAACCTATTTACTCCAGGAAGATTGCTGTTATTGCTTCATACTTCAACAGCTTGACCAAAACTACAATTCCTCTGCAAAGGAGCACAGCACAGTTCCTGCATGAAGGAGGTAAACAAAAGACAAGGAGAGGCAGGACATCACCCCTTCCCATACCACCACCTGAACAGGGCCCAAAAGCAACAGCAATACTTCACAGCAGAGAAAACACTCTCGGAGAACTCAGTGTTTCCCCTCCTCCAGCAACACCCTAATCCAAGTGACTACACAGCACTTAAAATGATAATCTGCAAATGAAGAGGTCAGGAATAAACATCTAACAAGACAACAGCATCTTTCTGCCCCCCAGGAGCCCCACACCAGGGAGGCCAGTGCCAGCTGAGGGGTGCTGGAGGCTTCTACCCAGTCTCATCGGACACTACACAAGCACAGCCAACCATCTCCATCTGTCACCCCTCATTCTCCAACACCAACAACATTTGCTGCATTCCCTGAGCAGGATGTAAACAAGAAAAAAGACTGGGCTTTTGGCTAGAAGCATCCCGACTCCCTGAAGAAACAAAGCAAGCATTTTTCATAGCAAAATTACCAAAATACTCTACCATATCAAAGGCCAGCAGCAGACCAGGCAGAACCAGCTCTGCATGTGCTGAGGCAGCTGCCCTGGACCCGCGGTCCCCGACTTCACTGCGAGTTCAGTGTAGTTGTCAGCAGGCAAATTGATAAGCAGAGGGAGACCCACTCTCAGGCGGGTGCACGCTCGCAGCAGCAACCCGAGCTGACGATTTTGCTTCCTCCTCCCGTATTTGCGTGCGTGTCTCTCACAGCCTTCATCCTACAAACCTCACTGATCAAGGCTAAAATCCACCTCCATCACCAGTGAACGCCACTGGTGAGCACGGGGGAAGCCCGCGGCGCGGCCACCGACACGCAGCGGGCGCGATGACTGCGGCGAGACGCGGCTCCGCTGTGACTGCGATGTGACATGGCTGCGATGTCACAACTGATCCGCGTCTGCTCCGCGCGCAGCGGGACGGAACGGCGCTGACAGGGACGAGCCCGTGGCCCAGCGCGGTGGGAGCGGCCCTTCCACCGCATCCCCCCCGCACCCTGGCTCGGCGGGGCCAGGCAGCGAGTGGCCCGCACCCCGGGCCCTCCAGCGCGCAAAGGGACCCGCTTCCCCCCGACCGCCAAGTTTAAAGACTTAATTATTGATATTCTTGAGCACCGCAGCCGAGATGCCAGAGGGGAACTGTGCCCGGCGGGTGGGCTCCGGTACCCCGCACTCGGGGGGGGACCCGCTGCCCCCTCCCCGGCCGGGAGGAGCTTCGGCGCAGCACCGTGGGGAGCCTGCCCCGCCTCCGCTCCCGGCCCCGCACTCCCCGGGACCCGCCGCCGCTGCCGGGGGCGCCCAGCCCCGCGCTGCCGGCCCAGAGCCCGCGAGGCCCGGTCGGGGACGAACGGCAAGGCCAGCGAGACTGGCCGCGGCCCCCCCGCGCTGCCGCGGCCCGGGGGCGGGGGAGGGCGGCGCGGAGGGACCCGGGGGCACCGCCGCCCCTCCCCGCGGCCGGAGCCATGACAGGGCCGGCGGCCGCCCCGGCCCCCGCCCGCCCCGCGGCCCGCGCCACCGCCGCCGCGTTCATTCATAGCACCGCCCTAGCGCAGCCCCACCGCCGCGCCGGCCCCGCCAGGCGGGCGAACCCAAAGTTCGAGGCAGAACTTACCCAAAATGGCTCCGCAGCCGCCCCAACACAAACAGCTTTTATTTGGTGAAGTTTAGCCCAGCACCCAGCAAGGACACCCTAACCTCGCTCGGGCCCGCCCCCGCAGCACGCCTATTGGCTGCCCAGAGCCGCGCGCCGCCGCCCATTGGCGGGCCGGCCCGTCAGCCGCGCGGCGCTCGCGCCAAGCTTGGCTGCAGCGCGCCCGCCGCTCGCTCCATTGTGCTCCTGTTTGCACCGATGAGAGAGCGGCGCTGATTGGTCGCGCCGCCGCCCCCACGCGCCGCCGCCCCGCCCGCCTGCTCCACGTCCGCGCCCGCCGAGCGTTGCCCGGATGTGAACGGAACCCGAGCCCCGCCCCGGGAGCCGCCCGCGCCACACCGCGACCTGCCCGCGCCGCCCCGGGACCCGCCCCGGGGCCCGCCCGGCCCCGCTGTGCCGCTGTCTGCGCTGTCCCCGCGCCGCACTCCCTGAGGCGCTGCCGCCCAGGCCCGCCGAAATCCTCGAAGTGCGAAGGCGCCCGCGGGCGGCCCCGCATGGAAGAGTAGCGCGGGAGCGGCCTCGGAGGCCGCAGGCCCGGAAGGAGGGAATGCCGCTCCCCAGAGGGGTGCTCCAAGAGATGGGTTGGGAGCAGGCTCAGGGCTTGGGCTGGGTGACCCACCTCTCCAGGGAAAAACTTGGCATGGAGCAGCTGGCAAGGTTCGGGTCCAGCACCAGTTAATGGTGAGCCAAGCCCGCCGAGGTGGGTTTTCCATGGCAATTCCTCACAGCCAGACTTCCTTGGGATGCCTGTTCCTGGTCACACAGTGTAGAGGGCTTTGCGCAGTAGCCACAGTCCCTCCTCCACCTCAGCACCCTGCAGCTGGACCAGCAGCACTCTCACTTTGGTGCCTGCAGTGCCATGCCTGCTGTTCTGTCTGGGAAGGTGGCAAAGCTGGGGAAGAGGAGCAGGGCTCACTCCATGTCCCTGCTGATGCAGAGGTGCTGTGGCACCAAAAGAAACGCTGCTGAAGATAATTAGCTCTGCTGAGACTCAGACTGATGAACTGAGTACAAGGGAGTCCTCATGCAGCCATACTGCTTGCCAGGCCCCTTGGGAAGCTGGCACAGCCCTGTGCTGAAATCCTGGATGGTTCAGCACCAGCTGGCACTGATGTCTTGTGCCATCTGACTAGCATGTTCTCTTTATGCTTCCTGGCTTTCCCCAGATGCTCTCCCCAGAGCTGTAGAGCTCTTCCACTGGTCATGGAGATCCGCTGGGCATCACTGCTGGGCAGTGCTGGTGTCCTCTGCATGCACCTGTCACTGCACACTGTAGATTAAACACCGCCAAGGGACATGGCTCCATCACAAAGCTACACCCACCCCATTCCTGGGCTCCTCCAAGTCCCCACACAGACCAGCATACTGTGCTCTCCCCGGTGAAGCTGGTCTTCCTTTTCCATAGCATTCCCTTTTATTGTTTCTTGATTGCTTCAAGCCACATCTCCACTCTCCATCCTTTTTCTTCCCTCAGTCTGGCTCCTTGCCCATGGACACTGATGGAGACTCCTGAGACATGTTCAAATTCTTTCTGCTCATAGAGGGCGAGCACATGTGAATTATTCCTCTCCAGTGCCTTCTCCTTTCCCTAGTCCGGCCTGCTCCTTCTCTAGCCATCAGCCTTGTCTATACCTGATGTGTTCATCCTGCACCAGGCAACCTTTGGCAAATCAACATCATCCCGTGCTGTATCTTTGCTCTATCTCCAGAGCAGCACTTCAACCTCAGAGTGAAGAATGCCTGTTAACATGGAATTAATTAGTACTTTGTGACCAGGGAACCAAAACGCCTTAGTCGCTGATCAACCATTTTTTGCTCAGTTGGTCTCAAAAGGAGTGGCTCATTGCTGTACAAGTAAAATGGGCTGGCCGGAGGTTAGGGACCAATAAAGCAAGGCACAAACAAATTCCTTGCCAGAGTCATATGGCAAATATCATTTGGAAAGACATTGTAACACCTTTCTTACAGAATTGCAAAAGTTTTGATGGACCACAGGAGGTTATGCAAGAGGTGCCTTCCCAGCACCACATTGATGATCAGCGCAAGATGAGACCAGCTCTGCCTGCCTTCCACGGCCAGACATCCCCCCACACGTCCAGTGACCTCTGACAAGGCTACACCATCCCAATATTCCACCTTAACCTTTCAGGACTTCGTCGTTACTGCTCCTTAACGTACCACCAGGCACTGCCAAGAAGGTTTTGAGTCCATCATCTTTGAAATTGCTTTATCAGTACTAGTAGACTGATGTTGGGTCAGGTCCTGCTACCTCTTCACCAGGAAAAAGCAGCCCAGCTTCTCCAGCTGTATTCAAGGGCCCGCTGTCCCCACCTTGGCTGTCCATCACTGTTGTCTCTCTTGGCTTCTCAATTTTGTGGGTTCCAATACTGGACAAAAAAAAAGAATGTATGATTTTATAACAGAAACTCATCTTCCAGCTCAGTCTTAATCCAGGCCATGTCTGTTTATTATAGAGTGGGATTGCTGTGTTTTAGATAAGGTGATTTAGAGAACACTTCCAGAGTCAGTAATTCATTGTACTTGCAACCCCCACACAGGACTAAGGAGCGTGCTCAGTCTGTGGCCTTTCCCACCTGATCCCCTCACAAGGCCAGCACGAGCTTTGGTTTTGAGTGACCTCAGCATCCTTTGATGCCAGCACGAGAGCCTCCCTCAGCCTTTCTGGAAAACAGGATTAAATCCTGAGTTTTGCTGTTTCCAAATCCCCCTGGGCTCAGGTTGCAACTTCTGTGAGTGTAGCTGAGCAGAACTGGGGTCAGACATTACCTGGAACACAGCATTGCTGCCAGCACCCATCACTGTAGACAGTCTTTGGGATAACTCTCTTTTGATTTGAAGAAATAATAATAGTAGTTGTAGTAGTAGTAGTAGTAATGATGATGATGATTATGATAAGAAGAATAATAATAATAATCTGACATTTTATCATTTACAAGTAGGATTGTGGCAGTCTTACCTGGGAAAACTCCTCTGGGCTCAGGATACTTCCATACCTCACTGCCAGATGGAACCTGCCTCCTTTCAGGGAGCTCAGCCAGCCCTGCACCAGCGTGCATCCTTACCTGCATCCTTACCTGCAATGTGCTGTGTGGATGCTACTGCCCACCACATGCACAAAGCATCCACTGTGGCCCTGATTTACAGGTGTCCCCCACCCTGAAAGAGAAACTCAATTACTGTTATGTACCTCCCTTGAAACCAATGTTACCTGGAATCAGGAAAAGCAAAATGCAAACAAAGGTGGTTGCTCACAGCATCAGCCATCCCCAGGTGGGTGGTTGTGACTTGTATCACATTCCCTGTGTCACTGGTGCAATGACTCTGCTCTGGCAGCCCCTGAGTGCAGCTCTGTGAGGAGCAGCAAGAGATGAGCTGCCACCAGGGGCAGGGGACCTCAAACATCATAAATGTCACTGATTTTTTTCAAGCTCAGATTTTGCAGCAGAAGGTGCAGCCTCCCCCCAGAAGCTCTGGGTTGAGAGGCACTGCAGCTCTGTGCCATGCCTGCAGACAGTGCCAAAGGCACTGCATGTCCTGGCCAGGAGCCCCAGAGAATTCCAATCCCTGCTTGAGATGCAGCAGCACTGTGGATTGCCCGGGCAAAGCTCGGGCTGCAGCACTTTGGCCAGCGGGTGCATGTGCCCAGCTGGCACACGTAGGTCTGGCATCCTCAGGCATCCACAAGCACAGTGCTGGGTATGCCACCACAGGGACAGGCCCTGGCAGCTGTAGGGACAGCTTTGGCAGCACAAAGGACAGAGTCCCTCGAGGCTGAAGAAATGCCAAGTGTTTCCAGGCTAGTCTCATTCCCTTACAGAGAGGGATGCTCCAGATATGCGTGCAGGGCAGGCTGGGTTTCTACAAGAGCAGGCACAATGAGTGGTGTCCCCTCTGACTGATCTCCCACCCTGTGACACAAACACAGGGAGACAAAGGTTTATCTGTAGTAGCAGCTCTCACCTGGGATCAGGACAGGTTTTGGAAGCTGGCTGAAGAGACAGCAGTTAGCTGCTGTCTTAGCTTCTTAAGCAGCTAACTGCTGTTAGCCATAGGCACCTTGTGGTAGAGGGATGCAGGGTTGTTTCCAACTCAGTAAATTAGTCTCAGCTGCTGATGTAGCAACCCCTGGCTTGTTGGGGCCTTCGATATGTTTGCACATTTCAGAGCATCCTTCACTTGTCCAGTTCTGGGGAGGCTGGTGTGTCTCCACTGGTCTCCTTACAAGCTGGTAGCTTTGTTGGAGCTCTGGAGCTTTTACATAAAGAGTAGTCTTGCCAGGCTGTAACGTTTGTCCCAGCAAAAGAATCCCTCAGCTCCTTTCTGCTGGGCATCTTTCCATGCCAATGAATGGCCACACAGCACCAGGTCCAGGCTGGAGGGGAATCTTGGCTCTCATTGCCACCAGGGTGCTCTGTCTGATGTCCATCCTGGTTTTCCAAATGAAGGTCAGAAGGAACTAAGGACCAGGAGCTCCAGTTCTCCCATCCATCTTTGATGATTCATTTGTAAAGCGAGGCAGAAGGGTACATTTGTCCAGAAGCTGTCCTGCAGACTTTACAGTGGACACAGTTTCTGAATGGACCATACATAAGATATGTTAAGATATACACCAGCACACAGTGCTGGTTTTACTGTATGCTTCTTCTCTAGATGCAGATTTCAATAGAGATTGCTTATGCTGATAAAAACATGGGCAAAACCACTGGATTTATTGTGCTGGAGTCATCAGAGCATGGGGGCACAGCCAGCCCCAGCATGCTGCACCTGGCAGTCAGGTCAGCTCAAGCGTCCTCAAGCATACTCTCCGCATACACAGCACAGGCACAATAAGCAAGTTCCAATCTGTCACTTCAGACTGGAGTTTGTGTGCGACAGGGCTGTTGGGCTGCTCAGCCTCTGCTCATCTGCTACCTCCATGTGGGCCAGGGTGTT
Source organism: Onychostruthus taczanowskii (assembly GCF_017590055.1). Lineage (NCBI taxonomy): Eukaryota > Metazoa > Chordata > Aves > Passeriformes > Passeridae > Onychostruthus > Onychostruthus taczanowskii. The sequence continues at coordinate 352,911 of NW_024498597.1, read as the reverse complement.
TGTGTGCATACCCCAGTACAAGAGTCCTGTGTCTGGGAACCAGACAGTGCAGAACCATTTCAAGGTCTGGAGATATACATGGTGTCTGGCCTGGGGTTCAAAGAGGGGCATGAGGAGTAATTACCAGTAGTCACATAAAATGATGTCCTTTAGAGCAAAACCCAATGTATCTGGCTCCCTGCTCAAACAAACCCCGTTAAGGTGATTTAGGAATATCACAGAAGTCATTTGATTGGGAAAAGATTTGCTCTGCTTGAAGTGAAGGTCAATTCCTTTGGAAAATGCTTTAGCTAAACCCACCCCTGCCTGCATCAACCATCTCACACCTTTGAAGGGGATGTTTTCTGAAGCTGGGCATCCATGGGCCCATGGCCCAGTGCCAGACACAGGGAGAGCTGCTTGTGACCCGGCACCCAGCAAGGCTTGGCCATGGCTCTGCAGACAGGCTTCACAAAGATTTACCAGCCCTCCTTGCTCATGCTTCTGCATCCCAAGAGCAGATGCACCCCTGGCTGCTTGTGCTGCTGGCCCTCCCTGTGCACGGGTCCCTTGGCTGCTGTCATAGGTCCACTTCAGCAGTGGAGGAGTCAGGGCCATTTCAGAGATGGGAGCCAGGAAATGGAGACAGAGGCTGTAGTCACACCAGCAGTGAAAGCATCATTTATATTTACAAAGGGCTTTTGGGAGGATTTGCTTGGGACCACTTGATAGTGGGCAGTGACCCCCAAGCTGCCTAGTCAAGGGGGACATGTAGGTCCAGCCACCAGGTCCAGCGGCATGCCAGCCCAGACCCTGCCACACTGCAAGGCAGGTAAGATGCAGAGCTCAACAGCCAGATGCCTGTGGTGATGCAAACTAGAGGATGGAGCTGCCCTTGCTGCCCTTTTCCACCAGCTTCAGCCACAGTTCCAGCCAGATCTAGCACAGCAGGAAGGAGAGGGAGTTCCTCTGATGCTGCAGCACTTCTCCTTCCCTTCTCTGCTGTTGGAGCACACCTATGCCCCTGTGAAACACAGAGCCTGCAGGCAGCTGGAGGGGAGGGATCAGGTTTTAAAGCTGCTGTGAAGCCGTGAGCAGCCATGAGTAATTAACCATGTCATCAAGACAGAATCCAACATGTTCCAGACTGGTGTGGCAGAGTGAATTAGGGCAGAGTGAGGTCCAATGTGAGATCTGAAGAGCACTCCAAACCCAGGTGAGATGCTTGGACACATTTGGGACACCACAGGACTCCCCAGCTCTGGGGGTCATCATGGCCTGATCCTTGTGAAAACTTCCATGTGTCAGGTGCCCTTCAGTGGAGCCAACAGCGAGGAACTGAGAGGCTCCTCCATGGGCAGGTGAAGGGGTGCCAAAACTGTGCATAGCATTGGAGGTGCTCCAGCCCAGAGGCCTCTTGGCCCCAGTTTTGCTTGTTGCCTGTAGGGTTATCCTGCCTGTGTTCCTGCTGCCCAGCTGTGGCAGAAGCTGTCAATCTCCAGCCTGTGCAGGAGACCCCGGTGTTGCCTTGGCCTTGGTCCAGGGAGTTAGCAAGGTAGGCTGCAGCTGGAAACTCCTTCTTCAAGGACAGAGGTTTCTGTGGATGTGGTTATTTGAGGAAATTCCCTTGTCCTCAAGATAAATCATCAGATAAATTATCTGATCGTTGTTGTATATTTTCCTGTGGGCTTATTTGGGATTATTAAATGGTCTCCTGGGCTTTGCTGCTGCAGATAGCTGATGTCAGGGAAGGTGGGGTGCTGTGCACAGGACTGTCGCTCACCCTGGCCGTATGTAAGCTCTGTGCTTTGTCAGTGCTGTACACCTGGGGTCTGTCCAGCACTGCATCCTGCTCATGGCATGGGTGGAAGATTGTGATGGCTCACACAGAGGACTTGTGAGCCTCCTTCCCACAGGACCCCTGCCATGGGAGACAGTGCCACAGGGCTGTCCCCAGAACATAGGATCACAGCCCACTTTATCCTGCAGGCAAGTGTGGAGCAAAAATTACACATAAAACTTTAAATCTATGAAGAATTTATACCTAATCTTCTTTTACTGCTGCTCTTCTGCAGCTGCAGTGCTGGACTGAGGAAGAGGGCTGGGCAGGCAGCTGTAGTGTTCTGCATCCTCCTGCCCTGTGCTGTACCAGCCCTGTGGCCCCACATGGTGCTACCAAGGTCAGCTATGGTGGCAAAAGCTATCATCTTCATCAGGTCAGACCTAATCCCAGGGGCACCTTGTGCATAGCAGCTTTAGCTGGGTGGAGGAAGATCCATCACCAGCAGTTTCCCAGTGACATGCCCTGTATTTAATTTTTTGTTTGAGTTTTGTGGCCATTATGACTTTGGAGCTGCCAGCTCAGAGGTGCTTCTGAGCACTCCTCCAATTAGTGAGAGTGAAGGGTGCTTAACATGCTGCTTTTCATTAGCCAGCTCCCTGACCATCCATCGCCCATCTCTGCATGGGCTCTGCTCATCCAGTGTGTGCAGCTAAAGCAGAGCCATCAGCCATCACTGCCCCTGGACTGAGACAACAGAAATTATTTCACAAATTCAAATTACACAGCCCTTGTCTCTATAAACACTGTTTCTCACCTGGCACATTTTCCTCTCATTGTCCCCAACTGATTTTTTTTCCAGACAGGTTTCCTCACGAGGCTCCTCTTTCCCCAGGCTCCCATTGAGCGCCCAGTAGGGCAGGGAGTCTGCTGCCCTCATGAGCTTCATCTGCTTTGTTTTACCACAACATTTCATTCCTATGACTTCTCTGTCTGTCAGTTCCTGGGGGAAGCTGGTTGGATGTCCCCAGCACCAACCTCTGTGGCTCCGTGGGATGGTGACAGTAGTGCTCCCATGGCCCATACAGACCCATTTAACCATTTAGGTCTCTTGTCCAGTTCTACCTTTGCTTCTTCACAGGCCATAAAGACAGCCAGGCCCCTGCTGTGTTTTCCATATGTTTGTGCCCAGAAATGGTTAAATTCTGGAAACAAGGGAGCCTTTGGGACCAGCTAATGCTAATACCAGGTAATACCATGCTGTTGTGGACCTGGCTCTCTCAGAAACCTCAGCAATGGAGTCTCCAGCCCCTCCTTCTTATGACTGGGAAGATTATTCCCACTGCCTATCTTGATTTTCCCTGTCATAATCTGAGCCTGATTCCATTTGTGTTGTCTGGCATGGGCAGATTCCTTGTTGCAGGAATCATTTACATTCCAGCAGACTGCTGCTGCAGCCCCCTTCACTCCCTCCTACCAATTAAACAGTCCCACATTTGCTGTGTTTTTTTGCAGTCATGTTTTCCAGGTCTCTGACATCCTTATCTGGATCCTCTCCAACCAGCCCAAAGGGCAATGTCCACACATAGCTGTCTTCTCCAGCCACTGCTCCCAGATGCTGTGGAGATGGCAGAGCTGCCTCCAGCAACTCTGCAGCCCTTTCAGTTACACATCCCAGCATTGTGCTTGCCCCTTTTTTTGCTGTTAGCCCCCTGCTCTGCAGTAATTAATTAGCATGTCAGTCCCTCCCCCAAAAGTTGCTTCTTGCAAGTGAGTAATTTCTTTGTTTATACGATGTGCTGGCTGTGCTGGGATGCTGCTGGTACGGGGCTGTGCTCCATGGTGTCCTGCTTCCCAAGCCTGTTTATCTAATTTCTCAGTGAGGCGGTGCGTAGGGAGAGTTTGGGTTTAGGAATCTGCCTTCCAACATAATCTCCACACTTCCTATCTTCCTACTGTGCCTGCAGTTGTGTATCTCATGATCTCACCTGCTGACAGCCACAGCCTGGAGCCTGAGCTGGGACCAGCACTCATTTCACACCAGGGTTAGGCTGGATAGGATCTGCTGCTTGTTGCTGAGATGATTTTATGGTCCTGTGTCAACGTCTTTTGAACATCAAGCATACACACTGTGTTTTGTGTTTTCTGTCAGAGGAGAGAACCAGACCACGTTTGCCACAATTTGCCCTGAGAAGCTGGAGTTGGCAATTGCTCCCCAGTGTGCCGGCCTGCAGGGTTCCCGGCTGCTTTGCTGCTTATCCTTGTGTTTCCCAGAAGTCCAAAGCAGCACTGAGCACCCAGGTTTCTCCTCTTTTTAAAAAGTCACACACCCTTCCGCTGTCCCAGCTGCCCAGTTTTGCCTTCCTGCTCCCAGCTTTCCTGCTGTCTGCTGTGCCTCTATCCACACAGGGCTGCCAGACCTGGTCTGCCTGCGCTGCTCTGTCTCTCCAGGCTCCCCAGCCCTGTTCCTGGCAGGATTGTTGCCTCTCACTGGTGCTGACTGCGTACCCTGGCTGGTTCAGGCTAAAGCACTTAGACTGTGAATGCTCTTGGCACGGCAGTATTCATCTTTCCCTTTACACCCCAGAGCATTAGCCCTGGCTTTTCCTGTCCCTTTCCTCTCCATGTGCTCTCACTGCCTTGCCTGCTGAATCCTTTCTCTGTTCCTTTTGGCCTTCTTGATCTTGCAATCTGAGTAGATGCATTTACTCTCAAAGCTGCCTGTCTGCTTCCCGGTTGCTCTGGAGTTTGGAAACAGCACGAGATGTTCCCCATCCTGACGTGGCCTTTGGTGTGGCCATTGCTGTGGTGTCCTGCAGCTTCTCTTCAGCTGGGCTGCTGAGCTGTGAACAGCACACGTGGCCAGTATTGGAGGGGTGGAGATGCCTGAGGTGCAGAGGGGCAGGGCAGCACCAGCAGGATCTGGGAAATTGCTCTAAGGACAAGGTTTTCCCCATGAGGGTGGCTAGACCTTGGCCCTGGACTCATAGAGCTTTGGGCTGTCCATATGTGGAGCTATTTGAACCATACCTGAGCAAAGCCCCAAGCATCCTGCTCCCATACCCCAGAGGTTCCTAATCCCAGTCCCAAGTTCTAGCCCTTTCTCCTCTGCCAGACAAGGAATTCTTTCATGTCTGGGTGGCATTCATCCCACTGATTTCCCCCCACAATCCACATCCACACCCTAAGGTTAGAAGCAAAGCCATAGCCTTCCTCTTCTACTGGCCTTTTCTCAAAGAAAAAAAAAAAAAATCACTTTTAAAGCCTTGGGAGTGTTTTCTGGACAGTCTGTCCCTGCTGTTCTGGTACCACACCTGGTGGTTGGGCAGGGACATTCTGCATCATCCTGATGTCCCTGGTTTTGGGTGAGCCTGGCAATTGCTCATGGAAAGCCCCTCAGCTTGGCAGGGCAGCATCCAGGTTCCCATTGGATTGCAAGCCAATTGTATCCAGCCTTCCTATACAAAACAATACATTTCCCCTTAATCTGCTGCCTGTCTTTCCAGAGCAAGCTTCATCCTTCTATATTAATATTCCAGTCATGAGCCTGAGCCCACCAAGCCTTTGTTATGCCAATTAAATAATGATTGCACATTTAGACTTGCAGCTCCTTTTGTTTATCCCTCTAGAGTGCTCCAACAGGGTGGGCATGCAGTAGGCTGACCTCTGCTCTCCTCTGTGTCCAAGGGCTGTGCTGGGCATGCCACATCCCTCCCAGGTCTCCCATGGCAGGCTGCAGGTGTACATCTTCACACTTATCTGTGTGCTGGGGCAGCCAGTGGTGCTGGGGCTGGCCAGGCTAGCACCCCTTCCCCTTCCACCCAGGTTCCAGGAGGTGAGTGAGGCTGTCCAGGGAGGAAACAGGGCATGGGGGAGCAGCGAGACCCAAGCTGGGCTCTGAACAGCATCCGTCTCCCTGCAGCATCCCCAGAGCTGCTGGAGGCAGCTTTGGGCAGGGGTGCCACTGGCTAGGAATGGTCTGCACTGCAGGCATCAAGGCAAGGGGCTGGTGGGAGGGATGGGACTCCCAGGCTTCTCTGTGCTGGATGCAGAGTCCATGGTGGTGCAAGAAAGGGGTCCATGTGTTCATGTGCGTGTGAGTTCAGTCAGCAGCAGAGCACCAGAGGCAAGAAAAGCCATGTTTGAGTAATTCCAGCTGCAAGGCTGTGCTTGGGCATTGTCAGTATCTGGTGTAAATCCAGGTTCTAGGCACACTTCCCAAGGGTGTGAACCCTCTCCTGGAGCTTTGTGCTTTGTCATCAACACTGGATGGAAAAACAAGCCCACTCAGTGCTGCTCGGAGCAGCCTCAGCCAGCAGGATGCTCCCTGCCCACACCACTCCAGCGCATCCTGTGGATTTAAGGCACAGCCTTGCTCAGAGGTGCCAAGTCCTTGTTTCCTGGAGGCAAACCAACTCAGAGCAGAGCCCAGGGAAATCAGCAGTGCTAAGGAAAATGAGCTCATTAAACAGTCATCAGCTCAATGCGAGGATCCTCCTGTCTTCCTGCTGCATCCATACAGCTGCTGCCTGGATCTGGCCAGAGCCAAGCCCAGCTGCCAGGCTGGCAGCAGGAAGAGCTGTGCGTGCTGGGCTACCCGGTATTCCCAGCTCTCATGTGGGCCTGGCAGGGTGAGTGGGGCGGCTTTTGGGAGCTGTTCATCTGGAGCAGTCCAGGGCTGGGCTCCAGGCACAAGATTTGCCACTTGCCCTGCCAGAGCCCCAGACACAAGCAGCATCTCCCCACCACAGGGGCCCCTGGCTGCCCCTTTTTGACCATCACCTTGCAGAGAAGCACAAAGCTTTTGGGACATGGTGGCCCTCCAGGAGAGGAACACGCTTTCCCTGAGCATCACCCCAACCAGGCTGTTTCCACAGCTTTCCGGGGAATTGTTTTTTTTCCCAGGGGATGTGAGTTAATAGGAGTGGGAGGAGGGAGCTGGGAGGAGTGGGTGGCTTGGCTGCAGACGACCAGGAGCACCCAGGGCTGCAGGAGCAGAGGCAGAACAGAGTTCTTTGCTCCGCAGTGAGGAGATAAGGGACAAGGGGCAGACACGGACAAGCAAAGCTCAGGCTGGGACTGGCAGACTTCAGTGTCCCATGAGTCATCCTGCAATGCTCCAAATGAGGGTCTCTCCTGAAGATGAACAGAGAAGGAAACAAAGGAATTTTTTAAGGTCTGTGCTGGAGCTGAATACTGTGGGAATAGGGAAGTTTCCTTTTTGAAAGCAAAACTCCGTTTCATTTTCCTTGACACAACGAAATGATTTCCTACCTTTGGATATATCAGAGCAATACTTAGGGAACTAAAAAAAATCCATTCCTTACCATTTTGTTACAAAGTCAGCGCAATTATTTAGTGGGAATTAATGTTACTGACTATTTCCAGACCCCTGTGTGGGCAGAAGGGTGGTTCCCACAGCAGACAGTCCCTAGACCAGCACCCCAAGGCTTCCTGGCACTGTGCAGCCCCGGCAGGTGTGTGATGTGGCCCTGGGGCATCAGCTGTGTGTCACTGATGGGGAAACTGAGTCACGCAGCAGCCAGGTGTCACTAAATTTTGTATCCACCACGTCAAGGGCTGGTGCTGCTGTTCCTGAAGCACTGACAATAAAACAGCCCAAAGCCAAGAACCACCAGCGTGTCAGTTCATTACTGAGCCCGGTGCTGGCATGGAGGAAGGACCCTGCTCATCCTGATTTGTCTCTTGCTGTGCCAGGGGGAGGACAAGATTTATTCAGGCCCAAAGCAGGTAAGTTGTGGGGGAAGAAGAAAAAAGGGACAGGCCAAGACAGAAGCCAACAAGAAAAACTTCAGACACATATTTTTGGGGCAAAAAATGTGGGTGTCCTGCAGGACTGTCCAGGCAGCTGGGAAGGAATAGGGGCATGAGGAGCAGCCATTTTCAGCAAGTACAAACTTCAGGGGAGTGGGAGGGAGGGTCTTGGAGTGTGAGTGTGCTTTGGGGAGCCTCCAGTATCCTTTCAGGCTGAGAGACCCAGAAGGATGACCCCAGCCTCAGCCCAGGGCTGTAGCACATGCAGGAGAACACCATGCAACACCGCGAGGGAAGTGACTCTTGGCGTTGTCCCCAGCTGTCACCCTGCCCCACCACTTGCCAAAGGTGCCCTCATCTTCCCTGTGCCCCTAAGGCCAGGTGACCCTGGCTGCTGTGGCTGTGCAGGAGGGAGTGGCATGCAGCACTCTCTGAATCAGTATCGGCTTGTCAGCTGCTGCTCCCCTGTCCCCAAACACTGGTGGCTTCTACAGCCACTGCCTGGCTGCACGCTGGGGCTCTTGTGGCCGTGGGAGCTGGTGTGCTGGAGCACCTCAGCAAGCAAGGAGCAGCCCCTTGGGACATGCCCAGGGCAGCCTGGCACCAGCCAGCCCCCCAGCCCCGCTGTCCCCTCCCCAGCCCCACCACGCTGGCTCTGCTCCTTTCATGGCAGCCATCAGCCATAAATGCTGCTTTGTACCCCAGTGGCCAACAACTGCTTAGGGAAGGAATTAATACTTAATTAGACAAAATTACAAAGAAATTTATTGTAGGATCATGTCTCAGACGGGCTGTTTGGGTTCAGTCTGGCTAGCTATGGACCCCAGCCCGCAGGATCTTACATGGACAAAGGCAAAAGATGAGACGCACTCTTCTCCATGTGGGAACGAGTGTCCTCGTTAGACAAAATTACAAAGAAATTTATTGTAGGATCATGTCTCAGACGGGCTGTTTGGGTTCAGTCTGGCTAGCTATGGACCCCAGCCCGCAGGATCTTACATGGACAAAGGCAAAAGATGAGACCTTTGCGCTCTTCTCCATGTGGGAATGAGTGTCCTCAGTTTATTGACTTGAGAATCACCAGGTGGAGAGACCAGCATGGGAAAAGGACACGGCTCATGACAGAGATGGGGCATGGAGGGCAGAGGAAGAGGACGACAGCCAAAGGGATGCCAGTGAGGAGGGGCGAGGGGGGGACTGAGCAGGGAATAGTGCAGGGCTGGATGTGATGGGGGATAACAAACCGCGTGATATAGCAAACTGTTCAGTGCAAGATACAGACTGCCCAGTGCAAACCCTTAATCACCCAGTGCAACTAATAAATAAACTATTTAGTGTGATACAACAATTTATTTTTAGAGTGATAGCAGGTCTGGCCTGATGTGAATTCCTCCTCACTGGGGTGTTATTCTCCCTGGAAAAGGGAGCTGCTTCAGTCTGGGTCTATGCTGGCACCAGGACACATCCCAGCAGAGTTTTGCTGCAACAAGTTTCTACAGAATGAAGACAGGTCTGTGGGTTGCAAACAGCGGCTCTGGGTGGTCCCCATGCCCCCAGTGTCCCCAACCTTGCCAGAAACCTACATAAGATGGATGGGCATGATGGCTCTGGACCAAATAACTAATCTCATCCCCAGGGTAACCCAGCCTGGAATTATTCTGGAATTAACAGGAACAGCAGCACCAACCACACTTGTGGTGGATGTGTGATTTAAGGCAGAAGAACTCTGGTATTTTAAAGGGAAAACAGCTCCTGGCAGAATATGCTGACCTCCCAGAAAACCAGCCGTGTTCTGGGCTTCTTTCCCAGCAGCACGAGCAGCAGGTGGAGAGGGGGATTCTCCCTCTCTGCCCCACTCAGGTGAGACCCCACCTGCAGAGCTGCCTCCAGCCCTGGGGACCCAACACAGGGAGCACATGGAGCTGCTGGAGTGAGTCCTGCTGGAAGCTAGGATTTTTCCTTTCTCTCAGGGGATTTTCTCCCATATGTTGCCTCAGAGATGATAATAACCAGTACTAAAGAGAGACTAAAGAAGTGGCCAAGACGGGGGAAGGAGTGCACCTGGCTGCAGCCACGTGGCCGGGGCTTTTCTCTTGGGAAGGGCAGAGATACCATGACAATGACATTTTTGGCTGGGGGTGAGGGGCTGGGCTCAGCTCCTCACTTGCTCTCTCCTGCTCTTGGGATTGGAAGGGAATGGTTGAGTCGCTGCTACCACGGGGAGAATTTGCTGTCACTGCAGAGTCCAGCCCGGCACGGCTTCTTCCTTAGCAGGGGTGAACCTCTGCTCCTGAGAGCAGCTGCTGAACTGGGACCTTTTTTTTGCCTTTTTTTTTTTTTTTTTTTTAACCTCCCTTGTCATTATTCCAGATTATTCCTTTTTCTCTTTGACCCAGAGAGGTTCCCTTTGCAGGGGACCAGGCAGGGTCCATTTCCATAAGGGCAATGCAGTCATTGGGGGTCCTGGTTAGGCTGGAGGGGTGTGTGAGGGGCTGCAAGACCGGGCTGACCCTGTTTGGACACTCAGCCCCACTGAGGAAACTCTAAGTCTAGGACAGACCAGGAGCTTGTTATGACCCATCTCTAAGGCAGGGTAAATTCTTGTTAAAAAATCCCTCGGAGTGAAATAACACTGAAGGACCAGTGTATATAAGAGGTAGATTTGTTTTTTAAAAATTTAATTGTAGCAGAAAGGCAGTAGATGGCTGGGTTTGGTTTTCCTTTAAAAGTATAAATATAAAATGCAGAAAATATATGAGCAAAAAAAAAAAAGAGAAGGAAAGGACAAGAGTAGATGGTGGAGAGAACAAATATCCCCACCTTTGGATCCAGTGAGGAGACTTGATCACTGTGATTCCAATGTCTGTGGTCAGAGTAATGGCCACAGATCCATTGGGAGGTGGGCTGTGAAACAAAAAGTCAGGTTATGTACTTCCCAGCTGGCATGGGAATGCCTATGTCCTTCTCCAGGGAGGGGATTCTTTATGTCTGATTTAAGTGTGGGGCACACGCAGCCTTCTGCTGCAGAGTTCCTGAAAAGAGTGTGGGGCTACTTGAGGATCCTGGGTGCTATCGCTCCCCCCTATTCATCCTGGACTGCCCTTCTGCACTTGTGCTGTGTTGTGTGGTCACCATGGACCTGAACAGGAAAATTGGCTCCAGAAAGCTTCTTCCCTACCTCCGTAGGGCCCCCCTTTCCAGACATATCCTGTTCCAACTTGCTAGTCATCAGTGTTTGAGGCATAACTATGCATGAACCCCAGTGTCCAGGCTTCTACAGAGCTGGTGAAGTGCCCAGTGATCATCCCAACCACCATCCCACTCCCTTCCCAGCTGCTGCCACCAAAAAATGAGGAGCTTTCCTTGGTATGGAGTTGTCAGGGGTTTCTGAAACATGTCCATGTTGAACGGGACCTAGAGATACTATTTTGGCTGGCCCAGGCAGTGCCACAGGACGCAGACAGCCAGCACAGGTCTCTGCCAGCTGCAGGAGGCAGAGGGTGGAACTCATGGGAGCTCTGCCCAGAAAGAGGTTCCCAAAGCCCATGGAAGGTTCCAACAGGACAGTTTTCAGGCTGTGCATGGAAACAAAGGTAGTGGTGGGTGAGAACAGAGGCTGGAGCCGTGCTGGGGGCAGCAGGGGCTGCAGTGCCTTGAGCCCATTGGACTTGGCATTTGCTGGACACACTGTGGGCCTTCCCAGGACGCAGCTGGTGCTGGGTCTGCCAACATCTCCCTCTTCCTCAGGCACGCTGTCCCCAGAAATGTTGGACAAGGGGCTGAGTAGCTGCCAGGGCAGTGTTGTCACCACCGGCTTCTCCCGCTGTCGAACTGATCAGAGACCAGCACTGTCTTCGACAGCTGCTGGGCTTCCAGGGCAGGTGCCAGGCTTCAGTGGCACTCAGGGGGCCTCAGGGACTCAGGATTAGGGGGTGATGAGGTCCTTTGAGTCTCAGGAGGTACTTAATTCCAGTTCTTGCCCAAAGCAAGGTCACCAATGCAGTTTGGAGTGGGCTGCACACCTCCCAGGATGGAGCCTGTGCCACTGCAGGAGTGCTCTCAAGGAGACACATCTCGGGCCCAGAGGTTTTGGAGTAGCTCTGCTGCCAGGAGGGGCTCAGCGGGCTCCATGGCTCCGTGCTCCGGGCAGGCAGCGTAGCGGGGCTGGGCTGCTCCCCCTCCCCGCTACGCACAGGAGCTCCAACCCCCAGGAGGCTCCAGGCTGTGTCCGCGCTGCCGAGAGCTCCAGCGTGGAGCGTGGCAGCCGTGCCAGGGGACCGGCCCCTGCTGTCCCAGCCCTGCTCCGTCCCGCTGCCCCCGAATGTCCCGACCCCTCTTACCGCGGTGTCCCGCAGCAGGCGCTGCTGGCTCCGTGCGCTCCGTCAGTCCCGAGCCCGCAGGCAGGTGTGGTGACACCAGGGCTGTGACAGCAGGGCCGTGACACCAGGGTCGTGACACTGGGGCCGTGACACCAGAGCTGTGACACCATGGCCGTGACACCAGGGCTGTGACACCAGAGCTGTGACACCACGGCCGTGACAGCAGGGCCATGGCACCAGGATCATGACACCAGGGCCGTGACATCAGGGCTGTGACAGCAGGGCTGTGACACCAGGGCCGTGACACCAGGGCTGTGACACCAGGATCGTGACACCAGAGCCGTGACATCAGGACTGTAACGGCCGTGACACCAGAGCCGTGACACCAGGGCCGTGACACCATGGCCGTGACACCAGAGCTGTGACACCAGGGCTGTGACACCAGGATCGTGACACCAGAGCCGTGACATCAGGACTGTAACACCAGGGCCGTGACACCAGAGCTGTGACACCAGGGCCGTGACACCAGAGCCGTGACATCAGGGCTGTGACAGCAGGGCCGTGACACCAGAGCCGTGACACCAGAGCCATGACACCAAGGCTGTGACACCATGGCCGTGACACCAGGGCTGTGACACCAGGGCTGTGACACCAGGGCTGTGACACCAGGATCGTGACACCAGAGCCGTGACACCAGGACTGTAACACCAGGGCCGTGACACCATGGCCGTGACACCAGAGCCGTGACACCAGAGCCGTGACACCAGAGCCATGACACCAAGGCTGTGACACCATGGCCGTGACACCAGGGCTGTGACACCAGGGCTGTGACACCAGGGCTGTGACACCAGGATCATGACACCGGGACTGTGACACCAGGGCTGTGACACCAGAGCCGTGACATCAGGGCCATGACATCAGGGCCGTGACACCCGAGCTGTGAAACCAGGGCCGTGACACCAGGGCTGTGACACCATGGCCGTGACACCAGAGCTGTGACACCACAGCTGTGACACCAGGGCCGTGACGCCAGAGCTGTGACACCAGGGCTGTGACACCAGGGCCGTGACACCAGAATCGTGACACCACAGCTGTGACACCAGGATCATGACACCAGGGCTGTGACACCAGAGCTGTGACACCAGGGCCGTGACACCAGGGCTGTGACACCGGGGCTGTGACACCAGGGCCGTGGCCCCGCTGCTGCTCCGCCGGGAGGAGCGGGCCGCGGGGCTGGGCACTGTGGCCCCTCTGCCCAGTGACTCCGTGGCACCCTGCCATGCTGCCACACGGAGCCGGTGGTCGGAGACAGGGACGGCACAAACTCTCGAAGATCCGTGTGACAGCAGCCTGTTTCATCGCCCGGACCCTCTTTATCCGGGGGGTTTGGATTTCCCGGGCTGAGACAGTGAGTGCTGGAATCTCTCTCCACCCGGCTCCTTGACCAGTGACAGCTCTGTGTCCTGGATTGAATATGGCCGGGCTGAGGTCCTGCTTGGGTTTGAATCCAGCTTGTCCCTGCCCCAACGGAGGCATGTTTTACTTCTGGGCTGTTGAGTTTGGAGGTCTGATATGACCAAGTTTATTTGGCAGCTACAGGCTAGCTGCATCTGTGACACAATGCCGCCTTCACTCATCTCCAGCAGGAGCTTCATCCACACCCGTGGGCCAGAAGTGTCCCTATGGCCTGTCCTCGTCCCTGTTCATACCTCAGGCCATGAAAAGCCAGCTGCCTGGAGAGTGGTCCCTCCTTACACCCCAAATTCCCCACTGGAATAAATTCCCCACAGAATAAATACAGTGTTTATGAGCAAAAGGCTGGAGGGAGCAAAATCCATCCCCTGCCCATTGTGCCTGTACCAGGGAAGGGGCCTGGGTGCCAGAGCCAAGCTGGGAACACCAAACCCCCAACATCCACTGCCCAGGAGCCACTGGGAAGTTGGGAAGAAGCTCCAGGAGCTCCTGACAGGCGTGTGAGTGGGGCCTGGGCTCCCCAGAGGCAGCAGCTGCTGCCCGTGGCCAGCGCACAGCTCAGCAGGACTTGCAGCCCCAGGGAGCGATGGGGCCCCTCAGCGTGGCCCTGCTCCCCACCTGGCTCTCTGGGCAGGAAACCTCTGGTGGAAGAAACGAGAGGTTCCAGAGTCCCTCTGCAGCAGGGCTGCTGCCCCCGAGCCCCCGTGGCCGCACGGCCAGTGTCCCACAGGACAGGAGGAGTTTCTGCCCAGCACCACGAGTGGAGCCCACCCAGCTGCCCCCGGACCCCCACACAGTGCCAGGAGCAGCTCTGGATGGCTGGAGCAGAGCTTGGGATCACAGGACACATCCTGAGTGAGAAGACCCCCGGGGAAGAGGGGTCTGGGGGAGCACCCCTCCCTCACACTGCCCCGCCGAGCCCCCGCAGCCTTCGCAGGAGTCCTTGGTGCTCCCGGCTCTCCCCCACCCCTGACCGCCTCCCGCCTGCCTCTGATGGCTGCTGTTAAAATAAATTGACAAAATAAACCTAATTCGGACTGTAACTCTTGTTTTGTCAGCCTGAAAGGCAGAGTCCTGCAGTCGATCAGCAGCAAGTCCCTGCAGGCACCTGCTGCTGGGGAAGACAGAGCCGTCACTGCACTAATGAGTGAATTAGCTAATGAAAACAGTGTTTAAAATAATCACAATATTTCTTTATTTGCATGTAAAGATGACATAATAAAAGATAATTAGCAGCATGTGAAACAGTTCTACTACTCAATTTTCTCAGTTTAGCTAATTAATTATCTTAGTAAAATGCATCATTATGACTAATTTTAGAAAATCCAGCAGCTGCAAGGTCAGAGTGGGAACAATTTCAATTTGTAATTGGAAGAAACATTAAAGTGAGTCAGATAATCTTTTATTAGATAATAATAATAACAATGAATAACACAGGCATGTATATTAAGTACTTTAAGAGACAGAAAATGCACTGAATCATTTAATAATGTCATCAAATGGGCCTTTGTTGGGGGTGGGAGCATGAGGGAGCCAGGCCCCCAGCCCTGCCTGCGGGAGCACATAGCCCAGGGCTGCCTTGGGGATGCCAAGGCTGTGCTGGGGTGGGGCTGGAGCCCCATGGAGGGTCTGCCCTGGGCCCCCCGGCTCTCTCTGCCCTCGGGCTGTGCCAGCAGCACCCCAGGGCCTGGGCAGGGTCCCAGCCAGGGCAGTCCCAGCAGACACCCTCCCTCTGGCCTGGATGGGGGGGCTGGGCAGGGACTCCCAGGGCTCACCAGAGGCTGCAGGGTGGTCGGGAAGGCTCTGGGACCCTGGGATGGCAGAAGGGCACATTCTGGCAGACACCAGCTCCTGGTGGGAATCCCGAAGGGGTGTGGCAGTGGGCACGTGGCAAGCGTGGGCTGCTCTGGGGAATTCAAACCCCAGCTGGGGGACAGGGCTGAGACACAATGGGAGGGAGCCCAGGACCACCGTGGCACTGACCCCCATCCCTCCTGGGACCCCCCTGCCCTGCCTGGGCTCTGCCCTGGTGAGAAGCAGCCTGTTCCCTCCAGGTGGCAAAGGTGGGGATGTCAATGGCCATGGATCTCTCTGTCCCAACGGGACCAGCTCTGGAGACAGCCAGCAGTGGATGGGCTGGCCCATCTCTGCCTTCCCAGTGACACCTCCCTAAGGATCCTGGTGTGAGCCCGGAGCTGCAGTGTGCCACCCATCCTATCACACGCTGCTGGGGCGCCAGGCCCATCTGGGCCCTGTGTGTGGGGTGGGTGCTTTTGGTAGAGAAGAAATCTAATAAATCTATTGTTTATTAACGTTAATTGTAATCTACAAAAATACATATAACAAAGAAGAAAATCTCGTGGCTCTTAGAGGAAGGAGAAAACAGGTTTAAACCTCACTGCAGCCGGGTGAGTCCCCACCCAACTCCCATGGCTGCTGCTGTGCCCTGGGTGCTGCCCACAACTTCCAGAGAAAATGCCTCCTGGGCACGAGGGGATCCCCAAAGCAGCATGAAAAGGCTAAAGAGGGGCTGAGGCCCCTGGGATGCTCCTGGTTGCCACAGCAACATGCTGCCCTCCTCCATGATGCTGTGATGTTGTCATGGAGATGACCTGACCCACACCCCAGATGCCCAGTGGCCCCAGAGCCCTGGGGTACAAAGTCAATGTGGCCATTAGGCAGCCCAGTGTCACCAGGGACACCCCAGCAGCACAGATGTGGGCCAGGGACACTGGGGACACTGACATGGCCCAGGGACACCCTGCACTCACCACTGCAGCAGGTGTGCTGGGGATGCCAGCAGCCGTGTCACCCCGGTCCCACCCTCAGCCACTTACCTGACATCCTCACAGACTTTTGTTCCCTGCAGGCAGCCAAACGTTTTCTGTTTAAAGCAGTAACTAAATTACATTTCACCCTGGAAAATGATCTGTACTGCAATTTGGCTTCATTTGTGGTCAAAACCAGCTGTACTACAGTGAGAAGAGGCGTCTTGGGTGTCAGTGTGCCATGCTTCTGCCTCCTCAGGAGGTTTATAGGAATAGCTGACGAAAATGGAGGGCACCGGGAGGAGTCATCTCCTCTACACTCCCATGGCAAACCTGCCACCAGCTCCTCTGCTTGACATGGGATGCTGCCAGCTGATGTGTGCCCCACAGAGCAGCTCCCCTTCATTAACAAGAGATTAGAAGTTAAACCTCATTTCTGGCTGTGGCAGAAGACACAGCCAGGGCTGCTTCACACTGTGGCCACTCCTGCCTCATCCCAGGATGCAGCATCCCGTGAACTCTCCTGCCTTGCTCAATCCCCGGGCTCTCAGCCCTGGAAACATTATCTACTTACCATAGTCACCCCTCCCAAAGGGAAAAACAGACTCCCCCAGGACTTGGTGTCGCAACTTCCTCTGTTTCTCCTTCCCCTGTCACTGGTTTGGCACCCCGGGTGGTCACCCTCTACCCCTGGTGGCCACCCCCCCGCCCCTGGTGGCCATCCCCCACCCCTGGTGGCCATCCCCCTGCCCCTGGTGGCCATCCCCGCACCCCTGGTGGCCATCCCTCTGCCCCTGGTGGCCATCCCCCTGCCCAGCCCTTAGCTCGGCCCCCACCCCGTCCCCTTTATAAGCTGTCTGCTCCGCGTGGTTCATCCTCTTTCCCCCGCTTTGTGCTGCAGCAGCTGCGTGACCCTGCTGGAATAAAACCCTGCAAAGAGCCTTTCTTGCCTCCATCGCTGCGCCGGCTGGGGGTGCTCAGTGGAGGTTTGGCTGTTGCCTGAACGTTCTCTCAGCTTGCCTTTCCTCAGGAGAGGCTTGCTGGGGACAAGAGGTAGGCAGCAGCACCTGCTACTTGAACGCCCGCAATTTTTTACCAGGATTTATTACTCCTGTTCTTGCAGCAGTCACCTGGTGGTGCCAGGTCACTCCACTCACATGAAATGGAGCACCTGGGGGGCATGGGGAACCTTCCTCAGAAACCAAGGAGCTGCTTCCAGCTGGGCCCTCCTGCCCTAAGAACCTGGAGGCACAGAGCCACTGGAGTTGCCTTTGAGCTGTGCACCTGCTTGATTGATGGAGACCCACTTCCAATCCAAAGCCTTAGATGAGATTTCCAGCCTTCCAAAACACTGGGAGTATCAATCCCAGTAGGAAAGAAGAAAGCATCAGGCTCCAAACCAGCCCCAGAATGCCCTCCCTGCGCCTGGCCCTGCAATTTGGGACTGCAGAGGAAGATACTCAACTGTTTATCATCATGTTTGTGATTCTTCAGAGATCACTGTGGGACCTGCTTTAACCTTCTTGTCCTGGTTTAGGGCAAATTTGGGAGAGAACCTCCGAAGGGTTCTCTCTGAACCCACCACACCTTCCCTGAAATACTGTGGTGAGGAGCTTGAATGGGTGGTACCAGCTGAAGTTACTGAAGATGAAGCCAGCAGGAAAACAAATGTTCATATATCCCAGCTGGAGGTTTCTGGACCAGTCACTTCAGGGCTTTTGTTCCAGTCTTCAGGCTGGGCAGCTTGGGATGGGCAAAGAGCTGCTGCCAAGGTGAAATCCCAGAGGGCAGCACAGGGCCCCTGCCAGGGAAACAGCCCCTGCACAGCAAGCACCAACACACGTAAGTCCAGCAGCCCTGACCCAGCTGGGAACTCACCCCTCCATAAGGAGCTCAGAGATGGTCCATGGGCTCTGGCTGGATGGCACTGGCAAACCCTCTCTCGAACCCACCCAGTTCCCCAGGGCTCGCTGGGGGCATCACCCTGGTGGGACACTGCTGCACAGCTCCTCCCCACATCCAAGCTGAGGAGCCCAATCCCTTCTCCCCTCTCTGCCCAGACAGCAGAGCCCTCGCCCTGACAGGACCTGGCTTCTCCCTGTGCTGGGAGGGTGTCCACACTAAGATGGGAAGCAGCACGTGGAGTGACTGGAGAACACTGGCATTGCAAGAGCATCAGGCTCCCTTCACAAGCCAGTCTTGAATGTTTTCACTCCCCAGACTACTGAGATGCAACATGATTTGCTTACCTACGAGCCTCACTGTTCCCAGAGATACTGAGGTGCAGAGGGTGTGCAATTCTGCTTCCTCTGTCTGCTGTTGTCCTAGGAAACATCTCCATTGGAGAAGTTCAACCAAGGTTTTGGAATATACTAAAAACTCACGAGTGCAAAGTTACTAGATAAGAATCTTTAAAATTTATTGGACTAATTGTGTTACATTCAATATTTGATGTGTTTCTCCTGGACAAAGAATTGGCATAAATACAAACAAGCCTTTGTGTGCCTTCCCTAAACAAATAAGAGATAAAGTACTAGAGACAACGGAACATAGTTCACATCTTTGTATTTACATTTTACCTTTACTTTACAACTTAGCGCCAGGAATATTTACAGAAAAATACAGTAAGAACAGAACGTTCATGTCTTGGCAACATACAGGAATTCATACAAATTGTCTATGATTGAAGCACATGATATCTGGCATTCTCACTTCTAATTGCTCCTGCTAAATCCATAGGGAAAAGGGCTGTGTTTGCCTTCAAAGGTATCACTCAATTACACAATCAGGAAAATGCATCAAATTTGTCTGTGAGGCTGAAATTTAGTTTTCTCCTCTTCCTGGGCACGCAGAACCTTGTGAAAAGAAACACCATGACCTATGGAGAACCCAGCAGGTACAGCCCAGGGCAGCCAGGGCTGCTCCTCCTTCCAGCCCTGCACACTGCTACACACAGATGCACCAATTTCCACAGGCACTGTCCTCCCCCTGTCCTGCTTGCTCTAAGGTTCTAATGCCTTCCTAGAAGTACCTTTAAAAGAATGGCTTTTCTTTAGAAGTCTCTATTAAGGTACTAAAATGTAATTTCACCACCATGTTTAACGATGTGACAGCGGTCACTCATGCAAACTTCCTGTTTAAACAGAATTCTGAACCCAGACTGAAAGGTTGGATGGAAAGAGTCCCCAGGTTAATTACTGTGGAACACTTGCAGGTTGGGGGGTGGGGGTGGTGTCAGCCCTCATCCCTTCTGATGGACAGAGACGCTGACCTAAGTCACTCAAGCATCAAGTTAGGAATTTTATGAAGCAGTTTGTGATATTAAAAAAAAAAAATCTGGATTCTTGGATAACTCTTGTAAGTCACAATGGAAATAAACCTCATTTGCTCTGACCCTTCAGGGGAAAAGCTCTCAAGACAGTACCCTGGACTAGCTAAAGCCATTGAAGTTTGGTCAGACTTTGAGAGGAGATGGATATAATGCCCCAGACTGTTGGGGTGCATTTTGTTATGAAGCCTGAGACTTCCACATATCCTGGGGAAAGAGGGACGGTCCCTGCAGGCACCCTGCACTGGCACAGTCTGCCCAGGGTGCCCACTGCTGTGACCAGCACCCAAACCATGAGGGCTGGCAGCACAGTTTTGGATCACAACATTTTTATACTGAACTGTGACTCTCTGAAGGCTCAACTTTCCAGAGAGCCAATCCCACAATATACAGTCATGTCACACCACCTGTAACCTGCTCACCAGCTGGTTCTACAACTCAACTGATACATGATACATCTGTCCCCTGGCACTGGAAGTGGCCACAATGTGCCCAAGTTCCATTCTTTCCAGACTCCTGCCAAGCCACCCGGCTCTCAAAGCTGTTACTGCTCCCATGGGTGTCTTTAGGTGAACATGGAAATAGACCCAAGACAACCCTTCAGCCAAGCACAGGTCTTTTTAAAGAAAGTAAATCTTCAGGCAGTCTACTTGGCTATCCCTGTCAGAAACCACCCAGGGTTTGCCCCAAGGCCCATCTGCATTCGTGACTACTCCTGACTGCCTGCAGCAGCACCTGGCAGCTGTGCTGCATCTGCCAGGACTGGGCAACACCCAGCCATGGGAGGTGGGGCTGCTTTTAACACCATCAGTGTGCAGACTCGGGGCTGCTCAGGGTGTTTATTGATTACACATGCATTGCTCATGCCTTTTAAACCAGTGGGCTCAAGTGTGTTTGGCCGTTAATTAGATCCAATAGGTACATACACAGTGTGGGTAAATTTAGCATCCGTGCATTAAATTGCTCCTGGCAAGAGTTTGGCAGAGGAATGAGGATGTCCAAGTTCCCTGCACAGCTTGGCCAATGCACCCAACCACTGCCCTGGAGCTCCTTCTGCCACGTGCCACTTGAGCAGCACACAGGTATGGGCCAGCCAGCACACACCCTGCTACAGGGGTTTTCTTTGGGTGGTTTCATTTTTTCACTTTTTATGCATCTGGATCAAATTCCAGAGCTCCTGAATTGAGAAGTCAGTGCACTTGTTCCCTGCAACAAGCACACATCACCTTGGCTGACCACCTCAAAGTCCTTTCACATGTATTTTTAGGGGCCTGTGTTTCCATGAACTCTTTGTGAAAAACCACATGGAAAGCCAGGAGCAAGGTCTGTCCTTGGCAGGTAAGCTGTAATGAAACAATCAAAACTGCTTCAGGTCAGAACTGTTGCAAAAAGTAGATCTGAAATATCAAAATTCAATGCCTGACAAGTATTACTGCAATGCATAGCACAGCTTATTAAAACCACTTTGAAAATATTGCGAAGAGCTCCCCAAACTCCTGCTCACTCATCCTCTCCAATTACCTGGCACTGGAAGCATCAGGACCCTGCTGCTGTCACCTCACCAGGAGCATCAGCCACAATTCAGTGCAGCAACACCAGCAGGGATGTGCCTGAAGCCAGAGGTGCTCCCAGGGCTGCCTGTGCCCACCACACCTCTGATCCCAACTGTAGCTATAAACATCTTTTCCCAGCACATCTTTTGAGTCCTGAACACATCAAAGCCACAGGCTGAAAATGAAAACTCCTGACCTAGGTGGAAGGGAAGCACTGCTGCCGAATGTGAGAACACACAGGAGATTCAAAACAATGTGAATTGTAACTCCAAAGGGGCTTCCATGGCATTGCAATTAATGGGTAAAAGAAAAATTTTCTTTCTGAGTTGTTTAGTCTGTTTAACAGGAGCTTCTGAAAAGTGTTGTAGAAGCTGCAAAAACTGCTCATGCTATAAATAACAGGGTGGAGGCAGTCCCAAAATCTCAGATTTCAATCCAATGGAAGGAAGGCAAGTGATGCTTATGCTTTTTATGGAAATGGTGAGGAGGTGACACAGACACTTGAAAATAAATTAAGTAGTCGCATTAAAAAAAGAATTTAAAAAATAAAAATCAAGCTACTGAAATTAAATGTGACGTTTTGCAACAGACCTGAAAGTCATAACCTCGCTTTTATATAATCAAAAGCTCTATCCAACAATAACTCTTTTTGGAAAGTCAGTTGATTTCAGGTGATGGTGGTTGTCTCGTATGCAGATGGACTCGCTCGGAGCCCTGGTGGCAGCGGCCACATAACATCATCTGGGTTTGGCTTTCAGGGCCTGCTTCTTCCAAGCAATCTTCCTCCTCTGGCTTCTGGTACACGGATGGGTCACACCCTGTGAAGGATCTTCTGTTGAGCACTGAAGGGGGACTCAAAGTGTCTTTGAAGTTCTTACAGGGAAAGTTAATGCTCTGGAACAGACTCCTCCTCCAAGGAAAGACCTTGCTCTCTTGCCCTTGGACACGAGTGCAGCAAGGCATCTAATGGCAGGTTTGCTTGCATCCTTATTTCCACCCTCTTATGCAGAGATGGCTTTACTTTGATTGTTTTCCCCTCAGAGCAAGACACCTACAGTTCCTAATTAGTCTGGAAAGGATGACTGGTGAAGAGATTATTTTGCTAGCATCCAGGAAGACTAGAATTTAGTAATCTTCTGAGGGTAGGTGAATCAATTCAATATCCCAACTGCAATGTTTCGGATTCATTTCTCATTCCTCCCACGTGGTATCTGCTGACTTGTGCTAGAACATGATTTCCTGAATTCTGGAGGGCTGAGAAAATTTGTTGATGTTATTTAACTGTTTTCATTAGTATAGCCACCAACCTCTGATCTAATTGTCCTGGAAGGATAATGACCTAGGGGTTGCAGTTCTTGAGCCCAACCTCCTGGAAAAGTGAGGTATAAAATTCTGGCTCCAGCTGCCTGTTCCGGTATTTATTGACAATATCTGCTATTTTCTGTTTTCGGCGGACGTGGGGGGGGTTGTATGAGTCACTTTCCAGCCTCTTTCTCCGACAAATATTTATTACTGTCTGTCTCACTAGAAAACCTGAAAAAGAAACAACATTTTAATCAAATTTAAATTCAGTCCTACACCCCTCTTCTGGCTTCCCAGACAAAGACAATTTTGGGTTCTGTCCCATCTAAACTCAGGGGAGATGCTCAGCACCACCAAGTCAAGAACTTTTCTCCATGAACAGTTGATAACAGACAGCCATGGTCCCCAGGCTTGTAAAGACCTTCACTGTAAAGAAGGAAGAAAGGGACTCACTCAGTGGTACCCTAAACTGACCAGAGGAGAAGGAGCTTTGCCAGAGCCAAGCAGCTGCCTGCAAGAAGCACCCTCGGGACAAGAGGGCAAACCCAGGGCAGCCAATACAGGAGTCACAGCACCACAGCCCCAGCTACACTGCACATCTGGACCTTAGGTGGGCCCTGAGGTCATACCAGGTAATTCCAGGGGAGCCCTGAGAATGAAAAAAGTACCTGTCAGTACCTTTTTCCAGTAGGAATTGCAGAGCCTTCTCCTTGGAAAGGAGATGAGGAAAGACCTGATGGGGTTGTGGCTGCAAACAAGTTTCTCTTCCCCTCACTGCCTTGTCACTTTTGTCACCCCTCTGTAACTCACACTGCTGGATGCAGCTGCAGAAGGAGGCAGGGAATCAAAGTAGCAGCACTCAAAAGCCAGCAGCTAACTTGATCTTAGTTTATACTGAAAGGAAAATTCTATGCTTCTAAGGAAGCAGGCATCCCTTACCCCCTCTGCTGTTTCACAAGCTCCTTCTTAAAGACAGAAACATGTAGAGGACCTCACTGCACACAAACTACCTGCTGAACTTAGAGATGAGAAAAATTTCACTATATTAACAGTCCTGATGCAGCAGAAAAACAAGCCCAACTCTAGGAAAACGTACCTGGTAGTTTTCCAGTAAAAGCCACTGTCATCAACTGAATTCATAAATGTAATTTAAGGGCCCAGGTCTGGCTTCAATTTGCCAATCACTGAATTAAGCATACAAGCCCCAGAATCTTAAAGTCACCTCCAACAGAAGCTTTATGGTTATGTGCAGGTATCCTAATGGTCACTACTTCATTTTACTCTGTCCTGTGCACTGCTCTCGCTGGGAGGGACTTCCAGTTACTGAAGCTAAATAGCAGCAATACCAGGACAGGTCCATGAATCTATCCAGGAGCAAAGGAAAAGGCAGAGGGCACACATGGAACCTGTTAACACATGCCTGCATGGTATTTTTATTGAACCCAAGAAAATCCTCAGTTGCTGTGGTTTTAATCCTTGTTTTGGCTTCTAAACCAGAAGGAACACACAGCATATCAGCAAAGTAACAACTTCCATAGCACCCTCTGGTGCACCTTGGTTCTCTGTGCTAAATACCAGGGTCACATTTTGGATCTCTCCTATTTAAATAGGCCCTGTTCTTAGTTCCAGCACTCTCTCCTGCTATTCTGGCAGCCAAGTGCTGCCCACCTGCTCCCTCTGCTGTTCCTGCTCCCACTGCTGCTGCAAAAAGCATGGCTTTCATTTGTTCAGCAATGCCTAACACTTTTTCCAAAGAAAGATTCCAGATCATGTACTGCACAGATATATTATTATTAAAAAACCCAAAAACATGAACATTCCTAAAATGCTTTAGCTTACCAAGAGCTCTCCTACTGACTATCATTCCATCCACCAGTGGGATAACCATGTTGAATTTCCCAGTTGCTCCTTGTAGTTTTATCCTGAATAAGCCAGTGTTTAAAGGATGGATGAAGATCACAGGAATTTCCTTCTCAGGAATGGTAGATCTTAAGGGAAAAACACAACTGTTGAATCAGTTTTAGAGCACTGTTTCAATTAATGACCCCTTTAAGTGTTAAAAGAAAGTTTTAAAATGCCTCATGGCTAAGGCAGCAGGATCCTGGGGCATGTTCTGAACCCTCAGAAGGACTCTGCCAGTTGTGCCATGCCTAGGATCTCTGTCCCCACAGGACTGGAGAGCCCTGCAGGCAGAGTACAGTGTGTATGCAGCATTAACCACCCCACAAGGGAGCCAGTCAGGAGGGAGGCTCATCACAGACTCAGATAAAACTGCACATTTTCTGTTCTTTAATTTATATTTTATCTGCAGTGATATGAAGAGCCCTTTCACTTTTTCAACCAAAAACCAGTCCACTGAGAAACCAATAAAAATAATGAAAATAAGAGCTGCCTTACCTCAGGGAAGTGCTACTATTGGCTGTGGTTTCCACACCAGTGCTAGTCTCAGATACCAGATCAGGGAGGGGGAAGTTTTCTGTAAGAACAGGATGCACCAAATAAAGGTTATCTAATACAGTTCAGGATTTGGTTTTTTTTGTGTACAAGGAAAAATTATTTATCATCAGTCAATACCACACAGTCATCAAGCATTTATACCACTAGTGTTCTTGCACAGCTAGCATCTTTGTTTGGCTTCTGGTTTCAGCATTCATGGAGGGTACACACACCTCAGCCATCTGCACTCAACAGATGAGGTGCCAAACCTCAAATTCTCTCAACCCAAAGGTCAAAATCTCTAGAGGAACCATGAAAGCAGGAAGGAGATGAACTAGTTCAACCACAAAAAGGTCTTTCAAATTATTGTTCACTGCATCTTCACCCATCCACAAGTGATCAGCCTTCAGAATACTGCGAGGAGCACTGAACAATGCCAACCACTTACACCTAACGTTTCCCTTGAGCTCTGGTGCCACAAACATGATATCCTTCCTCAAATCCAAGCTCTGTGGATCTCTACCATAACCTACAATTCTGCTGCCATGCAACTGGTAACAAAGACTGAATAATGAATGTGAATGAGGAAAAAGTAAGAACTTGAGTCCCTTAAGGGGATTTGGCACTTCCCAACACCTTCTTCAGGTGTTAAGAGATGTTGGGAATTACTCACAAAAGTACAGTTCAGGTAGCAGGACAGTGCTTCCAGCATAAAGACTCTAAGGCCCAAACCCAGATGTGGCCATCAAAGCTGGGATGCTAAGGGCACACAACAGCTGAGCAAGCAGAGGGAGATCACAGCAAGCCATGGACACACTCTAAGATGGAGCAAGAGGAAGGGCAGGCAGTTGGCACCAGGGTGATAACCTTGACTACAAAGTGACAGCTTTTCAGTGTCCAGACTCAAAGATGTACCAGAAGCGTAAGGCAAAAGCCAAGAACATAAAGAGCATATGGCAGAGCCTCTGGGCTAGGAGTCACTTCCAAGAGCTGCTCTCCCCTCCATCCAACTGCCAGGCTTACTGAGGCTCACAAACACATTTCTTCAGCTTCAGGCCCAGAACTCTGGGAGATTCCTATGGCTGCTGAAAGAAACAGTCAAGCAGAAGCATGCCTGTGTAGCACAACTGTTGCCCTGGCAGTGAAAGGGGTCTAGCTGCCACCCAAGAAGTGGGTCAGGGACACCAGCTTGGAACACACTCCGAGCCAATGGCTGGACAAGGAAATGATGATGCAGAACTTGCTGTCTCCTCCTGATCTCAGTAAGGCTCTGAGGGACATACTGTGGACAAGGTGGCCTTCCTGAGAATTTACATCTACACTTAACAGGAAGCTTCCTCTTGATTGCTGCTCCCATTCCCACGGTTCCTTTACTCTGGAAGGAGCTAAGGCCTTAATTAAGGTCCACCCTTACTGCCAGACAGGCAACCAGGATTAGAAACCAAAGACAAAATAAAGCAGCAGTTGCTGGCCAGTGTTGCAGACACTGGTGGGCTAGCCCAGTGCACAGAGACTCTCGCATAGCACTGAGGCCAGGCCATGGCTTGGAACCAGCACACAAGATACTCCTGGGGACAAAGAATTCCTCAACGCTGCTCACCACGGCCATGCCATGGCTGTAACAGAATAAGCAAAGCTGGGTCTCTCCCAGGGCAGCAGTAACCTGAGGCAGAGAGGAAACACTAAACTAAGAAACAAAGTTGCATGAGCAGCCAGAGCTTGCCTGAGCAACACAGCAGAAAGGGATCATGAAGCAGGCACCCTGAGTACAGAACAAACGAGCCTCCCCTGACAAGAGACTATGGAATTCCAAAGGTGCCATCACACCAAGGAGGAGGATGATCCCTCCAGCACAGAAGCAGCAGGTGTCAGAAGCCATTTTTTAAAGAAAGAAAACCAGATCCTCTCCTAGGAGACAACAGCTGAGGAGAACTCAAAAGCAGGGGAACACACCTGCCCTGAGTGCTGAGCTTAAGAAGGTTCATGACAGCATTTCACAGGTACTGCCAGCGCTAAAGGAAACTTCAGACCTCCGTATGCCACCGATTCAGGTACATCCGCATGGATCACAAATACTGAAGAACTGATTCAGAATCTTAGTGTCGTTATAGACATTAATAAGGACATATTTTGATTGTGAGGGTGGTGAGGCCCTGGCATAGGCTGCCTAGAGAAGCTGTGGCTGCCCCATCCCTGGAAGGGTTCCGGCTGGACGGGGCTTGGAGCATCCTGGTTTAGCGTAGTGGAAGTTGTCCCTGCACATGGAATGGGGTTGGGACTAGATCAGCTTTAAGGTCCCCTCCAATTCAAACCAGTCTGTGGTTCCATGATCTAGTTTGGTTTTTTTTTAAATTAAATAAAGGAACAGGGTTTCTCCTCTGGTTCCTGCCCTCTCGTTACTTCAGTGAACAGTTAGTTGTACATACCTATATCATCATAACGTTCCACCCAGACCACATACACTTTGGTTTCAGGTCCCATTGGTGGAATGGTTCGGCCCTGAGGCATCCTCTTGGATCTAGAAGTAGGACTGAGCTGTTTCGAACATGAGGGAAGAGTAGCATTTGCAAACATCATGAATCCAGTAATGCAGCCAACAAGTATTTCCCAGCTGCTCCTCAGTCATTCATATCTCAGCCAGGTACAACCTCTGCCAGCTACTGAGCAGGGGCAGCTGTGCTGGAACTACTCACTTCAATCTAGATGGCCAACCTACTAGTATTCAATGTAAACTAACATACATATAATCAACCTTGAATCAGTTAGAAGTTTTTCTTAATGTTCTTGAAGACCTTAAATGAGTAACTAAATATACATTTGGAAGTGAACTCTAAACAAATAATCAGCAGCAATAAGTCTTTTGCTTACAGACACAACAGTTCATGGTTTTCTGCTTTGTTAGTGTACAAAAGCAACTTCTGGTACTTCAGACACAACTGACACTGTTTATAAGTGGGTAGGTAAGAAAAGTGTTCATGTCTATCCATCCTCAATTTCCAAGCATGGATTTGAGGCTGAATTACTCTGTAAATATTGCATATACTTTTTCCTGCACATATTTCAAGATTTCAGGATGCACAGTATTACCACTTAGCATGTCTAAGTGTTATATTTAAGTAATAAATATAAATAATTAAGTAATAAATAAGTAATTTCTTGCTATCTCCTACTGTAGAGACAAATTCTGGCAGGACCAAAGCCTGAATAGCAAAGATATCAAAGATTAATGGCAAGGAACAAGTGGCTCTACATACCCGGAAACCAAATAATAGACTATCAAAAATCCTGAGCATTGCCAGCATGCTTCTTGAAAGGAAAAAAAAAAAAAAAAGAGCACCATTTTTCAATGCAGTTTTTGCCTTACCCGCTGGGAGGGATTAAGATTGTCTGTATGATTGGGGAAGAGTTCAAGTGTCAGAGGCTGCTGCTTCAATATTCCTGGCAGCAGATCCATGTTGGAGTCACTTTCTTGGTCAGAGACACTGCTTTCCAGTGAATCAGCTGTAAGACAGAAGAAAAAAAGGTGGGTTTTGTCTATTCTTCCACCAAAAAAATTAAGCTGCCATCCTATATAAGGTTTTGATACTAAAAAATGTAAGGCTTTTGAAAGTAGACATGTACAGATGTATGGCCAAGTCAATATAGTCCTCATAAGCAGGAAGAGAAGCTAGGACATAACTGCCAGTTATTCCAGAAACAGACTGCCAGTAAAGCACTTCCTATGGACTTACACACATCCTAGCAATTTCCTATAGAATAGAGTCTCCTCCTTCCTATGGCTACAACATATTTTGTTCCAGGCAACTTTTAGCATGCCGAAGATGCCATGAAGGCTGTTGCTTTTCTACTTAGCAGTGGCACAAACACTCCTGTGCGTGCTGCAGGAGCACATCACTGACAGAAAAGGTAAAAAAATATGGGCATCACCAGTTAATGGTGAACCACAAGCCCAACCTAAAGCACCCTGGCAACAACAAAACTGCTGTGCATGCCTGGACATCTACTGAGGTTCAGAGAAAGGAACAGAACAGATGCCACATCTGGAAGGAGTTTAAGGATTAGAATGCTGTAATTTAAACGTCCACACCTTTTGAAAAGGATCTTGCTAAACACACTACATAATTTATTTAGGTTTTGCTTCTGAAAGAGTTCTCAAACAAAAAAAACGTTGGTTTCATTTTTGTATAGAGCATGTACAGACAGATCTTACTCAGGGATTCCACTGGCGATGGGACAACAAAGGCGATTTCTGTCAGGGCATCTGCATAATACAGCACTTTCTTCTGCCCATTGAAGATACTTGCCCCAACATCTTCTGAGATAATTAGATCATCTGAAATGGACAGAAAAGGAAAGTTTAGCCAGAAGGAAGCTCTACTTCTTTACACTCTGCATCAGAAATGACCTTCAAATACAAGGTGCAATCAATGAGAAGAAATCATGCAAATCTCATTTTAAAATGAAAGGAGTCAAATCTCATGGCTAACAACCTTTCTCAGATAAATATTTTTACCATCTTGAAGGAAAAGGCATTTGGGGTTGCGAGTGGCTTCATTTTGAACACATTTCCAGTATACTGGATTCTTCATTTCCTAGTACTCTAGTAAGCACATCTGCCACAAGAATATACCTACTATCTATTTCTGAGCATTCCATCCAGCAACATCATGCATTCAATTTCCAAAGGATTCTAACATATCACTTCAGTCTGATAGTACTCTAGAATTCCAAGCCAGTTTCTACAGGCTCTTCTCAGTCTTTTCTCTGTCAAGCAGAGTTAGAAAAAGATCTGTCACCAATCAATGCAAGAAAGGTTCTCATTTTCAGTACCCACTGATTCCCTCACCACAACTGGCCAATACAGGCCATCAGAGCAGAGAAAGAACTTGACTCCTCCCTCTTCCTTCCCCATGTCACCTCCAGAAAGACTAGCAAGGACTTTAAAATGAATTGTTTCTCTGATCCAGTTTACAGAAGTGTTCCTGGGATAGCTGTCTCAGCAAAGCCACTGGAGCAGTGAAATTCAGCATACTGACAGAGCAGTGGCCAGAGACATGTTGAAGACTCCAAGCCATTCTTCAGCATCAGGAAAAGATTCCCACATCTCCAGTGCACAGGCTCCCAAGGAGCAGCACTACAACTCGAACCCATTTCTTCAGGAATTTCTTTGATTTTGGGGGTGCTGCAGAGAAACATTCCCATGAAATTATTTCAACCACAACTCACCAGAAGCTATTTCAGACTCAGAATCATTGAGGTTGGAGATCATTGAGTCCAGTTGTTAGCTCAGCACTGCCAAACTCACCACCAAACTGCCGTGCACCAAACTGCACAGCTTTTAAATCCCTCCAGGGATGGTGACTCCACCACTGTCCTGGGCAGCCTGTGCTAGTGCCTGACCACCCCTTCCATAAAGAAATTGTCCCTAATAGCCAACATAAACCTGCACTGTGGCTGTTTTCTCTCATTGTGTCATTCCTTACCTGGGATACTGACCCTAACCTGGCTGCAATGCTTTTTAGGGAGTTGTAGAGAGCGAGGTCTCTCCTGAGCTTCCTTTTCTCCAGGCTGAGCCCCCCCCAGCTCCCTCAGCTGCTCCTCACTGGACCTGTGCTCCAGCTCATTCACCAGCAGAACCAGATTAGAAGTAACCTGCCCTTCCTCCCCTCCATTTCTGAATGCTTTTTTTGTTTCCTTCTTCCCTGAGCTAGTTGAATTAATTCAGTTATTTAGTGGTCTGTGTTTTCATTCAAATGAAAAAGACACAGTTCTAAGACACAGTGAATGGACAGCAGAGCAAGTGCTGCTTAAGCACCTGCAGCTGTAATGGTGTCACACCTGATGCCAACATCAGGTCAAGGACGATGAACAAGCTGCACCAGCCTCCCCACTGCCTTTGGGTGGCCCACCAGAGGCTGTGGCTCTGGAGATCACCCAGAACAGGTCTGGGCCTTGGAGCAGGGACACTGAAACCAGCCCAGACACTACCAATTCCCAGACGATCTGATCAAGTTGTCCAAGGGAGAAGCTAACCCAACCCCCAGTTTCCCATCCTGGGATAGCAGCTCACATTCCTGAGGATCATTTTGGGTGACAGAATGGGGAGAGGGTGGTATATGACAAGCTAAGGGTAGGAGCTGCTCTAGTAGAAAAAAGCAGAGTCAATGAAGCAAAACAGAGAGCCATGTGGAGTTTCTAACACCTCCAGGACCTACAAACAGCAGCCTGAGTCAGTATTTCATTTTAATCTACTTAGAGAACACTAAAAAAAAAAAATCACACTGTATTTCAAGCCTATTTGCCAATACACAGAACAATCTGCAACAGATTTCACCTGAATACTGGTTTGGAATAATATATTAAAGACTTTTAAAATCTTAAAAAATACAGCCCAGAGGTATTTTTTTTGCTGAGGCTACTTTCTCCCAACAATATACAGACATTAGTTTTGCTCACTCTGATTTGAAGCTTCATTTAATATTTACACATTTCTTTCTAGCAAACATCATTTATCAAAAAACCAAACCAAACAAAAACCCCAAAACCAAAAAACAACAAAAAACACCAAACAACAACAAAAACACCCCAAAAAACAAAAAACTCCACCAAAACCAACCAACCAAACAAAAAAAAAAGCACATCAGTGTTCAGAAAGGTACACAGGAGCAAAAAAAAAAAAAGTCTTCTAAAGGAGCCAAAACATTTTAATTTACTACAAAAGACCTTTACCATGTCTTACCTTGTTCAGGTGCCTCTTCATCACTGCAGCTGTTGATTGACCAGCTTGTTGAGACATGACCAGTCCACCCAGGGTGCTTCCCAACATCAACAGACCAGCCAAGAGACAGCAAGAACTCCAGGAAGTGAGGCTGAACAATTCTGGAAGACTCCATGTTCTTCAAGATCTGAAACCACCAGCAGCACCATATTGGTACAGAAGCAGGAAACAAGTCTCTTCCTCCCCAGCTTTTTAATTAAATTTTTGTCACCAACACAGTTTTGCCCAAATATAACTACAGAACATGCCAGGAGCCCCAGACTTTCTACATGGACACTACTCCCTGCTCCTCAGCATCCCCCTACCCTGCTTGGCCTTGTCCTAGTCAATCAACTTGACTTTCTGCCAGCATTTTCAAAGCCTGTAAACCAGTGAATTAAATGGCTAGAAACAGTAATTCTGAGACTCAAGCACCCATCAGAAAAAAACACTGAGTACTCAGCGCAGAACATGCATTTGCACCAAAGGTAACACAAGGGTTTTCTAGACATTTTTCACTATTAGACCAAGTTAAAATTTGAGGAGAAAGGTATTTTCCTCACTACTCACCTGTGCATGACATAGAATGATTTAAAGGGCAGGTGTCACAGTACATTAAAGTATGAAACAGATTTTCCAAACCAATTTTCAGTAGCATTGAGTGCGCACTTCAATCAACCATCACACTGTACCGTTCATATTAAACTTTAATTCTACTTCTGACAGAGGTCTGGGATATTTCCACATGTTAAGGCAATTTTTATCTCATTATGACCAAGTGAGAGTTGAGCCCTTCACCTAACAGCACACAAGGACTTGTGATTTGGATACCAGAACCACTGGGGTTGGTGGAACAAACAATCCATCCATACTTTCCGGGCCACGCAGGAATTTGTTTTGTGGCAGAGCCATCAATCATTTTGGCTTCTGCAGGGGTAGAACACTGGGACACAGACCCCAAGAAAATAGAAATTGCAGGGATGGGTGCTGGAAGGAAAGCTTCCAGGCTGGAGGCTTTGTGTAGCCACAAAGTCCTGACACTCCATCCTAATGCCTCATACAGTGCTCAGCAGTGACTAGACACACTGCATTGAAATATTATTAATCCTCATTACTGAGCACATTGAAACCATAGTTGTGCTTCAGAAAAAGTTAGGGTAAGTGTGGGCTGGAAGACATAAGAGCTCAATAAGAGCATATAAGCATTCTGCTAGTTCAGCAAGTGCACGTCTCGGCTCAAAGGCAGACCTAGCATATCTTGTTTCATAGCTGACTTTGCAGATGAAAAGATTCTGCACTGGCTACTCTGAATGACAATTTGAATGCTCACAGACAGATGATCCTGGTTTCAAGAATTGGGTCTCACACCAAAGTAGAAGGTGCTGCAGTGTTCTGCCAACTGTGCATTCACAGTGACACAAGGAGTTGGCACAACGATTTATTACGGAAGCCACGCTTCTACTCTTTACTACAAGAGTTATGAATGGAATGAGAAGATACTAGAGAAACATTCTTTCCTAATGAGCCCCTTAATCCTCTTAGCATGTTTCTAAGTCACAAAGAAGTCAATTTAGATTTGCACAAATTAACCTGATTAATCTAATCACCTTTGAACCTAAATATTACGGCGTAAAGACTTAAAATGCAATAATACTTCCTTACTTGCAGAAAGTTTTTCATTCCTTTAACATGTGTTTAACATTAGAATGAACCAAACTACCTTGACATTGCTCATTGCTGGAACAAACTGCAACCTTCCCTGCAAGCTGAGCCAACAAAGCTGAAATGCTTTTCTGATCTGAATCTTTGAACTCTACAAATAAGGACAATAAGGACAGAACAGATAATAAAAATACTATTAATATTATAATATATCTCTTATCTATATTTAAAAATATATTAATTTGTTACAATAATCCTAAGCGTGAGCAACGTACTTCAACCTACAGATGAAGGGACTATGCAGTGACTTGTAGCTCGCACTGGTTCTGACACTCCACTCTAATCACCAGCACCCATGCTTTACCCACTTGGAAATTACCAGAAACAAGACAATATAGTCTAGTTGGCTCTCTACACTTTCACTTACCTCCTGGCTAGTTTTCTGGCCTGCCTTCATGTAGAAAATGAAAACAGTATCAAAAGGACGACAAGGTAACAAATCCAAGTAGCCAAGGTCATCAAAAAACCCAGGAAGAGCAGAGTCAAGTGCAATCAGGTGAGGAGGTAGACGACTGTTAGTAGGTTCCTGCCCAATAGACAGAGTTCAACAGCTTAAAAACCCCTCTTTCTTAATTGAAAGGTCTTTATGGCTTCAATGGCAATCCATTAAAATATAAAAAGACAGCTTCCCTTCTCTAAGAGCAAAATTATACAGGGATTTCTGATGCAATATAATCTTGTCACTGTAAATGAGTAACAGCAAGCATAACAGGTTGACAATTTGTTGCATTCCACTCTCATTAAATAGAAGTGGTACTTTGCCAGTGAGACATAATATTTTCCTCAAGAAGAGCGCACAACAAAAACAGCAGATGCTTTAAGAATACCACAGCTATGCACACAAGTTGCATGTGCAGTTTCAGATCAACTTAAATACCAGTGATATGTAATATACTGAGCACTTTCAGACATCATTTTTGCAAACGCTCTACAGTCTACATTTCCTGACGGCTTTTTGGAAGGAAAAGCAACAAATACAAGGGAGAATCCATTGGTAAGAGGCAGAACTTCAAATTAAGAATATGGATCACCTCTAAAAATAATTATTTTAATTTAAAAAGAAACCTCTACAACTGCTATGTACCAAGTGTTTATGAATGTTTGAACTACCTCAGCACAACCATCTCTGAAGCAAAACTTCTATGGCAGTTATGTTTCAAAGAGTCTTCAAGTACCACCCCAAAACCTAACTCAAGCTGTGGAATGATTTGAATTGTGAGCATTTGAGTGTGATGGCTTATGCACTGACTAAAAACAAAGATACAGACACCTATTCAGAGCATTTTCAGCTTGAGGCCCGGCTTTTCACAACCCTGCTCTGAATCCTGGAATACTGGAATCCATCACTTGATTTGATTAGACTGCAGCTGAACAGTAGTTGGAAGTACACAGATGATCTTCCACTAACAAAACTTTTTTCTCCCTTTTGTCAAGCCAGATCACATGGGAACTGGAGGAACTGCACAACACCAAGAGGTATCAGATCACCTTCAATGCCTCCAGTGAGAGGAACCCGAAGTGAGAAAGGAACAGACGTGCTGTCTGGAACTCCTGTGCTGGTGGCGGGGGCTTACACTCCGTGATGGGATCAGGAAAGCTCTTCTTCCGCCACTCCTCTTCACTTCTCTGATCTATGGAAGTCTCAAAGACAATCTGCTGAGCCATGCCATTCCTCAGCTTCTCATGGCGCTCTTCGAGCTGGAAAACATTGCATGAATTGCTGATATCACCAAAATCACAAAGATCCACTAAGAAAACAATTCCATCACTTAGGAAAGCTCTACAGCAGCAGCTGCAGTCCACCATCAGAATGGTTACTAAAACACTTGCAAAAAGACCTTGCAACCACTGCAAAGTGAGCACCTAAACACCCTGTTGGCATAGGAGAGCTCTGTGAATATCCAGTACCAACTATGGCTTCTCCTATTTAAGAGGACAGAAACTAAAACAAATTAGATCCTGTGAAACTTTAAAATATGAGACATGCACTCTCTTCTTCCCTCAGAAAGGTCTCAGAAAAGACCCTTCCATCTCCCTAGAAGGAGCAACAAGTGCAAGTCATTGTTTCCTACAGTACCAGGATCAGTAAGAAAACATGTTGAGCAGTGTCTCCCAAATGACACAACCAAAGCATTGGCATCTTCCTGGAGAAGTGCATAGATTGAACTAATTTGCAGAGGTTATGATTCCGTTAATATGAAATTGGATAAGCCAAAGAGTAAAACTATTTACACTAAGACCTAAGTGCACGACTCATGAACAGACCAAAACCCCAAGAACAAAATCAAGTCAGAGACAGTTACTTACTTCCTGATTCACAATTTCATGTAAATCTGGAATGCTCAAGTCAGCTTTTACAAATGGAATCTTGTCCACTTCTTCAGGAAAAGGGCGTTGTTTTACACTGTGTTTCAACCCAACATCATTTTTAGGAGCTGGTCGAGGTTCTGGTACAAATGTCTGACAAAAAAAGGTTGTTTTTACATTCAAGGTATTGCATCACTGGACAACATTATAACAGATGAAAAACATTTTCCCTCCCCACCAAAACTACAATAATCTATTAGTGAGCAGCATTATTAAAAAAACATTAAATACTTAAAACTAATAGACTTGTATTGAAAATGTGACTGTAAATTTTAAAAAGACAACTGTCCATTTTGAAATCTATGAACCCTGCTAAGCATCTAGCCTGTAAACAGTTGCAAACCCAAAAAAAAAAAAAATAAAGGCAAAGGCAAGCTTACATAGCAACATCTTATTTTCAGCCCATTCTAACTGTATTCAGAGAAAGCTGGCAAGTATTTGAAAAGCTCCATTTCAACCCTCCTGACTGTGATGATCCCAACAAGCCAAGGCCTCAAAGACAGCATCAATGCTGTGGGTCAGGAGATGCATTGCCAGAATAGCCAAAGGACTTGCATCATGGATCATGGTGCAATTTTGACATTGCTACAACATCATATTCTATACTGTCATTATGTAATTCCAAACTTCAAGTTACCAAAGAAAGCAACAAATGATCTAGGTGCAGGTTTAGAGGTGCATCAGCTCCAAGCAAGCAAGACTTTTACGGCATCTTCACTGTTGTTTCCTACGTTTACTACTGATTACATTTCAAAAGGGCAAAACCATTAACAATTATGTTATAGAATGCCTTCAAGTTGGAAAAATTCCCTTAAAACTGGTGAGGAGGTCAGCAGTCAGATCATGGCTTGCCCTTTAGTGAAAGAGGCAGCACACCTCGACTGAGATTATTTAGCTAAGGGTCTCAGCTCCAGAGATAGCAGAGCTCCAAACACATCCTGGATGGTCTTCCCGAAGGCTGCTTTACAGAGATTGCATTCATCTAAATGTGAACATGCTAGCTAAGACTGACAAGCCCTCATTTCAGCTACATTAGTGCCTTTCTTTTACTGAGGGTCATGAGAAGACTTTAAAGATTTGGAGAAGTTCACAGACAGAAATTTTCATGACAAGAGTACATGCTCCATTAGACAACTGCAGTAAGAATAAAATAAATGTAAAATAAGACTGAGATATTTCTCCTCCACCATTCCTCTCTAGAGCTGCTCCAGAGTTCCTCTAGATAATTTTTTTCACAGCAGGTTTACAGCCATCTTTGCAACATCAGGCTTTGTAGCTTGAAGACCTGTTGTCTCTGCAGCACCACATTCTACACCTCCAGACTTCACTCTCTCTGCTGCAAGGGCTTTGTCTGACACCTGAACACCAGCCCTGCCTACACATTAAATACACTGTACCTTATCCCATCACTTCAGAGGATGCTTTCAGAAAAAAAAAAAAAAAAGAAAAAAAAAAAAAGAGAACTCTCCCTCCCTCAAGCAAATCTGCAAGATGAGAAAGCAACAGCACTTTCACAGCCTGTAGTTAATCACAAGTGGTAAAGAGTCACCAGAGATGTGGCACATTACCTACAGCTAAAGGCCCCGTGGCTCAGCCTTAATGTATAATCACCAGCTCTGGGGGGCAGTCTCACATTAGTGGAATTTCTGCTGAACATCTCTAAGTTAAAGATTTCTTTACGGGCTTTGATAGAGACCTTTTGATTCGCTTTAGCTCCTCTTGGTAAAAGACAGAGTTGCTGGGCCCATGCAAATCTTCCAGATGTCCCACGGATCAAAACCGTGACAGAGGGGAAAGAGTCATCTGCAAAGCACATGGGTAAAGAGAATAAGACATCATCATATACTGCAAACAGTTCACTGTGTAATCATTCAACAAGAAGAAAATGCAGGCATGACAGTAGAGGTTTTTCTTTCATGGTTAACTCTTCCCTGACCCTGAAGAAAACTCCTGGTAAGAATCAAGCAAATCTCTCTGCAGCAGCTAGTGCTAGTCTACTATGTCAGTTCAATACTTGTCAGCTCAGTTTCATCATTAAAAGCAACTTTTTGTCCAAATTCATGCAGATCACAATTCCTCCAAATACCTCCAAGGAAATAAAATAAGATTTTCTAGTCACTGCCTGTTTAGGGGAGACAATGACAATATGGAGACACCATTTCCATGATGCTTCCATGACCTTCTGCACAAGTTCCTCACAAATAGCAGCAGTAAGAACAGTGGAAGGACAAAAGATAATGGTCAAACAAAGACTCAGAATATTCTGACTCCACATCATGGAAAATTTTTCCCCACAAGGAATAGGGATACAGAGAAGTTGTCCTCTCAGGTTTGCAAGACCCACTTGGGCAACACCAGCTTGTGTTATCCTGGTCCAAATCCAGCGCTGGCCTTGTCTACAGCAGGAAGTAAGACTACAGAGTCCTGAGGTGCCTTTCTACTGGCATAATGATGGTTTTAACATTGCAGGGATTTCGGTCTCCCTTCAAGATTTAAAAGGCTACCAATATTAGTCACCTTAGATGAGATCATCATACTTCATAGTAAGTTTTTTTTTCTTAAAGGTATTTGCATTTATCTTTCGTGCACATAAACCACACACTGGCACCATCAGGTAATTAGCAGAACTCTATTCCTTCCCCAGTATTCCCTGGGAAGTTCAGGGTGCAGCACAGCCTATGCACACCCTGTACATAAGCACACACACAGAACACCCAAACCAGCTCCTCAGTCACTCCCGTGATCTGCCTCAGAAATGGCCTGATGTACTTGTGTATAATTGCAATTAATCTTGTCATTCAAAGGGGATTTGGAAGCAAGTTATACACAGCAAGAAAAGATAATCTAACTTTGATTCCAACAGCTTTGCAGGATTCCACAGTAACACATTTAGCAAAGGCAGAGTGAGAATGAGAATTGCTTAGTGTTCTCTAATCCACTCCAGTCAGGACACAACACAGACTGGGGGTGGACATGTGGCAATGGCTCCCAGCATTGTCACCTCCTGCAAGATCTATTCAGTGATTCTCAACATGGTCAGAGCACTCTGGACAACAACTCAACTTCTCAGCACTAGTTCATGCAGTTCTGTGTAATATCTGCTTTCAAGATTAGTTTTTAGGCTCCATCTTATGTACAGATGAGGAAGATGTATTGGGGACAGTACATCAGCTCTAACATAAGTTAGTCTTTAACTGAGGTAACACGTTAAAGAATTTTCATCTGTTCTATTAGGTAACACCATGACACGTGAAGACTTACGGGAGATCAGTTATTCTGCTCAAAGCATCATTTAATACCAGATTTTTGTAATAGACGTTCCTGAAGATCAAAGTCTATGAGGCTGAAATGAGTTAGACTCAGCTGTGAAAGGCAACACCCTGTGACAAATCTCCTTTACAGGAGGCATCATTGATAGAACAGGATCAGACATGGGAAAGTTTTAACAGCACCTAAGCAACTAAAACCACCTGAGCTGAAAGCACCCACAGAAATATGCAGTAATAAGAGGCCTAAAGCAAGCAGCAGTAATGGTGCAAGCATAAAGGAGACATACTAACCATATGTTAAGCACTTATCTCTATCAAGTTTCCTATACTCCTAAGATTTTTATTCTTGTACGAACAAGGATGTTTCAGTTCAAAAGCGTAATGCTATTGCTTTTGTCCATCACCCATTATTTCAATGGCAGTCAGCAGCAAGAATATGATCTAACTGGTTGAAATACTTGGACAACTGCATGAACAATTTGGGTAGGCTTGTGCACGTTTGATTATCACTGGCATTGAAGTTATTCCCAGCACTTCATCCCAGAGCAACACTGCGGGTGTGCTCTGTGTGCCCACCCACAACCTGAAACGTGAGAGAGACACTTGATGAAGTACCTTTGTTTCGCAGCTCTGTACAGAAAGTTTTAGCCTGAGAAAGAAGGAAATGGGAAATCTGAACTTACTCTGTTCATTCCCTAGAGGCTGCTCCAACATGGCCAGGATGACGCTGTTATCCAAAACAAAGTAACGGAAGCTGTGCTTGTTTATGGTAGGGAGACGGGAATATTTAATTAATGTGGTTTCATTCACCAAGCTGCAAGGAGAAGCAGGACCACTGGGAGAAGGAAATGCTCCAAGTAACTGCATAATGCTGCAAGTGAGAAAAAAGTTGAGTTATGTCAGATTAAG
Source organism: Onychostruthus taczanowskii (assembly GCF_017590055.1). Classification (NCBI taxonomy): domain Eukaryota; kingdom Metazoa; phylum Chordata; class Aves; order Passeriformes; family Passeridae; genus Onychostruthus; species Onychostruthus taczanowskii. Next base: position 313,174 of record NW_024498597.1, on the reverse strand, counting down.
TGAACTGTTCCACCCAAGCACAAACTTTCACTCACATTCTTCATCTGTATCTTGACCTAGCAGTTACATTACCAAGACACATTTGCCTTCACCCATCAGGTTGTTTTAAGATAACCAGCACCTTCAGAAAAACATGCATGAAAACCTACGAAGAAGGGTACTCTGCTTGTAGAATGAGCTTCTTTATAACCTGAGTTATAAAGCTAATAAGACATTATTTAAAACATGGAAATCTGTACCCTTCCATAGCTTTATGTTCATTTTTAAAACATTATTTCTCCAACCATCCATACTTTAGCCCTTTCATATCAACAAGCAGGACAGACATGGCAGTGCACTAGTTAAAATTGCCTTTGCTTTCTTCAAGTACAGACTACAGTAACTTAAAACCCTTTAAGGGGTTGGCACCCTAAAAGGTCCAGGATCACACAAGCACAACTATCACAGATGGTAATCTTCCCTGGAAGAAAGCCTCCAGGTGGGGTCCAACAGTGCCCACCTCCTTGGAGCCACAGCCTCAGGAAGCTCCTAGAAGCATCGTTTTAAATCATTTGAAGTTGTACAGGGTCTCACTAAGACTGTTAGAAATGGAGTTGTCCAGCTTTGGACTGAAGTTCACATGATCTAAGTCAGGACTTTACCACCCTTAACACCCAGAGCAAAAGTAAGTCTATTGATTGCCCCACCCCCCCCGCCACTTTTCCACTTTACTGTGAAAACAGTTTCACCTCTCTAAATTAAAATAAACACTCTCAGGCAACAATACAGATTTGTTCACAAGTTCCAATGAGTAGTTGCTTTTTCTTGGAAATTACACAGTTGTTTTTACTAACAGTAATGTTCACAACAGTTGGTTCTGAAGCAGAGCAAAAAAGAAACCAGCTATTGCCTTTTGCAGAACATATTTATCCTCCCCATCCTCAATCTGTCCTGTCTGCCACTATTGCTGTTCAGCCCGTAACACAGGGCTTTCCAACTTCTCTGGAGCAAATCCCAATTTTCCTCTGTGCTTCCCTTCCCCAACCCACACATTATCTGTTACTGCATTTCCAGCAGAACCTCTCAAATACATTAATCAAGCCCAATGCTGTGGGCAGGAAGCCATCCGATCCTGCTGCAGCATACATGTGCTGCATGTGCCATTCCCTGCTGTCACACAGTGTCACCAGTTTTCTAACCAGGGTGGGGACAGCATATGTTGTCAGGCTGAGGAGAAGAGGAAATAGGAAGACAAGATCACTGGGGTAAGTGAAGGAGAGAAGGAATTGCTGTCTGCAGAGAGGCCTGGCCAGGAACAGAACACCACAGCTGAAGGAGGGTTTGGGTTTTGCTGTACAGGGAAGAGAGGAGGCAGGAGGGGAAAACAGTGATCAGAGGGATCTGTTTTCTGTTAACACCTGCAAGGGGAGGGGAGAGATCTAAGGCACTGCACAGTCCTGCCCAAAGGACAGACAGGGAACTTCTGCCCAACTTCTTAAACGCTCTTGTTACATCAGGGACCACCAGCTGCAAACTCCCTGTTAAACACACTCAGACAAGGCAATACTAAACATTAAAGATGCTCTGACAAATTACATACCATGTCAGTGTAGCTTCAGCAGCATCCTTCACTCGCATGGATGCAGGGTTTGGCTCCTTATCTCCTTTGTACTTGACCTCCTGTTCACTGTTTTTGGATTTACTCCCTGAAATGCCCAGCTCCACAATCTCCAGTACCTCTTTTAAACAATCCTAAAACACAAGAACCACTGTGAAGCACTTGGATAAACATATACAAAACCTCAGGAAAACAGTGATATATCATTAAGTAAAAAAAAAACACTGCTTGTAATATGAGCTTTTTAAAGGCAGAAGATTACTCCTACACTGTTAAAATGAGATCATGTTTGCTATAGAACTGGTATTTTTTCTGTTTACAGATGTGTACTTATATTATCTATTTATATTCTATGGTAATGGTAAAAATGATAAAAAGTTCTCTGAATGGATAAATACACACAATGTATTTCATTACATGTATAGCAAACTGGCAAGAGGACTATTATGAATGCAACAGAAAAATGTAAACATGCTTTAAGAGATAAGTGTATTTCTAGAACTCTCTGCAGAAGTTCTAAACACACTAAGAACAAACTCATCTGGAAAGCTGCAAGAAATCCTTTTCCAAATTTTTCAATTGCCAACATCATTAATAAAATACATCAGTATTTCATTAGTAAAATACATCATGGTATCTAATTCACCAAGAGAAAAATAAGAACATTCTAAAAGTACATTGTAAAAGCTTCAACAAATCTATTACAGGAGAGGCCAACACTCAGTAGAACTACAGATATGACACACCAGTGCTGTGCAGAACAAAATCACCCGCTGAAAATATTCAGATTGCTACAGCAAAGGTTCGGATCTCATGGCTTGAGCTACAAAATAATAAAGAAATACTTCTCCTGAATAAATAAGTGATTAAAACTGAACACAACTGGTCGGGTTGTACCACCAGAAACCAGACAGGGTTCTGTGTCTTGGCCTTTGTCCTTCCTTATAATCATTGTTGATATAGAATAAAAGGTGAAGAGAAAAATCAAAGTTCTCTAACAGAGTAAAATTAACCAGCATTGAGCTGAAAAGACTGGCCACAAAGAATTGCAGCAGAGTAGCAATACAGCACGTGAAATTTAAAGCAAATGTCAGATGAGGCACCTGGAAAGCTGCATTTTTAATACTTGCAAATGTAGAGAAAGGTTCTCATCTGACTATCATGACTCAGGAATGAGCTACTCAGTGTCCAGGACATAACGCACACAGTATGTAACACTATCTCCTTATAGTGGTAATTGAAATAAAAAAGACCATAATGAAATGGAATAAAGCATTATGCAACTGACTAAACACAACCTGTGCCACATCCAGGGAACCTATCCTATCACAGTCACTTACTGCCATGCCAGTCAGCACTCCAAAGCACGAGCAGAAAGCATCTTTAAATGAAGTTCTGCTTGTGAGTTTTCAATCATCTTCTTTTTAAAAAATATATATATATTTCTATATGTTACAGAATAAACAAAATATAAAGATATGTAATGCTCTATCTAGAAAGATAACAAAATGACATAATACATATATATCTATTATCTACAAAAACACAGCAAGATCACTATGTTTGCTTTGAAAGAGACCAACAATGAAAATGTGCGTTCAAATTTTTTCATTTTTTATTGAACAGCAGGGCAGAAGGCAATTGAAAACATGTCTCATTTCCTTTGCTTCTCAAGCTTCCCAAGTAAATTCCACCTTATCCTGAGCTATGCTTCAGTTTCTAGAAAATTGGTGAATCAAACTCTTATTATCAAAATATTAGCATCAAAGGAATTCTGTTAAGCCTAGAAAATGCTTTAGTCAGGTAAGAGCTGAGAAATGAGGAGAGTCACGGCTACTTGCAACAAGTAGCTATGGGATAACCAAAAGAGAAATACAGAAATTAATGGGGTTTCTCCAAGTTTTTCTTCTCTCTTTTTTCAGTTCCACAAAGCAAGAAGAAAGACTGAGACACTCCTATAACTATACAGGTAATTTTAAAGCCAAAAACTGTAGCAAATAACGATCAGGAACTAAAGTTCAGAAGTATATTGCACAGAAACTATTTTTTAAATTCTTAAGAAAGCTAAGCAAACCACACTATTTTAAAGTATTGAGAACAGACAGGTTAGGCACAAAAGGCATTTCAGATGCAGCACTCAATCTATCCGTGGGAGACTCTGACCTTCTCATCCAGCATGTCGGGGTGCTCCGTCAGCCACACACAGAGGCACTGGAAAGCTGCCACGATCATGGAGTGCAGGTCCCGGGAGTGCAGCGGGGCTGGGCGGCTGCACTGGTACACGATGTAGCTGCACACGGAGCTGATGGCGCGCTTCCGATCCGCGGGATCAACCGCCACCTTCACCTGCGTCAACGAGGGCGACAGCGTGAGAATTCCTCCACAACATCTTAGAGAGAGAACCAGTTCTTGAAAACATTTCTAAATGCAGTTTCAAGAAACAGCAATAAACATTTGAGCTCTTTTCTGATTACAGTTTAAAATTGCAGGTAAAATTATTTAACAGTGATGGATATTGAAACTAAAAGTAAGGAAATGCTGCACTGAGGTGTGACCATATTGCATAGCTTGGTTTCAAAGGGCAGGCATGGTACCAGTGTGGCTTGGTAAGAAACCACATGTAAGCTGAATTTGCAGTATTAAAACTTTTTTCCCCCACAAATGCCTCTTCTTCAGCTCTAGCAACCCATTCTGTATCTCCAAGAACCCACTCACTGCTACCTCTTCCTTCCATAGGGTTTCATTTTGCTCAAGTAACTTTCCCCTAGACGTATTCTCAGCACAGTAACTTTTACCACTAGTAAAAGGAACAAAAAAAGCCACCCCAGGACAAGCAGACTGATAAAAACTCCATAACCTCTTTCCCACAACTCACTGCAAACACCTCTCTCTGCTTCTTTCCCAGCTCAGGGCTGCAGAGAGCAAGGCTCCAGATAAGAAGGTCGGGGAACAGCACAACGAGCCATGAGGATCTGCACTGTAAGGCTAAAGAACTTTCTCTCTTATTCATGGCTTGTGACTCAGCATAGGAAAAGATGGATTTTTCTACTCTGCAGCATCTGACCACGCTTATCCAAGAAGGAAGGTGGATGGACTTGCTGGTGCCAGCACTGAAGCCTGTCAGCTGTACTCCACAAATGGGAGTGACAATTCAGAGCCCCAGGATTTAGCTAAACATCCTTCAGAAGCTCTTGATCTACAACAGAGTCCCCTCAAGATGAGCTTATGAAAGGCAGGTTTGTAAACCAGCAAGAAAACTCCTGCAAGAAACAAGATTTTTGACTTTTCTAAGTCCCACTGATAGCCTGGTGCTGAACAGACACAAGACAGGGGAACAGCCCCTACCTGAGAAAGGCTTTGGGGCATGTCACCTCCAAAGACAGAACAAGTCCCCACAGTAGTTTCACAGGAGGAAGTGATCTATTTCTTCCCACTTTATTGTAAAGGGGAAATATATTCCAGGGCAAGAACTACCTCAGTTGCATGAGAATTATACAAAGACTACAATATTTAACATTAATCTGGGGACACGTGTAAAGATAATATATTTCCACGTTCTCATAATCCTGGAAGAAAAAAAAAACCAACCAAGAAGACCCTGGCTTAACCACACAAGCTGCAGAATGCCCTGGTTCTGTATGGTACTCTATAAGATCCAATAATGCACATTAATTCATTTCAGAACACTTTCAAATACATTCTTCACTTCATGCTACTGCAGCAGAGAATAAACACCCAGACCAATATGGCTCAGTGCTGACTTAATGTTTTAAAAACTGCCTGAGACACACATTAAAAAAGATCTGTTGAGTTCCTGAGGGATTATGACAGGAAATGCTGAATTGTCACACCAGGTTATCATGGCTGCTCTAAGTACACTTCCTATTAGCAATACACTACATTTTATCAAGCTCTAGAAATTATTTCCAAGATGAGAGGGAAGGGGAAAAAATGGTACAACAGAAGTTTCAGCTAAAAAGCACTCCCAGGCTACATTTCCTTTGAGCCACAGTGTGTTTACACTGTGGGAGAAAATTACCTACAACAGCAGTACTGTTTCTTTCTCACTGCCAAACAGAATAGTTGCTGACAAACTCAGCCACAGAATCTGTTTGTGGCATGACTTTCACCCAAGGCAGCAGGACCACAACCACCCTGTGAGAAGGGGCCAGAGCACATCAACCTGCACATCTCACCTTTGCCAGTCCAGAGAGCAGCTCCAGGGCAGCCAGAGAGATACTCATGTCCTGCCTCCACTGGGAGTTGAGCCTTTGGGTTACCAGGTGAATGCTGCGGATCAGCAATCCAGCAGCTGTATCTGTATGAAGAGCTAGGATATAACCCCAAAACCACACACCACAGGGAGGAAAAATAACTAAGCATTAGTGACAAAAAGCAAAGCACGGGCACAAGGCAAAGCAGACACAATACAGACATAAAATAAACCCTAACTATCTTGAAACTGGTTGATGCCTTTTGCACAGGCTAACTCCCTCATGTGCTCTCCAGACATTATACAAACCCATTCGGACCAGTTAGGTCAATTTGATTTTTTAGACATTCTGAATAATCCCACAGCTCTGCTGCATTTCAGCAGCAGAATAGCCAGCTTCAGGTTTTGCTATTGTACTTAAATTGTCTGTCACGTTACATCTTTTAGTTTCTGGAAAAGACATGCTTTGGTAATGTACATTAAACTTTAGTAGCTGCACTGAGGAACTAAGGAGAACATGTCATTTCAGATATCTGTGTCAGATGTTAACCATTCAATCCACACTAATGTTTATCAAAAGCTGCACTAGTTCAATAGACACAGATAATGAAAGAATCAGTGCTAGAGAAATGATTCTTTTTAACCTTCTGTGTCCTTGAACCTTTAACTGAAAATTAAAAATAGGAAGTGTTTTAACTATCAGTTGTCCTCACTTCAAAATACTATGAAACATAAATACTATCCGTATTTGTTAAAACTGAAGTACGCAAATTAATGTCAGAAATAAAAAAACTGGTCAATGAGTAGTCATAACGAGACATGAGAACTAAGTCATATCCTTCCCAAAATTTAAATTACCTTATTTAACACTTAAGAACTATGTCCAGTGTCACACCAGGAGCAGACTCAAGAGTTTACTATGGCTAAACAGTAACAATAGACCATCATGTTTTCAATTTTCTCTTGTCTGAAGAATCCTGTGGAAACACCGATTCTTTTGTGTTCATAAGCTTGTTACAACCTTACCTTCTGTGCCCAAGAAATTGTAAAAATCCAAGAAAATGAATACACTACAAAAATGTATTTTAAGTTATGTCATGGTATGAAGACTGCAATTCAAATATTTAGAAGATCTTTTAAATTTTACAAATGAGTATTTTTACATGCACTTATAAATGAAAAACCACATAAATTAAACACACAATTCAAATAGTGTGCAGAAAACTAGCGCTTTGATAATTTCAAACAAGCAAATCTTTGGGAAAAGGGAAAGCACCAACAGGTTTTTATGAATCCCTAGAATATACTGAAGCCTTTTCTGATAATCTCCCTCCTCTGGCTATTTACAGATCTAGAAGAAAAAAACACCGCCAAACATTTTTGGTTGGTGATGACAGAATTGTCAGTCTAGGCTACAATAGAATAAAGGTGCTTTGTTCTCACATTTAATTGGCCAACATCAGTTAAATTGAAGATCAAAGGAGCAAATGAAATTGCAGGATCTTGACAGTCAGCCAGCTTACCACACACAGATTTAGAACATGGATTTTACTACAGAGAGTAAAAAACAGACAGTACAACACACAGCAAAATAAAGTTAATTCCTAAATTCTATTGTTACAGTGTATGACGTATCACAAGCCTTCTGCTTACTTGCTCTATAAAAGCCAGAGTCCCTGAAATGTTCTTTAAATGTGGTTTAAGAAAAGGTGCTGCAGAGGTCAGGCAAGCATTTGGAATGCTATCAAAACTAATGAAGAAATTAATTTACACTTGGTGAACATATATACCATTCTTGTTGACAGAAATGAAGTGTCTTGAAAACAAAGTCTGCAAACACCTTTTTCATAAGCTTTTACATTCTAATTTTGAAAACGTTTAGAGTCCTTTAGTAGGGTTAAGACAGCCACTGGAAAGGCAAATGTGAATGCAGGCTTGCAGCACACAGCTGGGCTATTTCCCTGGCTTCAAACACTGGGCACATTAATCCTTTAGCCACAACTGGAACAGAAAAACCCAGGAATCATCAACCTGGCATACCGTGCTAGGGTTTTCCAAAGAGCTATCCTTACCATAATCCCTCAGGAGGGCCTGTGCTGGCCGCTCACTGTCAGGTGTCGTGGGCTCCGTGCTGCCACCGCTTGCAGTGCTAATGCCGCTGTTCGTGCGACTGTGGCTTTTGAAGAGGTTGTTTTCACCACCATTCTGCAGAGTGAAAGGCAGTTTAGAGAGACGAGAAAATTTTTTGAGTTCCCCATGCTCATACAGGAGACCAAACCTCAAGATGCTACCTGGGCCCCTCTCAGTAGCAGGTAAAGTGAGGAATGCATTCTTTCTGAAGAAGCAACTTCATAAACAAAAATACTCACTGTTTCCATCTGACAGCCAATGGCTTCTAGCAGTGCTGAATCCTGAACAATATTTAACATTGCACCTGCAGAATCAGATAGAAGAAGGTAACTATGGACTACAGAAGAATTCACCACTGAAAGTTACCAACCAGCACAGAAGGTCTAACGTAGAGGTTTGGAGTCCTGTTTCATAAAATCTCTTATTAAAACACAGGACTTGCTTTGAGCTTAGCCATTTGAAGCAGATGAAAGTTGAGACAGAGTGCTTTCAGCAATGTTAAAAATGCTTTGAACAGAGCATCACCCTGAGGTGTCAGACACAGTACTGGAGGTGGGACAACCTCAGGTGCACCAATGCTCTAAGGGTTTCACTTGGCAGCCATAGATATTCTCACCCCTTCACCAGCACTGGGTGCAAATTATTCTTTCAAATTATTCTACTCTAGTCTTCTGAGAGAAAAGAAACTGATTAAACTATTGCAAGATAACTTTCCAGAAGTCTTTAGACTTGGATTTGTTCCCTTTCCTTTAACTATGAGTCATTTTCTTGCCCTCCCCTGTTAAGCAGGTAAACTATCTGCCTCCCAGAACAAGGCAGACACTCCTCTCACACCACAAGACTGTTGCCTTTTTAAACAGAAAAAAGGAAAGCATAAGGGCAAGAATACCGTCATGTTGAAAGAGCACTTCTAAAAAGAGAAGAATAAGGGGGGACAAGTAAGAATAATAGGCATGTACATTGGTACTTATCTGAAAACATATTTAACTTGACAGATTATGCACTGAGTTTTCACCTTCTGCTTCCTTTCTGAGTGTTCAGAATAACGTGAATCCACTCACTACCTTGAGAACAGTTTGCCAAACTGTGCATAGTGCAGCTCCACACTATTCCATTTTGCATTTTGTCTGAGGATTTACACACCACTAAAGAAATGTCATCTGTATTTTGCCAATGCTGCATGACCAGTCATTAGTTTGTCAATACGTTTCTTAGGCTTAACCGTGCCAAAACCTAAGGTTTTCTCTGAAATCCGTTAGTCAGGAATCCTTCCTAAAATTACGACATTTTTGCCTACTTCCATTTCCAGTTATGACTGACTTTCTGTGCTAGAATGTGCTTTTTTTTTTGCTTCTACTTTTCTAGTACTACCCCACATAAAAAGAGAGAAAAGAGAGAGATTAACAAAAATTTGAGGCTTTTTAAGGTATTTTCATAGTATGAGGGAATATGACACATATGACAACTTGCCAGGAAATTAAACCTTCTTCTTGCAAAGCAACATATCACTAATAACCCATATTACTCCAGGACAGATTAAGACAGACATTTCTATAACACAGTTAATAAATTAAAAAGCTGAAATAACCTAGTATCATTTGAGTGTTGTTTGGATCAGTTTCCGTTTGCAAAGCTCCTATAAGGATGTTCACAAGCCTCAGCTTCAAGGACAGGAATGTTACTGGTTTATCATATGCTGAGCTTTCGTCATTGCTGAATTTCCCTTCCAGGACAACCTGAAGAAAAAATACACTTATTTCAGTATCAATTAAAGATCATGTCAGCAGGGTTTCAAAAGCCAACATTCACAGCACACACTGCTACTGACACCCTGCAATATGGTCTCACTCTTTCACGTTCACTGGAAGAGTTCTGGTGCTAAAAAAAACACCCAAAACCCACAACCCATCCAAATCCCACTCCCAGGGAAAGAAAAATGGAACACAAAACATAGTGATAAATATACTACCTCAGACTTTATTGTTCCAAAATGATGAGGGAGAGGCAACAGAGACAGCAAGATGTTAATGGAAGCTCTTCTTAGCTCTGTGGGGTTTACATAGATTTTAAACTTTGAGAGTTCCCTGCAAATCAAAGCATCAGACAGTCAATCAACCTTTCACAAAATGTGGAGCTGAATGCAACTAATTTAATATCAAATATGCACCCACTCAACTGTCTTAAGTAATTTGCAGTATGCAATGTAGCTGTTTCTTTCCAAGACCTATCCAAAAGAATCAGCGGCTCATATTTAAGCCCAGGAGATAAATAATGCTTTTTGTCTAAATGCCTAACATCAAAATGAAACATGGTACCAAGACACAACACATACACTGAAGAAGGCATGTAGAGACTACTATTAAGTGCCTAACTTAGCAAAACATTCAGAAATCTATAAAGCTCTGATACGAACCTACTCCAACTTCATCAGTCTAAATTATCAACTTTTCCATTTAATGACACATAAGATTACTGACTTATTGAATACACTGCACTAATTAACAGCCACTAATTAATATCTTGTGAAAGTTTACTTTAAAATCAATAGGCTTTCAATACATTTGACATATTTCAATATATTTTCCTATTCTTAAAGGCACTGCTTTGGCCCAATGAATATGCAGCTAATTTTTATTTCATTTAAAATAAGCACTGTTATTGCTTTAAAGAAAACTGCATTAAACAAAACTGAAAATTTGAGTTTACACAGTGTTGCTATTATCACCACTGAATACACACGGTGGGCCCCACATTGCAGAATTCCTTTGGTGAAATTATGCAAGAATGACAAAAGACAAACACCTCCCAACATCTCTGATAACGTTTATACAGAAATGGCAATTTACCTGTCAGGTAAAATTGTCTCCAGAGCTGAAATGAAGTAGGGAACCACAACATCAATGCCTTTCAGGTCACAGCAGAACAGAGGAGGGGAGTTTAGAATAACACTGGCAAGAACTGGGTGGCAAACGAAATCTGCTATCTGCAAACCCTGAATTAAAAGCATGTAAAATCTGACAAAGAAAGATAAGATTTAATTATTTGCACATAAAATCATCTGAATCCCACACGATTCTGCAGCCACTATTTGATCTTGTCTACATAAAATAGAGTAAGTTTCAAAAACAGAACTAGGAAACGTTGATATAAATCTTCCCCTACATTACTTAAGCACAGGCAAGCACACCTGACCAGCTTAATAAACCCTCACAAATGACAGGTGTTTCATACAAAAAGCCAGTGCAGCAGTTTTACTGAAATCTTTGACTTGTTGCAACACCCAGACTTGGAGCCGCGTAAGCACAACCAGCTGGATACTACGAGTGGATCACCTGCTCTCCACTACTCCCTTCCCATGTAAGGGTGGGAGCAAGACCTTGATTTTAACTCCCCAACAAGAGAAAAATACTGTGAAATCTTGGGGGAGGCAGTGGACAGAACAATGGACAAGATGTCCAGACAAGACACACTGATCAGCAATTTGGAAAACCAGACCAGCTTAACCACCATAACCACTTCAAATGAAAAAGCAAGGGCAAAAACCCAGCTACCCAGTTAGTTTCTTTTGCAGGTTCTTGTTAGAGAACATGTATACCCTCTTAGTTGTTTCAAAGGTCTTGCAGACACAGAGGAATCCCACTGACTGGCCAAGAGAAATATGAGCTATCTAAACAAAAAATACTACAACATCCAAGAAATAAAAATTTTCAGTCTTCTGGGAAGTTTTAGTGCCATCTGGGACAAATGTACTTGAAAAGTTTGAGAGAATCATGATTTAAAACTGATTCTCTGCCTCTAGCATTTGATATTTTACATAACAAAAATTTGTGAAAAAGGTATACTATGACAGGCAATACTGCTTCATTTTCTCTGAAGTAAAACTGAACACAAAGGTAGTTCAAACACAAATTTCAAATAATGTTTCAAATAATGGGATATTACTGCATTTCAATACTCAGAGGTTGAAAAAAAAGCAACTACAAAAATCAAACCCAGTGATGTGGTATTTGACAACACAAGAACCTTTATGGTCTAACAAAGTGTACAAAGTCTTATGCCTGCACACTTATTTTTTCCATCTGAACAATATTCAGTAACAAACTCAACAAAAATAAAAATACAGAAGGCAAGAAAGTGCCAAAGATAAAGTTCCTTCCAGCTAGAGGCACTTTAAGGTACTCTCCCTCAACCGAAACCTGAAGAAAACCCAGTGAAAAGCAGCATCATGACAACGTGAGAGGAAAACAGTGCTGGGTTTAGCCAGGAATCCCACCTCCAGCCTCTGAAGGCCAGCTAGGTGTTTTTAAACTGGCAACTCAGGATTCAGACAGCAAGTGAATGGCTATTCAATGGAATTAGTCTGCACCATAAAGTTACACCAATAAAGCAACTGGAAGATAGGTTAGTACCGGGATAGGTAAGCTGGTAATATTTCCTCCCCAGTCTTCTTGCTACAAAATATCCTACACAGTGTCCCGCATGCCTCTGCCCTTCCTGCTTCATAGTTGTCTGGGAATTCACTTGCATCAAACATGGGGTTGGAAGCCATAGTGTCAGTGGACATTTGGGATCCTTTCCGGCGGAACTCCACACTAGCCTGCGTTGCTATAGCTGGGAAGAGAAAAAACAGCGTTTCACTGTACGTGACAATGTACAGAACAGGCTCATGGGATCCTGGACACAAAGATCAAGTCCAATTTAGTAGGTAACATGAAGCTATTAATTCACTGCATTTGAGCCAGTGCCTCTGTTCAGGAAATATTTGTGGGTATACCTAACTTGCTTACTTCATAAGGATGACAACAACTGACAATATGACCTTCATATCCTAGAGACTGTCCCGACTTTTTGCTGGGGAGAGTTTATATCCAATACTAGCTTCCTACCCTCTCTCAAAGGGCAAGGATCTGCCTCACCTCGTTCTGGTCCCCACAAAAATGAAAAGCCACCTTCCCTTGCTCCCTTCAAAAAACAAAAAAATTTCAATGGTGCCATTACTACTGACCTCCAAGGAAGTGCTTCACTTCCAGCTAGCCAACTCATCTCATGCTGCCCTGAATACCAAGTGGCTTTCATCCAGTTTTGCTGTACAAACATACTTATTAAAAAATAATAAAAGCATTTGAACGCTTCATATGACAAAGAGAAGGTTGTGGAATCCCATTCTCCTAATTTGGTCTCTTTCCTCACATGACCACTACAACAGCCAAATAAACAAGAGAGCCCCCCATAGAGCAGCTACCACGGGCTGGCCATCTCCTGCTCCCATATCCTACAAAAGCTCTATGAGCCTCTCAGAAGGTCCTGACCTGGTTCTGCCCAGCTCTGTGCTCCCTCCCTGCAGGCCAGTTCTGCCAGCCCACACCACTCCAATCCATGTCCTTCTGGAGAGGTTTCTGGTCTCCCTTTCACACATCAGCATTGTGTGGATATGAGACCACTTCTCTGTTGGCTACATCCTTTCTTCCAGGATAGCTACCAAAACAAAATATATATTGCACTCAATGTGATTTTTTTTTTCCAATTTTCTTCCTCTTCCTTGGACAGCCTTGCTCTAAGATTACTAACATCTTAAACAGTGTGTCCTTTTTTTTTAGCTAAGGCTACATGGATTTCCAAAACTTTTATAAACTACAAAAGCAAACAGCAGACAATATGTATGCCTGCCATAATGACACCTATGTGCTTCTACCAGCAAAAGAGAACTTCTCCTGTCTCAACTCTGGGACACTGGGGAACAGCAGGTTCACAGTCAGCCTTGCAAACAAAGGCATGTTAACACTTTAGCCATTGGAATACCTGTAATTTATAGATAGGGTGATTTTTTGTTTTGTTTTAAAGGAAATTTCTTAATGACAAGTGCCTACTACTAATTTTTTGTTCTCAAATTTAGCATTTAACCTACGTTTACCTCATAAATTTTCATTGACGTTAAGTAGAAAATAAGTACAAATCTTTATGCATCTTCCCATGAGCCATTTTTTTTGTCCTAAATAAGCTATCCAGCAATATACTGTAGTTGGAAAAAAACACTACATGCACAATGCATACAAATCAAACACCAGGTCTGTAAAATAAGCTTTAAGTAAAAAAAACATGGTTAGTGCAAAGTCCTGAAATTCATGACATGACCACAGACTAAAGTACAGAAAAGATGGGTCTGATTCAGGCAGATTAATTTGCTTTTGCCAACAATCCTCCCCATTCAAAAACACACACAAAAAAAATTACTTGTCTTTTTCAAGTAAAAGTGCAAAAGCTACAAGAGACAATGAGAATGAATTTACAAATAAAATATGGGATTATGGAAAAAGAAAAGCATGACCGTAATTAAGGAAAAGCTACTGGTTCCTACTTACAAGATTTATAAGAAAGAAGAATTTGGATAAAAGATGCTGCAAGATAATAGAAATAAAATGGAAACAAATCAAAGGACAGCAGTAGTTATAAAATACTTTTAAGATGGTGAAATTGTAATATAAGTTAAGAAGCTTTTAGCTTTCTAAAAAATAGATTAAAAGCTTTATGATACAGCAAGCTTGTTAAACACATAGGAAATTGGCATACAGGTCCAAAATTATGGTTTTGAAAGTACCATGCAAAACAATGAACAAAAAGTTACAAAATACGACTAAAATTAGAGTTGTTCATACCAACAGACACCACTCCTTTAACAGAAGGTATTAACCCTTCTCAGCTCACAGACCTGTCCCCATCTTGCAATGCACATGGAGCATACACCAGGCTATCCTAAGGCTCCTCTGAAATGGGGTATGTCTCGCAGAGGGAAAACTACTTACCTGCAATCTCCTCACAGCAGCACTCCTCCTTCCAAACCAGGAGTTCCCAACAGTAGTACAGCTCCTATTTCCCTAAGCCAAGTTGCTAACAACCAGAATACCTGAGCATGCCTCCCCTGACCACCAGCTTCATTAACAATCTTCCAAAGCAGAAACAAAAGGCAGAACACCCCCAGAAACATTAACATCTCAAACAACGACCAGAGAAAGGAGAGAGTAATAACTCCAGCAGCCAGGTACTACCCACCATCTGCAGAGAGCTACTTCTTTGAACAGGCAGGGTGAGACCTGTAACCAAGACCCTCAGCAGCACTCACTGTGACCCCAGACAGGGCTGCTTAGAATTTTCTTCTAGAGCCCCAGAAACATTCTGTGGGACATTAATGACAGTGGGGCCAGAAGAGGTGAGGGTAATGATGCACCCAAGGCTCTACAACTGCAAACAGCGCCAGGGTGATACCAGCAAGCCCTGAGGTGTGTCCTTCAGCTGCTATAAACTGCAGAGTTGACATTCTTTAGGTACAAGGATTGAGAATGAGCCTATCAGATCAGAAGATTCAGTTGCTGAAATACTGGCACAAAGTGCTGGTGAGCCTCTCCCCACTCTCAGAGGCTGAGGACAGTAGATAGCAGTAGCATGCACCATACAGCCAAGCTTGGCTGAAACACATCCTGCCACTGAACCTGCCCTGGCAGATACACACACACCCCAAGCTGTCATTCTTGGGTTAACCTCATAGAGGCTCTGCAGCCAATTTCTTATCAAAGTGTTATCTATCATAGGCATCTATTTATCCCACACTATCAGCTACATAAATGCCACACACCCATCTAATTCTAACAGCTACACCAGCAGGACCCAGCTGCTTTCAAACCACCTACGCATCTTCCAACCGGCCATTTTCACTCTCGCACCACAACACAGTGATGTTTATCAGCTGCCCACCAAAAAGCTTCAACATTAAAGGATGTGTGCAGAAACTAAAACCTCATAAGAACACTCAAGACCCAAAAGCATCAAGCCAATGATGGCAAGATCATTGCTCTGCTTCAGAATCCGAACAATAACATAGGACTACTTTGAAGGACAGGTCTCAAAGAGTAAAGAGGACAACTGCTTTCCAGGTGATAACCTCCACCAGCAGCCAACTGTATACAGGTGACTTCCAGCTAATCTTGAGAGAGAACAATTCTCTCTTCCCAAAGACAGACAAAACTAGAACAACCACAAATGTGGAATACCTACAGTTTTCCAAGCAAGAGTTGGTACAAGAAGTCCACCCATGAGATGACAGAAAATTGAAAATCCGTGAAGCAGCAGTTAACCTGACAGAATCGGGGGAGTTGAGGCTGAAAGGGCCTCTGGAGACAGTCAGCCATCCCCTGCAAAGCAGGGCCAAGTAGAGCAAGTTCAGTTACCCTTCTATTATCATTTAGATAGTTTTTCATCTCAAGACTTACAAAAAGCTTGACATTTTTTTCCCCCATCATTTTTCATTACTTCCTTTCTGGAGATTAAAGAGTTCCAGTGGGAAAAGGTGAGATCCTGGGACAAGGAAAAAAGGAAAGGTACTGAGTTCATTAATCTCTCTTTGGTAATCACATCATAGGGATTCTCACTGAGACTGTGCCACGCAGCGGAAGAGAGAAACACACATTAAAAAATGTAGCATTCCAGAAGTGTCGCAGGGCACACAGGTCTCTACAAGACCAAGGAGCAAGTTGTAATACTTTTGCAAAACAGTTCTCAGTCCCCCAGCCAGTAATGAAACAAAGAAGTCATATAAGACAGCCAGAAGAGAAGGAATTCTTAACTACATGGCATTGAAACAAAGCAAATATTAGAAGGGTTTAAAGCTGCTGAGTTATTACACAGCTGCAATTCCAGACCTAAAAAAAATAGCGTGTGTGGGCCAGTGGAAGACAATATTACACAGCAAAGCTGATTTTAAGTGCAGATAATTCCCAATCAAAACATTTCAAGCACCCATAAAAATGATAGTGCTTCTTGAGGCTAATGCTAAGATTACCAACAGCAGTGTAAGACACAGTAAGAATATCCAACTAGTAGTTGAAGTCATGGCTACAAAGGATAGCAGATGAACCAAGACATAAAAGAATAGCCAAACTGCAGCTGTAAAGCATCAGATTTATTCTGAACATCTTTCCTAAGGGTAGAGACTGTGGCAGCTAACCGTCCCTTCTCTACTGGCCCTCCTCCTCCATGCTGCATCTACACTGGGCAGCAGGAGCAGCTGGATGGGCACAATGTGCAGATCTGATTGTTACTGATGGGTCCCACTTTTGTGATGGGGGGGGGCCCTAATACAATCTCCTGGCCCACCTCATCAGCCAGCATAGCACCTCCTGCCTTAAGCTCTTCAGGGAGGAAAAGATTTCACTTGGAGGCCTCAGGCATCACACATCAGCTTTCCAGAATAAAACTTTATGATGTGGATTTAAACCTCATTCCAAAGACACTGATGCTTCAAGTCAGCAGAAACTCCAGGGGCCTGGTCCTTTACACGTCTTGCTCATTTTCCCACCTTAAGCAGAGGCTGAGCAAAATAATAAATCAGGCAATCAGAGTTTGGGGCCTCTCTACAGTGTTTCAGAAGTAGGGACCCACACTCGGTTCTCTCTCCTTCGGCCAGCCCCCCTTGGCACTACCCTGACCAGTGACCTTACATAGCAGGAACAACACCCTGCAAGGGCAGCAGACACTTGATTAAATTCCCGTAAGTTAGTTCTGTCTTCCAAATTGCTAAAAAAGCAGAAAATGACACAGCCAGGTTCCTGGGAGTCCACCAACATCACTGTGTCAGAACCACTGCTGCTAATACACAGCACATCATGTGATGTGCAAAGACTGGTCTTGCTACAGACAGCTTGGAAGAGCACAGAGGAGGAACAGAACTAAATCCCAAACAACTGTCTCCAGTTTTCAGAAAGCCAGTAAATATCCCTGTAAGACAACAATTTTCTGACTGCTGTTAGGTGATTTAAGACATCACATACATGAACAGGCAGCCTTGTAACCCCTTCAAGGAAATTAAGCCTTGGGATTCCAGATGACTGTGTGCTTCTGCCAGCATAACAGCACCTCTGTTCACAGCTGACATGTTTGCAAAAGCACCATCTAAGCTGACATCCTTCCTTTACAGCTTAAGCATTTCATTAAAATCGCTCAAAAAAGAGGTTATGTCAAAATTAAAATGATCTAATCAATCTGAAAATCACTAAATGTAGTAATACATTAAATGCATCTGCAACCTAACACACCCTCAAAGCATGTCTTGCTGCCTCCTAAGCTCAGCTGTTTCCCTAGTCATGAGTCACAGGCCTTTTACAAAGAGATTCCGAACTCCTACCACAGACACCCACAAAGAACATGTTCAAAAAATTATGTGCTACATACCTACAAACACCTTTAGAAGATCCAAAATCCTAAGTTTTCACACAGGAATTTGACAAAATAAACAAGGAAGATCACCAGTTTAACTGTTGCTGCCAAGTCCCACTATACATCCAGCTTGCTATAACAAATGTTTTTCCCCTATTTTTCTTAGGCCAGTGAGTTACTGACAGATTGATTAACAGATCTCTCGGAAAAGTTAGCAGACATTCAAAACACACAAGGAACAGGAAAACTGCAAGGAGTGAGAAAGGTTATTCTTTTCTGAATATTATCACCACAAGTAAGATGAAAGCTAAAAAGCCTCTCTGAGCAGAGCACTAATTCTGTTACGTTATCTCAAAACACCTAACCTCTGCAGCTGAGCAAAGCACAGGAGACAAAATAAGTTTGGCAGTTAAGGGTTGAAGATAACGAAGATATCAAGTCATTAAAGGAAACACACAGCAATCTTAACTGATAGGCAGCAACTTCACTAGCTATTTTAAGGACTCCTGTTTCCATAACACTCTACAAATCCAAAAAGTACGGCTTTGTGCACTATGTGAAGCAATGTAGGACAATTTTTCAAATATTAAAGAGTTGATATAAATAGTTGCTATTAATCATAGATACTCAAGCAGATTTCAAACTAATAAGTGGACTCCTACCACATGATTTCCTCCATTTAATAGCATTTTCACCAGTATCATAATTGGAAGTGCCACGCTTATTAGAGCAAAGGAGTATTTAATAGTAAAAAAGTGGACTTTTTTTAAACTTTGAAATCCCCAAATAGCTGCTCAGCTAATAGCAGATGCTGGCTCAGCTCAAGGAATTAATTACAACAGAGCACTTCAGGTTTTACTTTTTTTGGATTATGCATGTGTTAATCTTGCAGGTAGGAAATGTCAAGAAAACAAGGAAAAAAGCATACATATATTTTTTGTAATATTTACCTGTCATGCTGCTGTCTCTGTTTATTCCATTATGAAGTTTACAGTGAACAAATGCTGCATCAAATAACCATGATCCAAAGAGGTTCAAGATGCTGTTAACCTTTGGCCTGCGAGGAGCTGGAAGTGGCCGAGGCTCAGAGCTTGTCTGGTTTGGGCTAGAGAGTGGAGAAGTAGAAGAGGGTTGGTGCTGCACTTTTGAAGCATGTGCAGTAGTTACCTGTTTGAACAGAAGAACAAATCAGCTCCTAGAATCGAGGAAATTAGTTCCTCTAACCGAGGAAACAATCCCAAGGGTCAGCTACTCAAAGCCAGAGTATGAAATCTTACAGTGCTGGTTTTCATGGTCACTTTGTTCACAGTCACTGCCCGATGCCTCCGGTTGTGGGGTGGAGTGGTGTTGGTAGCAGTGTTCTGGGGCATGCTCAGCCTGTTCACTGGTGTGGGTGGTGCACTGTCTGACCGGGGTCGGGAAATGCCTGTAAGGCCAGGAATAAAGCAGGCTTTCAGCAACAACTCCATGGGCTCACAGAGAGCAGGCCATTAGTAAGCCCAGGAGCCTTTGGTCAATAGCCATGCCTCCCCCGTTCCCCAAAACGGCAGCAGCAACAAAAATGCCCCTCCCTATTTTACTATTAGCAGAAATAAATACACACACAAATGAAAACAGAAATTACATCAGATAAGCAACAGATTAAACACCAAAGGACCCCATACCTTAAGGCTGTGGGAAATGGCAGATGGGAAGAACCAGTCTAGAAGCAGGCAGAGGGAAAGGAGCAAGGTTCACTTGCCAAAGACAATTTCACAGCTCACTTATGTCAAAATTTAGGTGCCTCTCACCTTTGCCTTTCCTTCCCAGTCGTAACTCCCACATCTTTTTCTCAGACATCTCTAAGATGTATGGCCCTTAGAGCCACCTTAGCTCACTAAATTAAGCTCACTAAATTAAAACCCATCCACCACACAGCTTTCTGCTCGGTTTGAGCTGAATCAGCTGCTGAACAGTCAAATACTAAGACAGTACACAAGACAGAGTAAGAAAGCAGAGCAAGCTGTAATTTTTCTGGCAGCAGCAGGACATTAGACCAGTTTTTAATCCAGCTTCAGGGAAATTCATGGTGTACAGAGCTCTTCCCCATCAGAATCAGAAGCAACTCAACGTCTGCAAAACTTGACGTGACAAACGCCATTTCTGCCCATTTTAATGGATTCCAACAACCTTGTGCCCCATTTGAAAAATGAAGTGGGGAACCACAGTGTGCTTGAGATTTTGATGCAGATTTTTTTCTGACCAAGTTAATTAAAGCACCCAAGTACTTTTCATAACACATTACAGAACAATTTGCTTCTGCTAAATCATCAGTGTTACAGCCTAGGCAGAGTATGCACTATGAAACCTATTGTTTTGGTACATTTGGCTGGAAAAGAGGATGTACTAGCTTGCCAAACACATCATGTAGGTACCAGGGAGAGCAAGATAAAACCCAGTGTTTCAGCACTCATGACAGAAGGTAATGAGCTCTCCCACCAGCCTTCACTGAAGATCTTTCTGCAGCTCCCAAGTCTGCCTGAGCACACTCTCCCAATCTATACCTACAGCCTGAATTTAATTTTTCACTAAGAATCTCCTGTGCTCCAATGCATTGTAGTCTCCATCTCTGCACTCCAGATAGGCTATTATCACTCTGGGTGCTTTATCTTGCTACAAGATCTTCTGAAGTCTTAAGTGTCTGATTCATAAAACCACAGAATAGTTTGGGTTCAAAGGGACCTTAAAAACCCTCCATTCCATCCCCAGCCACAAGCAGGGACACCTCCCACTAGACCACGTTCTTCCAAGTCCAGTCCAACCTACCTTGGACACTTCCAGGGATCCAGGGGCAGCCACAGCTCCTCTGGGCAACGTGTGCCAGGGCCTCACGAACCCTCACAGGGAAGAATTTCTTCCCAGTATCCAGTCTAACCCTGCGCTCTGTGCCCCTACAGGCTGCTCTTCTGCAGGCTGATGGTCTCATTCCACCAGCAGGCTTTTTTCTAATACTGTTTACATATCTGCTCTAGTCTCCTGCAATCTCTCATCAGCTCACACTTATGGCAGATGACATTTGCTTACACATATTTAAGTAGAAAAGCAGCTGGAGGCAGGCAGCTCCTCTGAGTTTACAATACCATGTATTCTCTGAAGAACTTTCAGTAAGTCTGAAGAACACTAAATATAATGCTTTAAATTTCAGGTACTCCATCTTGTAACTTAAAACTGACCAGCTAGATTTACTCAGTTACCAGCAGACACACAACAAAGAAACACAACTTTTTTACTCAGCAGTAGCAGTAATCCACTAACCATAAACTAAGGGGAACTTCACAAAGATCTGAATATGACAGTCCAAATTCAATACCTTATAAAACAGGCACACAGCAGTTGCCACAAAGATCAGAAACACGGTGGTGAGTGCTCACAATGTGCTAAAGCATAGCACTTGCATTGGTGATTAGATGGAAAGAGAAAAGAAGCCTTATTTGGGAAAGAGATCCCTGGTTTTGTTTTATCATATATTTCTGATTTGTTTTGCATTTGAAACTAAGGCCATCTACAACTTCATGCACTCAAATATTACTGCTGTGTGTACAGATTTTTTTAGAAGTGATCTCAAGTCTCCTCCTCATCAATTCCAGGATTTCCTTCAAAAGATGAATTGTTATTCATGTATTTATGGAGAAAACAGATTTAAAGATACTAAAATAATAATTAAACTAATATTTCTAGCTATCCATGGGCAAGACAAAAGCATTACCTAGAAATGCATCCACTAAACAGCTGATTCCACGCATGGCACGAAAGAATATTTGAGGCAGATGTTTAAGGCAGGGGTACTGATTCAGTTCTTGAGTCATCCCACTCACATTCAGAAACTGCTCCTGAAATTTGGGGGTAGAGCTAATAATGGCTGGGTTACTCAAATCCACAGGATTACTGCCCAGAAAGAGAGCAAAATATATGTTAGTCAGTTTAAGAACAGCTGTTAAGATTTAGAAACACTTGAAGATGCAATAGTTTAAGGCATTCACATAACACCGCAAACCAGCATCCAATACAGTTCAGCTTTCCATCACAGGAAGGCAATTTTCTCTTCCTGGGTTGGCAGTATATAGCTGTCTTCATTTCAAACATTACCCAAACACATTGAACAATCATAGTAAAATAAAACAAGCCAGACCACACACTTGCTAGACTAATTATTGCAGCAATAATAATTACTTATGAGGTCTTTTGAACCCAATGAAGAGTTGCTTATACTGTTAAAGCTATTCTAGAAAGGTAAGCAACGAATTAAATACTATCAAACAGTGACAAGAAGGGGAGTAAATTGTAAAAGTTTGAGCAATTTTTCCTGATTGACTCAAATCCTGAAACAGCAAATCTGTAAATTCCAAATTTGAAGAGTACAGGACTTGTGACACTAGTACTGCAAACGAAGGAGGGGTTTTTAGTTAGTTAAGAAGTAAATTTTAAACAGCCTAATGTTTATCTAGCTTTAACTATTAAATAGTATTTTGTATCAATATTTTAATATTCTGGCCATTGAGAGCATTAATGTAATGCCACGTCCAAAAGTCTTTAAAACAAAACACAGCATTTGGTTCAGCTGTGCATTTAAGAAAGATGAACTTGTATGGTAAAATTAAGTGTACAGATTTCTTCATAAAAATAAATATATAAACACCCATTTTAAAAATAAATAAGTTAAATTTAACCTGGAGAATAAATGAAAGTCGTAAGCATCTCCCAGATCTATTGTTCAGCTTTTCCTGTTTGTTATCTCAGAGAAACAAAATTCTATTGAACTCTTGTTTTTCAGATCCTCCAAAATGCCAAACAGCTAAAATAGATTTTAATTAACTGAACCAGTTTACATTTTGAAAGTCAGAATTCAAAGCTGAACGCTACTCACAGCCTGCCCTGCGCTGCTGCATAGCACTGGCACAAATCTCTCATTTAATTCTATTTAGGTGCTCAGTCTTGGCAATCTCCAGAGAAACGTTTCATTTGTCATGCAAACGTATAGAGGTGATTCAAGAACAGGAACAATGGATGGCTGTAATTACAATACCTCAGCATATGTAAAAAGCGAAACCATGTTTGTGCAACGCACTCATTATCCATTTCAAGAGGAACCAGACCAGCATCTTCATCGGGAATTTTGAATGGAGGAAACGAAGGTCCATATGTAAAACGCAGCAACCTAGAAAGCAAGTCAGACAGACCTGATCTTCAGCTCAAAAATTTAACATTGAGTTTGCACTCCAACAGCGTCAGCAGCCCACAGGTGAGTCCACAGGCAACAATGGAACATCCCAAGTTTTCCTAGAGATCCCATTTTATACAATCTCTCAGCCTTGGACGGTGCACACCCAGAGCCTGCCTAAAGCTCCGGCCAAACCCAAAAGCTATTAAGGCACAAGAACCCTCAGTCACTTAGCCAGAGGGGTCACCAGTTACCACAGCCACATGCACATCTGACAGGACACTAGCAAGTCATATTAGGTTGCAGCTCTAAATTCCAGCTCATGACTGATGACCTAGACTGTACCTCAGGACCCTGAGCAGCACCCACTGCTGTGACCTACAAGCAGCACAGGACTTACAACCCACAGTTTAGTGAGTTCTTCAAAACAGATGCAACACATGTGCCAGAGGCTGGGATCTACAGACCAGCAAAGAGCAAACCAGTGATCTGAGTGCCATAAGGACAATGCTTAGGCAAATGGGGATCTTTCCCTAAAAGAGCTGTAACTACCCGAAGAATCACCAGTGAATTTCACTGAACTCCTGCTGTCTAATCTGACCCCTGCTTCATACCCAGCTTCACCAAATTACAGTTCAATTTCCCTGATCAACATAATCTTTGTTATGAGTAGAAAAGTTGTCCATGTTTTTTTAAGTTGCAGAGTTAACAAGTTAAACCAATTGCTGTTGTTAATAACTTCATGTTGTAATCATCCGTTGTTAATAGTTTTTGTTCAATTACCTGTTATGGTTAGAAATCAGCTCAATTGTTCCCCTGCCGCTTCCTGGAGGATGACACCTGAGACTTCGGGTAGCGGGGCAGGGGGGAGGGGGTGGGCTGATGGCAGCGCTGGTATGCAGATGTGCAAGAAAAACCCCTAAACCAACGTGCCACCATGGAATTAAGAGATCTAACTGATGTCTAAAGGTGAGGAACTTAATCCAGTGTCCGCTAAGATCCTTTTTACCTCTCACCCTAACCTAAAAGGATGTCGGCTAGAAAGAGGACCTCGAATGTCAGACTGAAAGAGAGGAATCTCCTACTGCTCCCGTGAGGACGCAGTCCCCAGCTCTGCCTGCAGACCAGCGGACAGAGCTGCATCACCCTCCTCCTCCTCAGTGCCACTCTTGGGGACAGCGGCGGCGTGGTGCGACCCGTCGGTTCTCCCCACCTGAGCTGATTTTTAATAAAGGCATTAAAAAGGAGAAAGATCTCCTGCCCTATTTATTTCCATCTCGATGTTTTCTAAAGGAATAGAAGAGATCTGCACTGCACCTTCTAAATATCACAGCACTCCCAGAAATCAGTTTGTCTTTCCCTAAGCTAACTTCTATGATAAATGTATTAAATTCATGCTCATATAAATATGATAAATATGTTCGTAATTATAGAAATATATATCGAATCATGCTTTTAGAATGTATTTTACAGAAAGCACCCAGGTTTTAGAAATCTTACACAGGGGCTGGGAAATCGATTACCTCACTAGATTGTAACACATACAGGTGTTCACTGAACAGAAGTCCAAATTAGCAAGAAAAGGGATTAGCTCCTGCAGAAACCCTGAGCCAGTCTCGGAACAGCCATCATCGGCCAATAACGACCGTGGATAACCGAGGACAGCCCTGGACTAACATGTGAATACCCAGTTCCCGTGGACTTTACATGCATCTGTTCCCAGACACAGTATTGTTTTTTCCCAAGGCAGCTTTGTCCCAGCAGGAGACAGAATTCCTCCCACACTAGACAGGAGGACAGAGGACTGCATGAATATTCCAATCCTTCCTCAGACGTGGTACACCGGACAAGGGATGAGGACCGCATGAATATTCGGGAAAAGAGAAAGAAACAAAGGAAACGTCGCTCTGGGCAAGAAAAACAGTCAATAACCGCGGCTCACCAGACAGACTTCGTGAACTCGGTAGATCTGACGCGAAAGGGGCTCAGATCTGTGTTCACCCAGTGCCAGAGTCCCGGGCTCGGCGCTGTCCCCTTGATTGTGGCTGTCAGAGCTTGTATTTCAATTCGTGAAATAAAATCTATCTTCTTTGAATTTTAATCTGGCTTTCTCAAATTATTGATTTGGCCTTATCTGGTTGCTGCCTATAACAATTCCTTGCAATGGTCAGGAAATGTCCCACTCACCCTTACTCACAAAGCCATACAGGTTTCTAAAGCCATTACAATTAGAAGAGAAGGAGAAAAGTAGTCTATGGCTGACTCCGCAACCAAGAGTCAAACAGGCTGGATTTCCATCTGCCACTTCTCCCAGCAGTGGGTACTACAGTAACGTGCAGCCAATTAACACAAGTGTCTGAAATCACAGCCTATTTACAGTACCTAACCTGGAAGAAAAGAAGAAGAGTTTTAGGACATGAGGCCTTCTCCAGATACAAGGATTATGAGGAATCCATTCGGTGCCAGAGCTGGTGGTGCAGCTGCAGTGATAGCTGCAGCTTGAGCTCCCTGAAGGAGGCTGGGGAAGAGGCTGGGAAATGCCAACCCTGTGCATAACAAAGGGCACTGGACTTGTGGCCCAGCCAGGTGCTCAGACTCTGCAAGAGCTGAGGACTAAGAAGGAAGAGCCAAGACTTGCACAAGCTTGGACTGTGAGGGGATAACAGCCCAGGAGTCCTTTGCTGGGCTGCTCCTTGGGGGCAGCTCAAGCTGTTTCTGTGTTACCGTGCCAGGAATAAAGGGCTTTATGGAACAAGACAGCTGAGACTCCCATGGGAAACCTGGGGTGGAACCAGTGAGGAAAGCTGCTCTGCCTGGGAGAGTGGGGAGTGCAGGGAGCCAAGCAGGGCACTCCTCAGCTCACCGGAGCTGCTGCTGCAAAGGGGCTTCAGTCCCAGCAGTTAAAGTCACTGCTGGTGGAAGAGGGACTGCCAGAGAATCTTGGGAACGGTCAGACTGGGAAGTTTCCTTAAAACCAGAAATACACACATCTACATGAGGCAGCAAATGCCCTCCAGCCCTGTGTCCACCTACATTTAGTGCCCAGAGGCATGACCCCATGGTATGTTTTTGCTGAGGAATCACCCGGCTCTAGAAGACCCAAAAAGAGCCTGACCCAACCCCATGCACTGTCATGCCCCACACCACTGCCTGGCAACACAGTGCACTGCTTCATTTCTCCCTATGACTGCAAGAAACCAGTTTTTCAAACAGCGTGATCAAATCTTTAATTACATATGGAACATTTTCAAGAATGACTGAAGACAGAAATAAATTTTAAGCCACACATCCAAGACAGTTAAAATATATTTAAAGCAACCTAGATGGGGTAAAAGTAGTATCTATTGGTATGGCAATACAATTAAATTCCAGTTTCATCCTGCTAAAAATCATAGCCACAGACACAAATGAACACTGCATATGTGTACAGATTTCCAAATATAATTTTCCATATGGTTTTAATTTGAAACATTTACTCTCAGCTTATTGATAATAACCTGATTCACAGAATTGTTTACTGAAACATTTTAACTGTTTGAAGTTGGAGCTTCATTGAAGTATTAAGAATGCAGCTTAAAATACCACTGAACTTAAAGCCAGCCTAACAGGAGCCTAACCTTCCATGTATCAGGCATGAACCAACATTACTGAATACAGACTAAAACATTAGAAACCCTGCATACTCCTGTGCACCAACAGAACCAATACTGTTAGTCAACAGTGGGAGAGGAAGTGTAGGCACAGTATGTGGTGCAGAACACCAACACATGTTTTGAGACAGAGCTGTTCTTTTCAGATCAGTGAATCATAAAGTATTTTCCGTTATGTAACGCTACATCTAACAAGCTAAAAATAGCTGAAGAAATAGCGTGGGAAATACACAGAACTTGTATTGCAGCTTTATTTCCCAGGGGTTTAACAAATAGCTGCATAACCTGGAAAAATCTATCCACACTTCACATTTTGACAGGTAATTCAAAGCAAAAGTTTTCAAAGTTACAATAAACCCTTGCAGAAAAATACACTATTGAATATTTCACAATGCAGCAACTTTAACACATCTTTGAACTTTCACAGGAATAAGTTACTGATATTTCAGGAGAGCTGGAAGGAGACCCAGATGACTCTCTTACAAGCAATTGATTCAGTTCTTTCCTCCAAGAGTCTGAGATTTGTCCCACAAAGACTCCACACCAAAAAGACCTCAATATTAAGGGTACCAAAACTCTCCTCAAGGTTCAGAACGGTCTATTACACCCAAAACTCTCCTGCAACTCCCAATTGTGAACATTCCTTAGGTCAGTTTGCAGGTGACACTGAGGTGGGCAGGAGCTGACTTACTGAAGGACAGGAATGATCTCTAGAGGCATTTGGGCAGGCTGGATCAAGGGGCTGAAGCCACTCCATGAGGCTCAACAAGGGAAAGTGATGGGCCCTTGTGTCACAACAACCCCAGAGCTACAGGATTAGGGCAGAGTGGCTGCACAGTGCTCAGCAGGAAAGTGCACCTGGTGGGGGGGGCTGCTCAACAGCAGCTGAACAAGAGCCTGGTGTGCCCAGGTGGGCAAGAGGCCAGTGACACCTGGCCTGTACCAGCCATGGTGTGGCAGCAGGACCAGGGCAGCAACTGTCCCCTGTGCTGGGCACTGGTGAGGCACCTCCAACCCTGGGGACAGTTTTGGGCCCCTCATGGCAAGAAAGGCATCGAGGGGCTGGAGCGCATCCAGAGAAGGGAACAGGGCTGGGGAAGGGGCTGGAGCACCAGGAGCAGCTGAGAGAGCTGGGAGGGCTCAGCCTGGAGAAAAGGAGACTCAGAGCGGGCCTTCTCATTCTCTACATGAAGGGAGACTGGAGCCACCAGAGGGTTGGCCTCTTCTCCCAGGTAAAAAGAGACAGGACATGGGGAAATGGCCTCAAGTTGTGCCAGGGGACATTCAGATTGGTTGGAATAGGTTGTCACACACTGGCACAGGTTACTCAGGGCAGTGGTGGAGTCA
Source organism: Onychostruthus taczanowskii (assembly GCF_017590055.1). Taxonomy (NCBI): domain Eukaryota; kingdom Metazoa; phylum Chordata; class Aves; order Passeriformes; family Passeridae; genus Onychostruthus; species Onychostruthus taczanowskii. The sequence continues at coordinate 284,837 of NW_024498597.1, read as the reverse complement.
CCAAAGGGTATGAAAAGACCTGTGGATGTGGCAATTGGGAACACAGGCTAGTGGTGGGCTTAGCAGTCCTGGGGGCATGGTTGGATTTGATGATCTTGGAGGTCTTTTCCAACCTAAACAATTCTACCATATATGATCCTCACTGTTCCCATACCCAGCAAGACTCAGTACAGCTCTTCTCCTCTACTCTCTAGAGCAGAGAGCCTGTGTCTGCCTCTGTCCCATCACATCCCCAAGGAACAAGTGCCAGGCAGCTGTAACACAGTTTCAGCTCCTCAGGTTCCAAGCAGAGTCCAAGAGTCACCTCAAACCCAGCAGCATGAGCACTAACAAGCACCTAATAATTTTGATGGTGACACACACACATAATGCTATACTAATATTCTTGTGTTATTCCTCAGGGGATATGATGAAGAGTCACAATCGTAGAGACTAATACACACACACGCCGCAAACTGCCAAATATCACAGAGGTGCTATGCTTCCACAAAAACTGAAAGAACCCCACTCAGATCTCCCCTTGCAGAACAAAGGAATACACACACAATCCAAGGATACAGCAAGATCTCTCACCTAGTATTGCTTATTCACTTTTGGATTGCTGCGCATTCCACAAATAAGCAACTCCAAAACACGTATAACCATGATTATCCCCACACATGCATTTATTTCCATGGGATTTCTCCTACCTGGAAGTCAGGGCACAAATGACCTTGCTCCACTGCTCAACTACTGCAGGATGATGTCGCCAGTTAGCCACCATCTCTTTGGCAGTTTTCCAGTAAGGAGGTGTTGGAAAGCACCGCGTACAAGCAAGTAACCATACCTCAAACAGCACGCCAATTAATTTTTCAGCCAGATTCTCAGCAATGCCACCTTACAACAGAAACCAAGCACACCTTCAGTTAGTGTTCCATCTAAATAACTTCAAATATCTTCCCAAAGATGTTTTGGTTAAAGTGCATAATAAGTATTAAGCCCTTTTTTTCCCATAACTTTTAAGAATGATCCTTGATTGCTTCCTACAGCCAATTAGCCTTTTTGTAAGACCAAGTACAATAGATAAGGACAAGCCCACGTGTGTAATAAGGGACAGCAGGAATCCACCAATCTTAGGCAGTCTTCCATTGCACTGTGTCTATACTGAAGTCTTTTTTTAAATAAATAAAACTAACACTATTATTTTGCACTAGGCAGGCTGAACAGCAAAACAAAGGGGTTTCAGTGAAACAAACAGGAACAACAGTGTCTGAAACTGCTCATACCAATCTGTTCCTGTATAAAATCACTGTATTGCAAAAATACTTTCAGGAAAACTCAGCTCCAAGTCATTCAGTCTTTTTAGGCAATGCTTTATTTTGGAGTAAAGGGGCAGAATTAGGAGTGAGCTATTGTGCTTTGGTAGCTCTTAAGAGCTTTTAATGGGTTGCCCCATCCTGCTGGCAGCTAATGTTAAGAAGAGCCAGAAGTTTTTTAATTTAATTGAACCAAACTGAAGATGAACATGAACCTTGCACAGTTGGAGCTGCTAGAAGAGTGTCATTGATCTGAAGAAGAAATAATAACAAAACCTCCCAGGTTTCTCTTGCCATAATTGTTGACTCATGCGCCAGCTTCTGGACAGCTTTCAAAACCTGCAAGCAGAGTCTGATCTGACTGGATCCCGGGTCTGGTCTGCAAGAGAAAAAAACAATGCTTGAGAAATAGAACTATTAAGTGATGTATTCAGTAACATGCACTTTCAGCATGTTCAACTTACAAAAGGAAACAAGTATTATTGAGACCTAAGAACATGAGCCAATATGCTTCTGTGCACCTCAACTCTGTCTCTAGGCATCCTAACTCTGCCTTAATGAGCACAAGATGCACTGTAACGCTCTTCTCCATGTGAGACTCAATACACAGAGCAAGCACAATCCATCATCTAAGATTTATCTTGGGCCAAACAATGACCATCCAGTTGAGACATCATGAATTACTACATACCTAATTCACAAGTGGCAAAACTAGGAGAACATATCGTTAGCAAAATAATTTAAATTCTTCCTAGTTCTCCTCTTGTTTCCAAATCAACTCTTATCACTTCTTCCTTTGAGTCTGATGTTCCTATTTAATGACCCCCTTCTAGATCTTCTGTAAGCAGTTAGAAGTAAGGAAGGAAGAAAGGAAACAGTTTCATATTTCCTAGGTTTTTCCTTTAGTAATAATCAGATCCACACTGGCACTACTGAGTCACTCAACACAAAGTTGCTCAGAAGCAGCACAAAACAACATCACCTCCTCCCATAAGTTAATCTGGACAAGGCAGAACAGGTACAAAACAGTAATGTGACATATTCTGGACAGTATCTGATGACACTGGTAAAAAAAAAAACTGAGGAAGCCCAAATTTTAAAGGGTGAAAGAGGAGATTACAAATTAGAGAGTGCAGTATATGTAAGACATATTTCAACCTACGCATCATTTTGTGATCCCTCCGACCACCACTGAAGAGATGACAAAAAAATCATAAAAGTATTACCTTCCACTGGACTACTAAGTAGTATTACCAGATTCCTACCAAACATCTTCAATGTGGTATAACCCACAAGTCATGTTGCATAGCAAGCAGCTCAAGAATGGGCTGGTCCACTAAATACCATCAGCTTTTATCTCGATAGCATAAATGTTGTACTATAGTACTGAAAAAAAAAAGATTACAAAGAGACAAGATAATGCCTAATGCAAAACTGCACACTACTAGCCACAGTTGAGGACCTCAGCGGGTTGGTTGATGCTAGTGCTAGAACATAACCCAGAGTCTCTCTTTAGAATAACAAACTTTGGGATAAGTGAGCCCTGCCTTGCTTACAGCATTATTTTTTGCCTGAGCAACAACAGAGCAGACTGTTTCAGTCAAAAGGTATCCTTAATTGATATAGGCTTGAAGCTTCCAAGTGTGCTTCAAGATTTGTCTCCCCAATCACTTAGAGAAACCATAAAAAAACAGGGCTTATATGCAAGCTAACAGGATACTTCTGCACTAATCTTGTAAAGGCAACTCAAACATTCCTGTCCATCTAGGACTTCCTCTTGTCTACAAAGTTGACCCAGTGGCAAGCACTGCTTGCACTATTTCTAGGCTTCTAGATGTCTAGATTTCTACAGACTGTGGCTTTTTGGCCATACTCCTTCAGAAGTACTGTTCCCATGATTTCATACGAGACTCATATGAAGTTATTACAAAAAAAAGTACTTTGGCAGTCACACGTTCCATGGTCTCTCAAGCAATTCCAGACATTTCTGCTGCAGAGGACCTGGATATCTGTACTTCACTCTCCTGGAGAGGCAATACAGGGGGAGAGAGCCCTCATATTTCTTTCTAACAGTGTTTGTGGCACTAAAACTTTATCTGACAGCAGTAACAACCACTACTGCTAAGTCATCTTCAAGACCTCTTGGATATTCTAGGGTTGCCAGGGATTGAAAGACTGGGGGTTGCCTGGTGACCATTCAAATATGTCAACCGTGTTGGTTTCTTCGGGATGGACAGAAGGCTAGTGCAAGAGGGAAGGAGGCAAACATCCTCTCCTCCATCACTGCAGCAGATAGAGGAAAGCTAACTTGGCTCACTCAGCCTTCAGTTTTCTCTTTCAGCACCACACTATTTCAAGGACTGTGCATGTAAACATTTGATTCAGCTGAGCATTCAGACTAGAATAATCTATATGCACCTGCTCTGTATGGGTGTACACAAGCTCCTGAGATGCCATTTACACTGAAGTGCCCACTTCAGGCCGCTGTGTTTTGCACCTCACCTATATGTCACCATCTGAGTCTGATGCCTGGACAGCTCTGGGCCACCACTTTAAAGGCAGCCAAACCAACAGCTACATCGTTTCCAGAGAACCAGGATGACAAAGGAAGCTATTTTAATCACAACCTTCCACAGGACATGGGCTTATAATAAAGATTTAATATCTTCAACACAAGAACAGATTTTTCTAGGAGATGATAGTTCAACACAGGTTGCTGTAACACCTCCTGGGTAAGTATTCTACATGAGTCCACCACCATCAGCAACCTGCATCAATTGGGTAAACCCAGAAATCATTCTCCTCTTTCCCACCACAGACACCTAAGTCTGAATCTTTGCTTTTATTCAAGGCAGGTGTGCACAACTCAGTTCTGTATTCCATTTGCAGTACAGAAATTTCTCCTGTTGCTGGAGTGAATTCTGAACACAGCACCCTGGAGGACAAAACTTAAAAAGAGAGTAGGGACTTGAATATCAAGTGTTGACAGCAGCAGCTATGAAAAATCAGCACTTAAGATACATCTCAGAGGTTCTTGAAAGAAAAACTTACAAAACAGCTGTACTACAGTATAGCTAATGATTTTTCAGCCCTCCCTGTCTCTAGGTGTTAATTATTTCATTCAACAACTATCACGCATAGTCTACCAGCCTACATCAAGGTCCAGCAATGATTTTGGGAGAGAAGGGTGAAGTTGAAGCTTGTGCCAACAGCATGAAAGAAACCGTACTACTGAGCTGACTGCTACTAGGGCCCCCAGTGTGAGAGCAAGCAAGGGATCAGAGAAACAACTATTTAATGGACTAGTGAAGAATTTCTTCTCTGCTGTGCCAAGGGAACAAAGGATTCCAGACAGCAGACTGTATTCTGCACTTATTAAAGCTTAGAGACAACCTCCTGCCACAATCTAATCCAGAAGCTTGCTTTCCTCAGACTTGTGTCATTGCCTTGACCATCCTTTAACGGGAATTAAAATGCATTTTCACTACAAGTTAAGTGCAACAGAAGCTAAGAGTAGGTGGTAGACTTCAAAGCAATCAATAAACAGGAGAAAACTCCTCTGAATTTGCAAAAGTTATTATTCAAAGTCCTTTATAAACAAAGCCTTTTCTAAAGTGACCCAAGTGCAGCTGAGCACTTTGAAGGCCACCTGCAGTGACACATATTTAATGCTGATAAAAGCAGATGATCTGATGTTTACAGACATATTCTAAACATTGATCTGAAGTTAAGTACCTTTTCAGGGACGCTATTTCATCTTACTTATCCAGTACCTATGTCTAACAGCAGCAGGTAAACTTACCACAAACTATAAATAAGGCAATGATGTTTGCACACTCTGACAACGTAGTTGTGTACAAGACCTAGAAACATGTCTACCTCAACGCCACCACCCAAGGATGTCAGGCAGCAAGCACTCCGCCACCAGCTTCTTTCAAAGCTACCAGGAACAACAGTCAGCATAACCATGCACATTTAACAGGCAGCAAGATGCAGGCACAGAGCAGACACTTGCAGCAAGATCCTTCAGTACATCACAAACATGGTGAAATCTTGACTAACAAGGGCTGGGCATGATGTTCTCTTAGTTTATCTCAGTTTTACACAATGAAAAGCACATGGTCACACAGCAATGCACTTCTGCTTTTTCCTTACCCTCCAGTCATCCAAGAGAGATAAATCTTGAACCTCTTGGGACAATACACATTCAAGTATATGAACTATGTGTGATTCTAATTACCTAACCACAGCAGCAAAACCTCAATTTGCTACTGCAGAATTACAAAAGACATTTGAAGAAACACTTTCCTCCTAAGCATGCAGCAGTAGCAGTCTTATTTTACTCAAGAGCCTCCACACATCATAAGTCCTCTGACCTTTCAGGTTATGAAAATAGCTTGGAATCCCTAACACTCACCTTGGTACAAAGAGATTTTGGAGATGTTTGAGAATGCTTTGAACATAAAGGTTTGGTTCCTTAATAACAGGTAAAGGAATAGAGTCCTTAGGTAACACAAGAGCCATAATCCAATCTGTATACACATCCACACAGTATTTCACAGTATCGCCGTCCAAAGGCAGGGTCAGTCCATAACAAACCACCTCCATAGTCCATTTTACCTACAAACACAAAGCAAAAGTTATTAAAAATAAATATTGGTAAGTAAGTACTGGTAAGACCACATTAGCTCTAACTCAAAAAAATAAAGCAACAGTAGTTATGTTGTATGGGCAATTCTGTTTAACATATCCTGCAAGCAAACACCAAACCAGTAACTCATGTATCATGATATTATGAAGAATATGAATAAATGGCAAATCACTCTCTAAATCCTGAATCTCTTAGATCTCAACTGTAGAGAGAACTCTTCGGAACACACAAAAGCTGCTAGTGAAACATTTTCAAATTCTAACAAATACTTGCTCTATACAAAGACTTTTTTTTGAAGTCGCATACTGTTGCTTCAAAACTGAAGGTAAGTCCATGGATTTGAGTTTTTTTGTTGGTTTTCTTTAGCCTGAATTTCCTGGTATAGTAGCTCAGGCAAACATTTACTATTAAGTTATGAAGTACACTCTTGCTATGATCTAGTTGCTAATAAAAACCCTATGGAGATCACTAAACTAAAAATGTAACACATTTCATAAAACTTGGGACAATAAAGAGAGAAAAATAAGAGGCCATAGAAAACTATTAAACTGTCACTCCAACATGAAAGAAACTATCATCTCCAAGGAAAAGCACTTACTTCTTTGTCTGTTTTTAGTAAACTCTCACTTCCAACAGATGATGTAATTAAAGCTTGTCCAAGAGGACGCACCACTGCATTTGCCACTTCTCTCCCCACATTCTCAGGATAGCTGTGAAGTACACTGGTATTCCCCTGATCATTTTGAATGACAAGATGCAAGGATCTCCACTCTGAGTACATAGTGCCTCTATGCTACAATCCAAACAACAGCTGGGGACAAGGAAGAAAAAGAGACAATTAGTTTACAGGTCTATGACACGAGTTAGCAAAACTGAGGCTGTGTATCACAATCCAGACCCTTGTAAATTCAAGATGCACATATAAATTTCACACATTTGACAATCCAGAACACATTCCAACAGTTGTTCTTCAACCTTAGTATGTTTTTCACCAAGACAAGCTTTAACACAGGTTGATTACAGGGATTACAGCAAGTTTCAGCTCAGGACTATATGCCCATTTTAGATACTTAAACCTGATAAGTGACTTCACCTCACACTTCTGCTTGCACCATCTTTGCAGGAAAGATACTCCCATTTACACAACATCTTTAGGTAAGTAGAAAACAGTTCTACAAGTATTCTGCTCATGAAGCAATGGCTGCAATTCACCCCATTCCCTTTTTCACCTCAACAGCAGTTAAAAAGAGACACCAGGAAACTTCCAGGAAAACCTTAGTCATTTGAGAAGAAAAAACTCAGCCTCTTTTATATTCATAAGGTATTTCTACAGCAGGCACTACTCGAAACTGGTAGCTGGAAAACGCAATTCAATGATAATGAAGAGTGCCCTTTATCTGCAGTGAGTTCAGGACTGGCTGAGCCTTTAGCTGCACCACTAGCTTAAACCCAGCACCACTTTATAGTTCCATTACAGCACATACAGGTTCCAAATCTATGGCATTGGGGTGCATTTCACATCCTTGTAAAGTCAATGCACACTCCATAAAAATCTACAACTGTCCCACAGATTCCAGACAGAAAAGCCACTAGGAAATTTCCCAGGCAGTGCTCTCAGAACCAGACACAGTTCTCCTTTCAGTAACAATCCCAGCACAACTGCAGTTGCATATTTCCCCTCACTGCCATTTGAGATCAGGAAGCCAAGGTGACCGAGAACTAACCAGGTTTTTGCAGTGATAGGAGCTTGGGATGGGTATTCTGGCATTGCTGTGAAACCTCAACCAAGAGAGGCATTTAGAAGCAGCAGAAGTTAAGCTGTGCTCCCACAGTCCATCTCCAGGCAGCAGCACCCTTGTGTCCTGAGCAGCGGCTCGTGCTGCACCAGCAGCACCCACAACACCTTTGTGCTGTATGGGGCAGGGCAGGGAGCCAGGCCAGAACCCCCTGCCCTGGGAACAGGCAGGGCAAGGCAGCACCAGTCTGGGCAGTGCTCTGGGCAGCTCAGAGACACAGCCAATTTTGATCCACACATCAAACGCGTGCAGAGATCTGATCTAACTCAGATGAGAAACATCTGTGCAAACACAACAGAGCAGTGAGGACCCAGGGCCAGAGGGGTGGCAGGAACATCCCTCAGACACCAGAGTGCTTTGTACAGGCTTACAACAACGCTAAACTGCTGCTGAAGCAGGTGGGACCACAGCAGCCTAAGCCACCAGAACTGTGACTGCGCCATCTCCTTTTCCTCCTCTCCCTCCAGAATCAACAGCCTTTTATCCGTTATCTGTGCCAGGTGACCGCGTGAACAAGGAAAACAGGGTTGGCACAGGAGAAAAGCAAGGAGTTTTCAAGAGACACAGCTCAGAGCAGCTCAAGCTGTCACACATGGCACTCCAAGATCCATTTGCCAACTACACTTACCTAGTACAATTTGGAAGCCAGTCAGTTATACAGGGAATATTTTGAGCACTTCCCTTAGACATTCACTGGCCCAAAACCAAACAAAAAGCCAGGACCGGAAATACACATTCCTAGTGAAAAGCCTATTTAAACAATCTGCCTATTTAGCTGACTCCCCAAATGTTTATACCCAAAACCTATGCAAAAAGCCTGATGATTTCCTTCAAGGGAGACAAAAAAGTGAGGCAGCAAGATCTTGTCTTCCAAACTACATCCTTTGCGGTTTGAGACAGCAACCACATGTGCTTATCTGATAGTGAGTTAACCAGAGCAGCAGCAGCCTGCAGGATGTACAATCCCTCCATCCTTCAGGAACCTTGCCTCCTCTGGGGACTGAGGCAGGGGGAATGCTCATATCACTGTGGTCAAAACCCTTAGGCTTAGAGAAAAATGGCAATTCCAAGACACAGAAAAGCCATGCACACAACCCCCCAAAATCAAACCAAACCGAAAACCCAAACAAAAAAACAAAATACCAAACAACACCTACAAAATCCCAATCCTCAGTGATGGCTTTGATCACTGCTTAGCTCCACTATCTAGGTTTCCATACTGGTATCTTTTCTTTTCATATCCTATAGCCACAGACATGCGTCATCTTCCCCCTTCTCTCCTACCTGACCACCATCTTAGTCTCCATTGTGTGTTTGGAGTCAAAGCAGAAGGGACAGAAGCAAGATATAATCCACTTTCCAAGTCTTCCCCTCCTCTCGCATCCCCACAGCACTTTGCCTCTATCCCCAGAGCAGAGTCCCTACCCGCTGTCCCACAAGGGAAGAGGGGAAGCACTCTCCATTCCTCTCCTGTGACACAAGTTCATTAGAAGCATGTAACCCTGTAACAGCATTTGAGGAACACTGGTTTAAATAAGCTGATTTGAACTGACAAAACAGCATGTCTTTTCCATGCCTGCCCTCCAGCTGGCAGTAAACGGCTCATGGCAGGAGCTGATCAACGTGTGATAAGCACAGCACGCTCACTGCGGCCACCCAGAGCAGGGTGCCCCGGTGTGTGGAAGTGCTGTACCATACAAGCAAATGGCAGGCTATGCCTATGCGGGAGCTTTCTCATCTAGAAGAATCCTGCTGCATTTTAGAAAACTTTAATTGCACTAAGGCAGGGGAACACGAGAACATGATCACCTGCCCTCATGCAGCTCCCTGCCACAATGAAAAGAAGATGCAAAGCTCTTCTGGGTGAGCCTTCCACACTTCTGAGGAGTAGCACTTTTAACAGATACATATAACAGGATATATACAATATGCCATGCTGAAGAGGTTTAGTAACAGGACAACAAAACATCTCATACCACGCACTCCCAGCCTGCTGCCTGACATTCATACATAAATTTAATCATCAGCCTGTATCTTGTTAATATTTGAGGCTTCCTTTTGTCTTGCCATAAAAGAAGCCTTCTGTTCATTTTAGCAATACACAGGGAATACTGAAAGAGGTAATTGGTTCAGATGCAAAATCCTTATGAGGGAGATTTATCAAGGTATCGATCTATTCTCCCCCTTACATTTAGCAGTTAAAAGTTTTTATTTGGAAGGACTAGAAGCTACTTTTTATTTAAGACTCCAGTTCAACTGCTACTTGAATTGGAAATGGCTGCAATCGTTAGGACTGGAGTATCTCTAAATGTATCTAGTATGCAGCTTCTTCTAACTGGACTTAAAAAAGGAATTAAAAAAGGTTGGAAAATCTCCAATGATATCCAAAACAATATTCCTCACAGATTCCACACACTGACCAACAGCTTCCTAACTTGCCTCAGACAAAGAGCACCTAATGCTGTGCAGCAGCAGGACTCCCTCCCTTCCGAGATGCTGTATTTATCAGAACCTACTGAAACACCAACGACAAACTGAAGACCAAGAACGCAACTGCCTTTGACTTCTGTTTTTGCAATGCTTCTGTATTTCAGAAGCACCCTCAATAAAGCACCCTCACTTGCCCAGCTAACATCTCCCAAGTTTCATGAAGATGAATATTGGCACTTCACATACATGTCTTATTGGGGCTCAAATCACTGAAGACACTCAGAAAGGTGATTAAGAGGAGGGGTGAGTAGAATAATAAATAAACCTCTGTTTTTCACCATCAGTTTTACACACTCTTGTATGCTATATGTTCACTGTATGTTCCTGGAGGCTGCACTAAATAAAATATCCTCACACTCTCACAGGCAAACCTGGAAAGAAATCACCAGCATTAAAACTAGCAAAAGCAAGGAGACATTCATTTACTATGAAACTGAGCATTAATTCCAATATTCCCTAGTGTGGTAAATCATCTGGATTTCAATGTATTTCCTCCCAATCGGTTTCACCTTAGGAACTTCAGTTGTTATCACCGTATAAACCACAGAATGTGGATGTCTCAGCATTGAAGACCCAAGATCCTCAGTTCTCAAACACTGCAGAAGCCAGTGAGCACAAAAGAATAACGAGTCCATAAAACTCAAAAAATAAAGTTCTATTTCCAGTTTCCAAAGATTTAATATGAACAGCTGCAGCCAACATATTTAAACTCCTGGATCACTGAAGTTAGACAGTGAGAACTAAACAGTGCCACATTCTGCAGTTACTGTGAAGGCATGTGCAGGAGGTCCAAGCCTGAAGTTGAGGTGTTCGGAGCATGTGCAGGAGAGAGGTCAGGGAATCAATGCTCATGTACAGAGCAGTTCCTCAGAAAACGTGCACTGAGTGAGGGAAGTGCTGGGGGCAATCATGAACATTTAGTCTTTTGTGTTAAGCAGCTTCAGATGTAAAATGAACTATTTTCCTACAATGCAAAAGAACTTCAAGCACAAAGACAAGCTGTCCCAAAACTGGATCCTTCTTGGCTTTTACTAGAACCAAAAAAGCAGACCAGACAGAACAGATAGTACAAGAAATGCAAACAGAGACCATCAGCAGAGATAGGCTCACGGAAGGCTGAAGGCCTAATTGAGCCTAAACCAGAGAAAAAACCATCTACATCAAAGTTCTGGGATATCACATATGCTTTACTTCCCTGGAAAAAAAGACAGTCCTCTGGTTTAACATGACCTCTGCTACCTAACAGTACTAACATCTGCTCTCCAGAGGAAACAATTCTTGCCAGAAAGCCATCCTGCCACAACCCACCTTCCCCCAAAGCACAAACCAGACATTTATGAGCAATTTTTCTCAGTCATGTGACATTCTGAGCATGAACAGCTGCTATATGCCCACTTGTCCCACTGCCCTCCAAGTTCATGTTGGACAAGAGGAGTTAGACCTAGCTGAGACTAACTGCACCTCTGGTATTAAGCCTACCAGGCCTGAGGAAGCACAGCCCTCCTGGTAGCTCACCTCTGGAGCCACCTAACAGGTTAGCTCTGCCTAAGGCATGCACTGTGTGTAAAGGACAACAGCCAAAGCACAGAGCAGGCAAAAAATAAAAATGATAGAAGACTGAGAGAAAGACCAGCAGAAAGTTGCCACTTTAAGTATTCTGTTAAAGAATTAAAAATATATGCTTGTCAAGGTTACTATTAATTGTTTTTAAAGTCTATATTCAAGGCAAGAAGAGAAGAGGCAAACAAAAAAACAAACTCCTGTCATCCTTTCCCAAGCCATTCAGCCACAGCACTACCAAGGGTCAGAGAAGAGAATCACAGCTACCCTTGCCCTGAGAAGACAAATTTGTCAGATTTTATTGCATTTCTACAGCAGAATTTAATACATGAATGCGCCACAGGGAAGGCTGGGTCTCAAACACAAAGTGCCATTTAGGCCACAGGATTCCGGTCTCACTATCTCCAGCACTCCCAGTTCATGGACCTCATCGCTTCTAGCTCCTGGGAACACTGCTGCACACAGCCTGGCCAAAGAAGGAGGCAGGGCACTTGCTCGAGAGAAGGTCACTGCCTACAGGTTGCATACTGTTACATGTGAAGATGAGCAGAGCCATAGGAAAGCAAAAACATTTTGTATGTTTTGGTTATTATTCTGCTTTCAAGCATCATTACTCAGACATCAGTACTACTCTGCTTCTCACTGTCACTCTCATTTTTAACAGTAGGTTTGAGAAAATTAACTTCCAGGCGAGTCACCTGAGAATTTAGCAAGTTTTCAAACCCCTCATTTGTGCGAAAAACTATTTAATGAACTTGACCACAGAGTGCAGTCGACTGAGAAAAATTTTTACTCAACAGTTTCTTTTACATTGGCACTTATTCACCAGTCCAGTTTCTCGTGAAGTCCCCAAACTGCTCAAGCAGGAAGGACTCTCGGCAGGCACAGCCCCCTTACTCCGGGGAAAAGCCTCGCTACTGAGCCCGTTTGTCAAACAAAAAGGATCTACTATGCACTGGGCCCAGAAACCAAATGAGGCAGGGAAAGCAGAATCCCTGCAGACCCCGGGAGGCCTGAGCCAGGCACGCTCGGCACCAGCGGGCTGTTGGTCGGACTCTGCGGGGAAACAGCGACACGAACTTTTTCCTCCCTCAGGTCCAGTTCCCGCTCGCAGGTTCCACACGGGAGGAAGGACGCGGGTACCACCTCACGCTCCTCCCGAAACGCCGCTCGACGCCCGGGCCGGAGCAGGGGCCGAGAGGGGCCCTGGGCCGTGGGGGGTCATCGAGAGTCGCTCCCGCCAGCCCTGCGGTGGCTCCGCGGCACCAACCAGGCGCGAGGCGCTGGGGGAGCCCCGGGGACAGGCTCGCCCATCGCCGCCCCGCTCGGGCCCCGCCGCGGCAGCGCAGAGGTCAGCGCGGTGGAGGCTCCGGGCGGCGCCCGCACCATAGGCCCCGCGGGCGGCGAAGCGGGCAGAGCCCGACGGCGTCGTGGCGGGAAGCCTGGCCGTCTTACCTGCGCCGAGAGCCCGGCAGACATGTCGGGGCGCGCCACTCCCTTAGGCCGCCGGCGCCACAGGGCCGCGGCCACACGGGACCGGGAGCGCCGCTAGCCGCCCTCGGCCCGCACCCGCTTCCGGCAGCGCCACAAAGCGCACAGCGGGGCAGTCCCCTGCGCATGCGCAAGCCCGCTATAGCGCGATTCCCCACCCCTGCACGCTACTCCTGTGCCGGCGGCACCGAATAAGTCGCAGGGACAGGCTGTGCGCATGCGTAGAGCGGCCGCCGCTGTGCCTGGCGCCGCCGCGGTGTTCTCGCTCTTAAAGGGGCCGCGCACGCCAGCCTCGCCCGTACCCCGCGCTCCCCGCGGATCCCGGAGGCTCCGCCATCTCACCGTTCCCCGGGCGCTGCACCCGGCCCTGGGAAAGGCCTGTGCGGCGCACCGGGACTGACTGCCCCCGGGCCCTCGGGTGGAAGGAGCTCTTGGCGGGCCGCTCCAGCTCGAGCTCCGTGGGCAGTGACCGGGAGCCGCCGGTGCCGTTCCGCTAGCCTGGCTCCGGTTCCTCTTGCACTGCCAGCGCGGGCTCTGCTGCTGTCCGGCCTGGCCTTGCCCTGCCCTCAAGCCCCGCTGCTGCTGCGCCTCGGCAGCCGCGGCTCAGCCTGGCTGTGGCTGGGAAGGGACAGTGACAGCACCAGCTCTGTTTCCCCAGGCCGCGTCTCCCTCTTCCCGCGATCTTTATTCCCATCCCGCGTTCACTTGCCGCTCCTCTGGCCCATAGTACTGACTAGTCTGCAGGTGCTGATGGTACTTGCTACAGCGACATGGGTTACCTGGGTTCAAACTCTGGGCAGCATGTGAGGGGGGATTCTGCCCCTCTGCCCACTCAGGTGAGACCCCACCTGCAGAGCTGCCTCCAGCCCTGGGGAGCCAACATCAGAAGGATGTGGAGCCGCTGGAGGGAGTCCAGAAGTCGCCATGGAGATGGTCCCAAAGCTGGAGCCCCTCTGATCTCGAGCTGGGCTGGGAGAACTGGGGGTGTTCACCTGGAGGAGAGGAGGCTCCAGGGAGACCTTGAAGTCCCTTCCAGTGCCTAAAGGGACTGCAGGAAAGCTGAAGAGGGACTTTGGGACAAGGGATGGAATGAGGGACAGGACGAGGTGGAATGGCTTCCTGCCAAAGAGCAGGGTTAGAATAGATTTCTTAAGTATTTTTTTAGTATTTCTTTACTATGAGGGTAGTAAAACAATTTTCCCAGAGAAGCTGTGGCAGCCCACCTGTGGAAATGTTCAAGACCAAATTGGATAGGGCTTGGAGTAATCTTGTCTAGTGGAAAGTGTCCCTGTTTATTTCAGGGGGCTTGGAATAAAAGGCCTTTAAAAAGTCCTTTCCGACTACTTTCTGATTCTGTGAAAGACAGCCAGTGGAGAAGGCAGCACAGGGCACTCTGCAGGGAGCAATGCCTTGCTCAACAGCACTGTTTAGGGATGGTACAAGGGCCTGGTGTCCTGAGAGCCCCTGGCAATGGGCCCCTTTACCTCACCCGCGGAGCAGCACCATCTGCCTGCCTGTATCACCCTGGGGCACGATGTGTTCACCTCTCTGCAGTGTTCTCTGCTTTCTGCAAGCACTGCAGCAGCTGCACTGCTGCTAAAGTCACCACAGATTCCTTATGGGCTGTTCCACAGGGGCCAGGTTTCCAGGTAATTTCTTCAGCATTTGCCTGCACTGTTTCTTGTTCAGTGCAGCACTAAGATGCTAACCTAAACAAACAGGAGCCTGCAAAGTAATTTTTAACCTCTTATATTGCCATCCATTGAAGGAACACCATATATCACAGTGCAAACTGTATTCCTGCTCCCCTCCCTGGCAGGAAGACTTCTAGTCTGCACATTCTCTGCATGGAGACTGCTGACAGCAAGTGATGTAAGTTTCATAATAAAGATTTGCTCAGTGCTTTTAATGTAAATCTTTTCCTCCTCTTTGTTCTGCCCCCAAGGGGAGAACAAGGCCCTTGCAGGACATATCCCTTCACAATACCATGAATTTTTGGTCCCTAATTTAGGAAAAAAAAAAAAAAAAAAAAAAAAAAAAAAAAAAAAAAAAAAAAGAGAGAGAGAGAGAGAGATCTGAGTTGGTCAGGCTTCTGGTAGTGATAGAATGCAGCACAGATGGAGAGGACTGAGTGGAAAGTGCATTTTTGTCTTAGTCCAAAAGACAGGTGTCTGCCAAGGGAGGCAGGAACCTCCCTTGGAAAGCAGAATATGACCCCCTTCCCTCTGAATTATTACAACTTTGAAATTGCAGGGCTTTCAGCCAAAGGTATGAGAGCAGGAACAGCGGTTCCTTGCCAGCGTGTGTGTGTATAACACGGCAGACAAACGGCAGCCCCGGCACAGCGAGGAGCAGCCGCAGAGCCCCAGGGCCGCCTTCTCCCGCTGCAGGCGCCTTCCCCTGCCCTGCAGTTCCGGGCGCAGCCAGCAGGGGCGCTGCTGGCTCCCGCCGGGCGGGGCGGGCGATGATTCCCCCGCGGCTGCAGGGGGCGCTGTGGCGCGAGCTCGGCCCCCTCTGCACACGGCACTGGCGGGCGGCCGGCGGGAGGGAGGGAGAAGGGGCTTCCTGTGGAGCCCTCAGGGACAGCCGGTGCCGCTGCACCTCCGCACGGCGACACGGACTGCAGCAGAACCTTGGAAGCAGCTGGAACGGCAGAGGCGGGCACACCCAGGGTGACAAAATGTAAGAGAAAATTCCGCAGCCGCAGCCACAGGGCATCACGGCAGGCAGGGCTGCGGGGCTACAGTGCAGCAAAAACTCGGAGCAGTGGCAGAAAGCAGCCTGGTTCCTGAACATGGCTGGAGACCTTCCCTCGGACAGGGAAAGGGCTCGGGGTCCCAGGGCTTCCCCTGAGGCACTGGAGCAGATGGTGAAGGTTCTTTTTTAGTGACTGTGAAAAACGCCAATCATTTGTTTTTAAAATTTTAAAAGTTTAATCGTAATAAAATGGTTATACAAATAGTAATATAATTAGAGTAATAAAAATTTGAACAATTGAGGTTAGGACAATATGAGACAATAAAAAACAAAGAATTACGGACAGTCCAGGTACCTCTTTCTGGGCAAAATAAGCCCAAAAAGGGACACACATTAACAGAGGATTAACCCTTAAAAACAACAGCCTGTTGCATATTCATACACCTCATACATGATGCATAAATTCCATTCAAACACAGGATTTTGTCTGGTCAGTGTAATCTTCTTAATCCTAATGGTGTCTTCAGGGCTGAGAGAGGCCGGAAGAAGTTAGTTTCTTAAAAAACTCTCTTTCTCTGAAAGATTTAGGCGTCCTGTGGCTGCTATCTGGTGCAAGTATCTCATTCCATTCTTTAAAAAAATATCCCACATACAAAATTTCTATTTTAACATTATGTTGTAACCTAAAACTGTATTTAACACACTACTTAAAAAAATTAATGCAGCATAACTTTCTAACATAACATGTATAAGATTCATTTTAATATTTGTGAAAAGCCAATCATAAAACACACATTTTTCACAGTGAGGTAGGGTGTTAACAAGGTCCCAGTGCAGCCACTCCCACAAGCAGAGCTTCACTCGTGGTAGGAGAAGACAGCAGGAAATGGAGCCTGACAGCAGTGGGGAATTCTCCCCACAGCAACCACAGCCTGTCTCCCCCCTGATGCTGAGAGAGAGTGCCCAGCCCCTTCCCCCTGCCCAAACCTCTCGCTATCTCTGCCCACCCAAAAGAAACCCCTCAGTTCAGAGAGTAGCCAGACCCCTTTCCCCTGTGTTATGGATATGATGGTAATTCGTGCTGATAGAATATGGATATAAGAATAAAATAGAAATCTTTAAAATCACACCAGCGAGGGAAAAGGGGATTGCTTCACAGGATGGCGAAAGCCAGCTGGCAGCTGAGCAGGAGGTGTGTCATTACCATAGGAAGTGGACCTAGCCCGCACAGGAGATGGGTGTTCTCACTGGTGTGAATGCCTGGTGGCTCATGGAGATGTACTTCTCAGACAGACAGAACCTTCAAGGACATACATCTGAATGCGGGATTCCGGAACCCAGGAGCAGATACACATCAGTTCCTGGACAAGGCTTTGTCCAGAGCAGAACAGGGAATAGACACAGCGTGAATATGAAGAACTCCAAGAAAGGACAAAGGGACTCTGCCGCAGGCAAGAAAAAGAGTATAAAAACCAGACTCTGCCAAGTGGCATTTGTGATCACAGGGGATTCAGTGCAATAGGGGCAGGACCTGAGTTCACCCAGCTCTGATCCCAGGGTCGGTGCTGTCCTTGATTGTTGGCTGTTGGGACTGTATATCGGTTGCAAATAAATTTACTTTTTATTTTTATTTAAATTGGCTGGGTCAATCTTTACCTATGACACCCTGCATCATGGCAATTTCTTTTTCTCTCTTAAGTACCAGTCAGTTTTGTCTCCTAGCAACATATGGGAAAAAAATCCCTGAGAGAAAGAAAACAAAAGGAGCAATCCTAACCTCCAACAATTTGTTTCACAAGAGAGTCTCAGAGCCAACGGCCACATGTGCAGAGGTGAAACTGCAAAGCTGGCTCATGGATCCCCCATTCCCCAAATCACAGTCTACATCTTCCTCTCGGCCCCTTACCTGCTAGATCAGAGGAGTAAAAACTCCTTCCAACCTCATACATTTTGCTTGACAGCACCAGAGCAAGGGAAGTTGAAGTTCACCTATAGCAGCCCATGGAGAGCCACCTTTCCCTTTTTTGACCTCAAAACCACTGAGAGTGGCCTCAGGGCTGCCAGCTGCAGCTGTGCTGCCTCTCTGCAGTTCACCCTGTATGGATCCATGAAAGGAATGAGAAGGAGGTATTTTTACAAACAAACTGTGTGCCTGATGGTAGATAAGGCTAGATACAGAGAGGTGAAAGAACCATACATTCCACAGGAATTCCACTTATTGACACAGACTGTTACTCACCCAAGACTGCTACATCTCTGGATTTAGAGAGAAACAACAGAGAAACAAAGAAAAAGAAAAAGGGGGGGGGGGGGGGTTTCACCATGATATTTTTATGAAAAATCTTTTCGCTAGGATTTTCTCCTGAGAAGCCTCAGAAAAGAAATGTAAACAATCACCTATCTGATTGCTTTGGAATGTGGTCTGGAGATGGTTTACCGACAGATGTGTCTTTGATTGGTCTCATGTGAATTGTTTTTACTTAATGACCAATCACAGCCAGCTGTGTCGGACTCTGAGTCTGTCACGAGTTTTGATTATTCATTCCTTTCCTAGCCTTCTAATGAAATCCTTTCTTCTATTCTTGTTAGTATAGCTTTACTATAGCATTTTTAATATAATATAATACCATAATATAATAAAACAGCCTTCTATGAAATATGGAGTCAGATTCATCTCTTCCCTCATGCTGGGACCCGCGAACACATTGATGGGTGGGGGGTGGTTTACATTAGAAGGGGGTATTAAGCATTTTGGGAAGTCTGTACCTCTCAAGTATCTCAGCCAATGGGGAAAGAGAGAGGGGAAATGTGGCCAGAAAATTAGGATAAAAAGAGGCTGTGTCCTCCAAAAATTTTGAGAGACCTCATGGGGAATGCCCCATGGCCTCTCCCTTTATTCAAATAAAGTAAAAGGACTCCTCTGTCTCCATTTTGGACATAAACCTCTGGTGTTTGTCGATTAATTTTTCTGGTATTCATGTATTATCAGAAGGCTCACGAAGCTTACAATTGCCGTGTAACCTTTATTTATGTATAAAAAAGCTAAGATTACTGTCTCTTTCTTCCCTGTCCACTCAGGATTCTCTCTTCAAACCAAACTGCAGCAGGATTGCTCATGGAACAAAATGGAAGATCCCCATTCACAGCAACCACATGGATCCTGATGTGAGAAACTCTGCTTACTTTTAAAATTACAAAGGTTTATTAAACCTTAACAAAAATACAGAAGACAGAATGTTATAAATGAATAATGTGATGGTTGGTTCTCACAATTAAGAGATGGATATTATGTGTATGTTAAGAAACGTCTTGTAAATGTGTAGTGAAATTACTGTAATATGTCCTCCCATAGTCTTCTTTTCTGTCCCCCTTGTAATAGCCTTGGTAGTGAGGGCATTTGGGAGCGCTGCCTTGTTACCAGGAGGCGCAACATGACAACATGAGCTGGCCTCCAGCCAAGACGTAAGAAAGTAATCTCCATGAATCTCCAGAGAAAGAGTTGATTGACAAAATGTTGGGAAGTGCTAAGAGTATAAAAGGCAGAGCATCCATTTTGAAAACAAGCATGTGACTGCTAGTTACGGAGACTCCCAGCACTGTAATTTTTCCTTATTCAGTCCTTTGTTGTATTTTTTGTTAAGGTTTAATAAACATTTGACATTTTAGGAGTGCCATTTCTCACATGAATAAGGAAAAATTACAGCGCTCGGAGCAGGAAACTAAACTGCCATGTACTTTTCCTTATCTCTGGAGCTAGGGTCATAATTCCACTAGGCTAGTTTCTTTCTCAGTGGGCTATCTGTGGGTACATCTATTGGTATCTCTTCACTTCTTCCTTCACCCATCGGGGATTCTCTACTGGCTCCCAATCCCATCCTGACAGTCAACTACAGGCCCTCTCAACAAGGCCCACCTTCCCGGGAGGGAGGAAGGAAGGAAGGAAGGAAGGAAGGAAGGAAGGAAGGACAAAGAAAGAAGAAGCTTTACCTTTTTGAAAAACAAAAGCAAATAAAAAACCCCCTTACAGTCCGGGGACCCCTGTGCCACTGGGTCGGTTCTGCCGCTCCTCTCCCACCTTGGCTTGGCGCCCATGGCACACCAGCAAAAGCAGCTGCTGAGCCACTCACGTGGTCCTCTGCTCGTGTGGCTTTATGCTAACAGGTTGTGGGGAAGCCTCCGCAGCTCAGTGCTCAGGCCCCCCATTCCCAGTGTTATGGGTAAAAATTGATCAATCCAATTTAATAATCAAATAAAAAAATAGAATTTATTTTGCGACCGATATACAGTCTCGACAGCCACAATCAAAGGGACAGCATTGTCCCCAGGTTCGGCGCTGGGTGAACACCGGTCCGATCTCTATCGCATCGGACCCCCTCTGTTCGTGAAGGCTGTCCCTGTCCGGGTAGTTTTATACAGTTTATTCTGCCTGAGGCAGAGTCTCTTTTCTTCTTTTCATGGCTTCACATATTCATGCAGTTTCTTTTCTCTGTGTTGAGCTGAACAAAACCGTGTCCAGGAAGCAACTGAGTAATTGAACTCAATCATTGAGTTACTGGAACCTGGCATTGAGATGTGTGCTCCTGATGGCTCTGGCTATCTGATCGGAGATTTTGGGGGGCTCAAGAACACCTGGGGGTGCCAGGTTGAGGGTTATCAAATTTAGGGGATGTTTGACTGTACTTGTGTGAGCGGCAGGGTCTCAGAAACTGCATCGGGAGGCCATGTGGGTAGCAGCAAGCTGGGACCTGGCACAGCAACCCCCAACACTCGCGGGCCCAGAGGAAGCAGCGGTGGCGCTGCCGAAGGTCAGAGACAGGCTCGGTTGTGCAGGGTCTTGGAGGCCTTAGGCGGGAACCCGTGTGGGGACCTGGTACAGCAGCTCTTGATGCCTACCAACTCACCGGGGACAGAGGCGATGGCGGCCGTGCTAGGCGTGGTTCGTGCGTGGCGCCGCTGAAGATTGGGGGCTGACCCAGTGCAGAAAAGCCGTCGCTTGGAGGATCCTGCAAGGTTTCCCAAGTGGGAGCTGCAGACCGGTGTTTCCCAAGTGGAAAAATGCCAGTGGGACCTGGTCCATTTGAGTGGCAGCCAGAGGGGACACAGCACAGTAACTTCCAGTTTTCGCTGTCCCAGTCTAAGGGTCAGGTTGTCCGAGGGTCTTATAAACCACTTGGTTCGCTAGCTCAGTGGTGGCGGCACGGCCGCCGGAGGCGTCAGGAGCTAGCTGGGTTGTGCTGGGGTCTCAGACAGTGCAGGGCTCTGGCTTGGTGGCAGCAGTGCGGCCGCTGGGGTCAGGAGGTGGCTTGGGTGTACCAGAGTCTCAGAAACTGCGGAGGTCGCTGGTGCAGGGGCTTCTCAGCAACTCACCAGCACAAAGCCGAGCAGACGCAGGGAGGGCGTACTCGGCCATACTGGCTTCCCTACGGCATCCAGCAGCATAAAGCCGTGGGACCGGGGCACTGAAGCCCAGCACTGTTGTCCCTGGCACTGCCACCTTGGTGGGGAAGGGGAGGTGGCATGGGGGTGCAGGGAACGGTTGCACGTGGCACAACTGGTGATCGGTGCCTCTTAGTGGGGGCCCCAGTGCTGTGGGCTCACCTGTACAGGGCTACCCATGGCAACCTGGGTGTGCCAGGAGCAGTGGCACCCAGCAGGGCTGGCCCGGGAGAACCGGCTGCAGAGGCTTCTCTTCAGTGTCTGCCCGTATGGAGCCATGTGGTCAGCTCGGCTGTTGCTTGCCCTGGTGGTGATTTAGGTAATTTGTGCTTATGTAGAATATGAAGGGAATATATGTTATCATGTTTGGAAGAAATACTCAAAAGCATTTTTAAATCCACATGCGGGAGCCGAGGGATTGCCTCATACACAAGACTGCAGCATGCCATTGCGAAACCGCAGCAGGGAGAAAGACCTAATTAGCAAAGGGATGGATGGATGTAGCACCCTTCTCCAGGATGGCCCAGGAAACACCCTGCGCTCCCACTGGCCTGACGATCAACTCCTCCCCTATTTCCTCCCCTCCTTATAACCCTTGCAAGCCCCATCTCGGGGTCTTCAGCCGGTTGGCTCCCCTGGGGTGAGGTCCCTTTTGAAGAATCAATAAACCTGGATTGCTGCCCCCAGCTGCAGTCCACTCTCCTTACTCCTGCTGCTGCTGCCCAGTATCTCTCCTTCTGCACAGGTGAAAGCCATAACTGCTCTCCTGGCCCATGAGGAGCAGGAGGGTGTCCCCCTGCTGCTAGTTGTGCCAGTGCTAGCCAGGACTGTCCTGAAAGGATATGCGGACGGACACGGCTTCACAAAGCAGTGTGCTTATCGTTGTTGAAGGATCAAGAACTACTGGCTGTGATACAGTCACCCGTTCATTGAACAAATCTATAAACTATTTTTCCATCCAAGCCTAGACTAGGGTTTTTACAGGCAAGGTTGGAGTATTACGGGATACTCAAGGGGAATTCCAGGAAAAGACCACATGTGTTGGGAGAAAAGAGGCCAGGGAATTAGAAAACTGGGGTTGGTGCTGGGTGGCAGTTCCCTTTCCCCACAGCTGTACCCACCAGAGCTTCAAACTGCTCAGTCACCACTTTGCAAAGGTAGCCTGTGTGAGCTGTTTTCCCATCCTGTGTCCCAAGAGGATTTGATGGTGTGCGGGGAAACTGTCTTGGGGTGATATTATGATGGTTCTTTATTTCCTAACTGCCTGCTTTATGCCCAGAAAATGACTGCTGTAGCTTTCCAATGGAGCCGGGGGGGTTGGGCTGGGAGCCTTGGGATCCTGTGCGGGCCCTGTTCAAGCTCTATCTGGCATGGCTGGGGGCTGCAATGATTCTTACTTCGTTGCTGGTTTTTGGGTTTTTTTCCCCTGGATTAATTTTTGCCAATTTAGGCAAGAAGCTTCTGGGGTTTTTTGTTTGTTTTATTTCCCTTCCCCTGGCCTGGAGACTCTTCCCTTGTAAATCTTTTTGGCAGTGTTTTTTGTTGTTTTGGTCTTATTTGTTTTTTGGTTTTTTCGGTTTTGGTTTTTGTTGTGGGGTTTTTTTGTTTTTGTTGTTTGTTTTGGTTTGGTTTTTTTTTTTTTTTTTTTGGTTTGTTTTTTTTTTTTTGTTTTTGGTTTAGTTTGGGGTGGGTTTTTTTGTTTGTTTTTTTTTTTTTTTCTCCAGCCCAGGGAGCCTGCAGGGCAGCTCTGGCCTCTCAGAAAGACTGAGCCAGAAAAGAAGAGACATAAAACTTCACCAACTTCGGCTGCTGCAAGGAGAACACTCATGCCAGAAACCCAACAGGTCTCAGCTGCTGTGAGCTCTGTTCTCCTCCCCTCATAAAGACAGGCAGCTGCCATCTTTGCTTCTCAGCCACATGGCGAGGTGAGGCTGGGGTGTAAGGTTCAATTTTGGTTTTTTTCCTGTGCTTTCTGGGTATTTTGCTTTGTTAATAAACAGTTTTACTTTGTTTTATTTTTTCACTTTCATCCCTGTCATGGATTGACTCTGGCACAGTGCCAGTGCCCCCATGAAAGGTGTATCTCCCAAAATGGTTGCTGTGAGATGTGACCCGGGAACAGAACAAAGCAGGCTCTAACTTGGGAATGGAGGGAAATTAATTATCCATTTCTCTCATTGGCAGAAGAAAATTGAATTGTTAAAGCCCTCTCGCTTTAGAGAAAAACACTCATTTTAGCGCGTTTTTCTCCTAGAATTTGTCTCCAAACACAAGCCTAACTGACAAGACAGAAGACAGCAGTGCTCAGCCAACTCTCTTCATCCAGGATTGGAACCACAGTGTTAGAGATAAGGGGATAATTTGTGCTGGAAATATAATTTTATTAATGTGATATAAAGTAAAACTGTAAGATCATGCCAGCTGAGGGGAGGGGGTGATTGCCATGCAGGACAGCTCGCAGCCAGGAAGGAAGTACATCATTAACAAACAAGGAAAACCCAGCTCGCACAGGAGATGGGCACTCTCTGATGGCACCATCACGAGAACCCGGCGATGATGGGCCGTGTAGATGTCCACCTCAGACAGACAGGACCATCAAGGAACATACATCTGAATGAAGGATTCCGGGAACTGGAGACAGATACACATCGATTCCCGGACGTGCCTTTGTCCAGCACAGGACAGTGAATAGACACAGCATGAATATGAAGAACTCCAGGAGGGGACAAAGGGACTCTGCCGCGGGCAAGAAAAAGAGTATAAAAACCGAACTCTGCCGGGTCTCGGTGGTGAACAGGGGGCTCAGTGTGACAGAGGCCGGATCATCGTTCACCCACTCCAATCCCGGGATCGGCGCTATTTTTTTGATTGGTGTCGGTTGGGACTGTATATCGGTCACGAATAAATTCTATTTTATTTTTTATTTAATTGGCTGGATCGATTTTTACCTATAACAACAGCTTCCAAAAAAAAGAACAACATCAGAGGGAAGACCGTTGGCATTCAAAGAAGCAAAGGAAAAGATTTGTTTTGTTGTAAGGCCTTTTTGCAACCTAGAGACTGTCACCCATTCACTAATCATGTTATTAACACTGCTCTACTAGTTACACTGTCTGACAAGTCCTGTTGTGGTTTACACTGCTGGCAGCAGCACCTGGGACAAAATATTACATCAACCAAATGATTAATGAGGAAGTAAAAGGAAGTTTCCAACTTTCTCCGGAAAGTTCCTTTCAAAATTCAGGGCTCATTTTCAAATCTCATTTGAGATGCTTTGGTCAGCAGTCACTGTTTTCTCCCTCACAGCTGGGCTGGGGAGAGGTCCGATCTGCTTACCTGCCGGACTCCAAAGAGGAAGTCTCTCTGGGAGTGCTCTGCTCTTAACCCCTGTGTGTTCTCAGAGGCGTATCCACATCCCCAGTGGCCACACCAGGTGCCAATCTAAAATTTGGCCACTGATTGGTTTGACCATAACTTCCCAAAACCGTACTTCCGGGTCAAACCATGACAACTGAATAAGGAAAAAGGGCAGTGAACCAGGAGTGTGTAACCATCTGCCCACAAAAATGGCTGCTCTGCTTTTTATACCCCAGGCAACCCTGGCTCCTCCCAAAGTTTGTCAATTAACTATTCTTCACCATCCAGGTCAGGTGTTGTCACGCTGTCCCGTGCTAGCAACAAGCCTCCCCTATTGACAAATGCCCCAAGCAAGGGGCACATGTACCTGTCCTCCCTCTACATCTCCTGACCTAGGCTGATCAGTGGCAACAATACAGAGGGGGGAAAGGGGACTATGGGGAGAGCAGAGGACATCCAAAAACCAGATCACAATGATGTAACCACACATCAATAAAACTTCTCTTAACACACACACACAGTATTCATCCCCTAATTGCGAGAGCCAGTCATCGTATTACTCATCTGTAATACTGGCCAGTGACTCAGTACTGACAGCTGCAGGCAAGGGGGCATCACTCCATGCCCCCACCTCTACCCACTCACAATTCTCCCGAGCAGTGCACTGGGCACCCCAGGGTGCCACCACCCATTGCTTTTGGGGTGGAGTGGAGTGGGCAGTGGGAACAGCTGCCAGGGAGCAGCAGCCTGGGTTGGTGGAGGGGACAGGACGCTGTGCCAGGCACTCTGCTGTCTCCTGGCACCCAGATGGACCCCTGCCCTCACTTACTGGGAACCTCCAGTCTCTCTGCTTCAACACAAAAGCACTTCCCCCTCTATAAAATTATCATGAGTCATCACCATTTCTACCAGATTTTTTTTTTCCCATCTTTTTATCAATCACATTCTCTGGAATAGCTTCCATATGTTTGCCTGATAGAGACAATAAAATCAATGATTCCTCAAATCCGTTTTGAAAAGTGGAATGGCACTTGCCATGTCCTGGTCCCCTCCTATCAAGGGCATTTTATCCTGTGGTTGCATAAGCAGGTGGATGACTAATGGTTGTTTAGTCTTCAACACAGGAGTATGATCTAGTGCAAGCAATTTTTTCTTATAAGCAATTTGTTTCAAGATTTCTTCTACTTACTTCAGTTTGAAGGAGATTTTCTGGCTGACTGATTCCACATAAAGAAAAGTCTCAGCCAGTGAATATCCTGAAGCTCTTTTGGAGAAACAGCAGTGCAAAGGCTTCATCTGTCTTCTCAAAAACCTTTCAGATTTTTTCTAGGCATGAACCTCAGTGTTGTTGGACAATTAGCAGACAGAGATGGAGTTTATCTTGACTTTGCACCTCAGAGAAATTTTTCATCACATCCTTGTCCAGCTGCTCATCCTGCAGTGTGGCTCTCCCCCTGCCCACATTTGGCACCAGCTGGGCAGAGGGGCTGGGATTTCATCCCAACCTTTCTGCCCAGAAAGACACAACTGCTCACAACTGCCTGCTTCAGAACCTGCTCTGAGCCCTGTGAGAAACAGATGTTTCCTGCCCAGTTGGATCAGGGACAAAATTTGTTGCACAGGTCTGCTGTAGAGAAGCAAGTGCTCAGGCATGACTGAGCTTCAGAAAATTGTATCTGAAGTAGATATCTTTTTAGTAAGCATTTAGTCAGTTTTTTATTACACTGCACCATGTATGGAAGAGGATGTCTTCTATAATTCATGTTTTAATTCACTAATTATTTTACAAACATTGAGCATATTTCCAGTCCAAAGATCCAGCCCAAATTACTCTGTTTCCAGGACTATGCACTGACTTAATTCTATATCCATTTACATCAGTTTGATATATATTTTACATATAACATATAAGGCATATATCATTAATGTATCATAGATAACATATGTATAATCTTAACCATTTATTTACATACATGTATATCTTTTATCTGGATATTTTGGCTGCTTCCTCGGCCTGCTCTTCTGAACCTGACAATACCACAGGTGTCTTGTGAAGATTTTCTTCCCCTTTACTGTAACCCTGGTGGCATTTTCCCACTTAGAGATTTTTCAGAAAAAGAGATGTGAAAAAATGTATTCCATCATTCACATTCACACATTTTCTGTTGCTTCCACTGCACATCTCTAACATGGAGATGTACTTTCAGGCATGCTGAGTTTTCACTGCTTTAGTTTCCATTAATACCTAAATGGAAGTGAACACAGAAAGAAACCCCTAAACAACTAGATCTTACTGATGGAAAGGCATGGATTTCTAATGGAAAAAGGAATCTGATGTCTATTTTCTAGGCTGAAAGACAGGGAGCTACTCCTATTTTCACACACAGAGCCAGTGCTCCCAGCTGCTGTGTCTGAGCAGGGTCTAGCTTAGGTAGAAATGGAGTTTTGCTGAAAAGAAGCAGAAGTATCTTTTGTGTTTGGCTGCTGGACAGGT
This sequence comes from Onychostruthus taczanowskii, assembly GCF_017590055.1. NCBI lineage: Eukaryota > Metazoa > Chordata > Aves > Passeriformes > Passeridae > Onychostruthus > Onychostruthus taczanowskii. The sequence goes on along the minus strand of NW_024498597.1, from coordinate 257,570 downwards.
GTATGGTTCCTTCGAAGATGATCTATGTCAACAAACTAGCCAGCCTACACAGAGTTCTCTGCCTTGAGAAGGCTGAACAGCCAGCCTCAGCCTGGCCCTATAAATTATAAATAATTTATTTATTTCCATATGAGCTGCACTGCCCCTCAGGTGTCCTCAGTAAATGGTCCGCACAACAGTTGTGCAGTGATGGTGTGGAAGGTGTTTCCAACATGCCAATGAAACAAGAAGAGTGTTCCTTTCCACTCTTCTGCTACCATGAAAGCCCCAGAAAGACACAAGTGAACCGCGGGCTGTGGTACAGAGCAATGAGGTTTGTGGAGAGCAGCTTTGCCCCTGCTCTCAGCGTTACAGTCTCTGTCTTATGGGCAGAGCAGCCTTTTGCAGTAGTTCTTTGAGCAGCTGCTATGAGCCAAGGTACCGCATTCAGGGAGCTTTCTGGATGGTGTAGCACATTGCTCCATATCCTGGCTGTGACTGAAGATGAGGAGCCATCACCTGTGTAGCCTGGAGAGATGCTGGACAGATGGAGCCAGCAGGAGAGATCCATCCTGGCAAAGCAGAGCTGCACGCAACCCCTGCAGGAGTACAGGCTCCAGCCAGGAGCTTCCAGGCAAGCTTTGCTCTCTTCGTGAAACTGGAAAGGCATGGAAGATCAACCTCACTGGCCCAGTAGATCTGAACAAACCTGGGGAGGCCTGGGGATGCAGGGATGGCATAGCTATGCTTGTATCCCAGTGTTCCCATGACTGCTGCAACAGAAGGCAGAGGCCTCGTCTCAGAATCAGCCCCAGGTTCTTCACTGCCTGTCACCTGATCCCTACTGGCCCTTCCTGGTGCTCGGTGGAAACAAGGCATCCATCAACTGGGAAAGCCCTCAACAATCAAGTGAGTCTCCTGTGGGAAAATCAATGGAATAGGCTCCCTTCACCATGCACTGAAGCAGCATATATGCAGCATGCTTCTTTCAGTGTATCACAAGAACTGTCAGAGAGGAAAAGGTTATATTTTAAACTCCTTGCAGAATCAGACCAATCCCAGTAGCCTTCCAGCCCTGTTAGATGCTTTGATGGAGACTCACTTTTGTCAAAGCTGTATCTCTGGCAGACACTCTCTCCTCAGAGAGGGCTGAAGGTAAATATGCAGATATGTTCCAACATCTCTGATTGCAACAAAAACCAATCATGTTTTGGAAAATCTGACTTGGATTAGTTAGAAGAGAGGCTGGCAGAGACAGACTGAATTCTAGCTGTTATTTTACAAATCCAACTTTCCTCTGAATGCAAACACTCCATTTAGCTGCACTAAATGCACACATTGTGCAAGTGATGGGTTATGTTGGCTTAAGGCAGTTTTATCACTTTGTAGTGAACAATTAATTTTTCTATAAATCTTGAAAAATAATTAATTGAATTAACATACAACATTGTTTTAATACTGTCTTAGTATTTATGACTGCAGACCTGAATGGAGGGAGTAGTTTTCTTGTTGATACTGATCTCCTAGATCAACTCATGTAAACTGTAGATTTTGAAATGGAAGAATATTCAGCCAAAGCTTTGTGAAGGATTTAGGCTGACATGAGAATTTTACAGCTATATCTTGCTTGTTCAGAAATTAACAGAAACCTCTGCTCTCCTGATGTTGATAAGGGCAGTAGAACAGAACAGTATTTACTCTTATCAAGGACAGTGGAACAAAACAGCACAGCTTTGGAGAAAAAAATAAAGGCAAACAGAAGTCAAGCAGGCAACAAATTGCAAGCAGGATGCCAGCTCAGCTCTGCAAGGCTGACAAAACAGAAGTTTGCGCAGTATCGTTGTTTTGTGTTACTCAAAAGCAGGGGTCGAGGAACAGCCACCTAAAATGGACACCAGAAGTTGAAGATGGACCCCAAAGAACCATATCAGGACTTCTGAACTGGCATCTAATAACAAAAAAGTGACAAAAGGGAAAAGGCAGGAACAAAACGGAAAACAGCATAAGGAAACTATGGCAGGTTCAAAAAGAAACTGGCATCTAATAACAAAAAAGTGACGAAAGGGAAAAGGCAGGAACAAAATGGAAAACAGCATAAGGAAACTACGAAATTACAAATCAAACAATAAACCTACTAATAAAACAAAAAACACACCACAACACCACTGGAATGCAGAAATGATTCCCCTGAGTGACCAGCATGCTGCAATAAAGAATGCCTGCTTCGAATACTCAAAACTGTGTTACAAAGTTTCTATCCAGACAATTTCAGTATCGGTGTGAAGTCAGCTGGCCCCTCCAGGGCCTCAGCAGCTCCATCCTCTTGGAGCCTTGGCCCAGAGTCGCACTGAGGACACTTGGCTGTACTGAACAACTCCAAAAGCACTGAGGACCCCCAGCCCTGACTGCCTGTACAGCCAGAGCCATCTGCTTCCCAGCCTCACCAGTGCCCACAGGGTAGTTATTGCTGCATTGGATGTTCAACATCGCAGTGTGTAATGCTGCATGACATTACAGCACCACTTTTCTTCAGTGTCTTCCTGGAGAAAAATAGAAACTAACACTTTCTGGGAGCACTGCAGGAAAAAAAAAGACACAGGTCAGTAAAAAACACGTGGGGAGGAGGTGGTTTTAGGGCAAATGTTTCTGTTTTGTGGGCTCCTGTACTGCTGTTCTGCAGCACAGGCACAGATGAGATAATAATGGAATTATCACAGAATCACTAAGGTTTGAAAAGCCCTCTGACATCATCAAGTCCAGTTGTTAACTCAGCACTACCTGGGCCACCACTGAACCACATCCCCCTGTGGAGGAATCCATTCGGTGCCAGAGCTGGTGGTGCAGCTGCAGTGATAGCTGCAGCTTGAGCTCCCTGAAGGAGGCTGGGGAAGAGGCTGGGAAATGCCAACCCTGTGCATAACAAAGGGCACTGGACTTGTGGCCCAGCCAGGTGCTCAGACTCTGCAAGAGCTGAGGACTAAGAAGGAAGAGCCAAGACTTGCACAAGCTTGGACTGTGAGGGGATAACAGCCCAGGAGTCCTTTGCTGGGCTGCTCCTTGGGGGCAGCTCAAGCTGTTTCTGTGTTACCGTGCCAGGAATAAAGGGCTTTATGGAACAGGACAGCTGAGACTCCCATGGGAAACCTGGGGTGGAACCAGTGAGGAAAGCTGCTCTGCCTGGGAGAGTGGGGAGTGCAGGGAGCCAAGCAGGGCACTCCTCGGCTCACCGGAGCTGCTGCTGCAAAGGGGCTTCAGTCCCAGCAGTTAAAGTCACTGCTGGTGGAAGAGGGACTGCCAGAGAATCTTGGGAACGGTCAGACTGGGAAGTTTCCTTAAAACCCAGCTGCCGCATACACACATTTTTTGAACACTTCCAGGAGTGGTAACTCCAGCACTGCCCTGGGCAGCCTGTTCCAATGCCTGACTACCATTTTAGTGAAGAAATTTCCCCTGATATCCAATCTAGTCCTCCCTTGCGAGAAACTTGAGGCCATTTCCTTTTATCCTATCACTTGTTGCCGGAGAAAAGAGCCTGGCTGCACCCTCCTGTCAGGAGTAGCAGAGTCTCACCTGAGCCTCCTTTTCTCCAGGCTGACCCCCTCCATCTCCCTCAGCCACTCCTCAGGATCTTGTGCTGCAAACCCTTTTCCAGCTGTGTCACCCTTATCTAGATACACTCCAGCACCTAATCCATGTGGACAACGTCAAGAACTGTGGGGATCAGCCACACCAGAGAGCCTAAAAGCAGCTTCCTGGATGGGAGAGCACAATGATTTACAGTCATGTGGCAGGAAATTTCCCTCTTTCTACCTCTGTTCAAACTAGCTCATCTAGTTTACATAATCCCTAAAAATGTAAACAGCAGTATTGATGTTTCTGCTTCTAGTGCCTGCACAAGTCCACATATACCCCCTCTTCCTTCCTCTCTAGAGCTCCGCAGGCCAGGCAAGTTCAAAGGTATTAGAAGAGCTGGAATTATGCTTGGTAGTGTGCAAGAAGGGGCAGACATTACTTGGCATGGTACTATTTAATGGCTTTTATATGAAAAAGTATCTATGTGAAACAAAAGTTAAAAATATGTAATTCAAAAATTGTCTAATTAGGTTAGTGGGATATAATACACATTGTAGGGGTCTGCCCAAGGGACAAACTGCGTAAAAGCCAAGGTCCATTCAGAGCCAGGCTGAGAAGGCACAGCTGGAGACAGGCACCTTCCTGTAAGCGAGGCAGGGAGGAGGGCCCTGGGCTGAGCGGGAATGGCGCTTCCCAAGGCCGGGGCTCCCGGCTGAGGCTGCCCAGGGCCGTTCCGGCCTCCCTGGGAACGCTCAGGTCCAGCACGGGGCCATCTCAGCCAGCGCCTTCAGGAGCTGCCTTGTACCCAGGGATCACTTAGTGCACACTTCTGAAGAGGGATCTCAAAGAAAATCCCGATCCTCGTAGGGAGGCACAGTCAATGCAGCTGGTGTGGTTTACCTGAACTGCTGCTTGCTCCAAGACTTGTTCAAGGTAAAGACCACAGGGTGGCACCAGAAACCAGGGCACAGGTTAGGTTTGGGAAATACCTAGATCCTAAACGTCTAGGGTAAAGCCCTAACGAGCCTAAGGCGAGAGGCCCTGGGAATGCCACACGACTCCGGAAAGGGAGTGCTTCCACTTGGAGACGTTCCTAGAAAGGGGGACCGGCAGGAGCAGGTGGAGGATAACCAGCGCGCTCCGCAGAGCGCTTCCAGGCAGGCAGCGAGCTTGCTGTGGGACAGGCAGCTTGCTGCGGCCCTCGAGCGGGGACGGAGGGACAGCCGTGCTCAGAGGAGGCCACCCTATGGAGCCACGGCAGCACCGGCGCCGTCCCAAGCCCCGGCGGCACGGCTGCGCCCGCCGTGCCCTCACGGCCGGGGCGGGGCCCGGCGGGCGCCCACAGCGAGGCGGCGCCATCTGCCGGCGGGAGTGGGAGGCTGCGAGAGGCGCCGCCCGAGGGCGGGGGGTGGCGCCATGTTGTTTGTAGTCCCGACCCCGCGCAGAGGCGGCTTCCGCGCAGGCGCAGAGCGCTCCGTGCCGCGGCGGGCGGAGTGCGGAGGTACCGCGGTCCAGGTGAGTCCCGGGTCGGCCCCGCCGGGATCCCCCCCGCACCCGCGGGACCCCGCGGAACCGCTGCGGCTCCGAGACGCGCGGCTGCTCCTGGGCAGGAGGTGCCATGCGGCAGCGGCGGGCGGGCCAGGGTCAATGGCAGCCGCGCCCGCGGGCGCTGTGTCCCGCCGCGCCCCGGCCCCGGCCCCGGCGGGGGTGATTTCGCCGCGAGGGGGGTCGGTGCCGCCGCCGTCCCGGGCCGCTGAGGGGGGCTCAGCGCGGCCCGGCTCTGCTGTGAGGCGCCGGCCGAGAGACCCGCTCCCCCCGCAGGAGTGGGAAATGATCCTCGTCACAGCGGGCTGCGCTGGGAGTGCGGGAAACGCCTCGGAAGTGCCCGAGGTTATTGCGGAGATGGTTTTTTCATGTAAATAATAACGGACTGGAGTGCGTCGGGCGTTCTGCTTTCTCTCATATAGCTTTTCTTGTTGCTCTTCAGATCTCAGAATTCTCGTTTGTATTATTTAGTTTGGGCAACGCAGACTGGGTGTTTATCTTTCATTCGGCCCAGCCTTGTAGGGATATGAATGGGAAGGGAATAGCTTTGGAAGATTTTCTTTGGCTTGAAACATCGTGTCTCTTTTGTCTGTTTAATGAGTGTTTTGTATTTAGTGTAAGTCACAAGTACTAATTAAAAACGTTGTCTCGAAATCGGAGGCTTCTGCTGCCTCAAAGAGCATCATTACAAAGGGCACTGCCGAAGGTGGGGTGTTACCAGACGAGCGAGGCCGTGAGCCCCGTCCCGGGCCTGCCTCGCGGTGTTGCGGTGCCCATTGAGAGCCGGGGCTGCGCCGCTCTTTGGTGGCACGCGAGGAGCTTGGAGCCGGTGTGCCATCGTGTCGTGATAAAGTACATCACAGCAGTTGCCGTGAGGTTGTGAACAGGAACTGTCTGACAAGGATCACGGCGTTACGACTGGGAAATCCAGAAGAGTTTTTGTGTTTGAGTACTGAGGTGATGAGAAGATGGGGATTACAAGTGGAGAAGAATGGAATACAAGTATGTAAGGCCGGGTTGGACAGGGCTTGGAGCAGACTGGTCTAGTGGAAGGTGTCCCTGCCCATGGCAGGGGGGGTTGGTATTGGGTGAGCTTTAAGGTCCCTCCAAACCCAGGCCATTCTATGAAGAATCTGCTTCTGCTACATGTGTCAGGCATGCTTGTGAGCCTCCCATGTTCAGAGGACTCGGAGGCTCATTGCTTTAGCTTCTGCTTTGCCTTGTCTGTAAAAACATTTGTCTTCCAAATGATGGAGCCTGGCGAACCAGGTGCAGAAGCAGCAGCACATCAGTCTGTGGGAAAAAGCAGAAAGGTGATGTAGAGTGAGGGAGCTCAATTTAAAATTAACATGAAGGTTTTCTAGCACAATCATTTCCTAGGGCTAGGCGAGCAGAGCTTAGCAGATATCTCACTTAGTGAACTGGGGTAGAGTCCTGAAGAAGCAAAGTGATCTGTAGGATTAATCTGGATTATTGGCCACTGGACTGGGGATTGTTGAGGTGGCTCGAGATGGGCAATGACTGTTCCAATTTCAATTATTTGTTTGGGATTTTGTACCTTGCGTGGCACACAAAGCACCATGTCTTAGGGCAGCAGCTTCATGTGCCTTATATTTGCCTTGTATCAAGATATTTGCAAAGGTGGAGGCTGGAAATATTACACAATGAAAATTAAACAATATTATGTAATTAAAATTATACAACTGCTGGAAGCAGCATTATTGAAACCTGTAACTATATTCCTAGCTACTCATTCTGCATCTGAGGTTGAAAATTAATTGAAATTAATAAATGTATTTGATTTTAATTTTTCTGATCTCACCTTCAGAAACCCTCAAGTGCTCCCATTTGCAGGTCTTATTTCACAATGGTCATACACAGTCCTCTGTGTTTTCCATTGGAAAGTGTAGTGATACCTTTAGATTTCAGAAGTTTTATTACCTACAACATGTATTATGATTCCTTAAAGAATAATTCTAGAATAATACATAATACTAGAAAATCTTTTAAGAGATACTTCTGAGACTTCTTTTTTAAACATTCCTGTCTTGTGTACTCAAGGTAAGCATTACAGCAAAGTAGTAACATACAGGTATTTCAGTAAGAAGCACAAAAAAAATTATAATCATAGTATAGTTTAAGGGTGAAAATAAAAACAGAAAGGAAAGCAATTCAGCTTTAAAGTTTGGGGGGGGATTGGTTTTTTATGTGTAAGAAGAGACTAGGGGCTTTAATTTTTAATTACTTCATTTTCATTCTCACAAACAGTATCTTAGTTTCTTCCTGGAAAATGGCGAAGCCGAACCCGGAGTTCTGTTTCCATAGGCAGTGCTAACACCATAATTCCCCCTGAGCAGAGCTTACCTTGTGCTCATTGTGTCAGCTGTGTCTTGGATAAAAGTAAATATGTCTGTGCTGCCCGTGTTGGGTGCTGTGCAGGGCTGGCTCAGGCTATTTAAGTCTGTGAATATTGTGGCCTGGTTTAACCTGTGATGGTTCCAGGAGCAGAGGAGAAGGTTGGTAGTTTCCCTGTGTGATGTAGAAGACAGTGTTCCTGATAGGTGTCTCAGCACTCCTCCGTGGTTTCATGTTTATGTGAATGTGTTTTGGGAGGAATAATAAAATCCTGTATTGCTTTTCTCTGGGAATTCTCAGTGTTCTGGCCAGTCCAGTCAGTTATTAAGCAGAGCAGTTGTGATTTGGTGCTGCTGTGGAAAGGGTTGGGTGACTGTGCCTACTACTGTGGAAAGCAGAATTGATGAGAGACTTAAATAACCTCACTTGGTTTTCAGTTCTGCTCTTGTAAATTCTGAATTATAAATGGAATTTGCTGGATTTTTAATGATCTTATTGATCACTCACTGTTTTCTATCTGGTCATATCCCATTGTATGCTGTGACTGGTATAGCACCATTTATTATGGTAATCCAGTGGGTGCTGTGGGAAGCATGGAAGGAACAGCTCTGTTTTCATTTAGATGTTGTCCTTTCCAGACTTGGATGCATTTCTGTATTTACAATAGGCCTAGTTCCCCAAAGGAGTTTTCCTTATTTACATAACATAAAACTAGGAGAGGTTATACATGTAATGTTTATTTTTAAAGTAACCTTTACTGTTTGGTCATGTATAAACCAGACTCTCTTTGTAGTTAGCAGATGGACTAAAGATGTGAAGCTACACTATTTTTTCCCTCCACAAGAGCTGGAATTGTGGCTTTTACCTGTGTGTTTGAACAGAGAAGATAGGCAATCAGCTGCTTCCTTTTCATTTCTGCTTTGTGATGAAGATGTGTGTTACATCTTAAACTGATCAAAAGACTGGCTGCTGTTCAAAAGGGGTGGTCACATATTCTTGCACTCTCTTGTACCATCTTCAGCATTTACTGGAGGTTTTCCCGATCCAGTTCAGTTTGCTGAATAATCAGAGTACTAATCTAGCCCCTCTGTCTCCTCATCTCCCCAGAAGATCAGCTTTTGCCAGGTAAGTAAGCTGAGTGAGTTCAAAAAAGGTTGTAATTGATTTTTGTCATGTAAGAACACTGTTCTTTTCTAACAGTGACCAAATAGAAAAGATCGTAAGATCAGGATGTGTAATGTAAACCTTTGCCTGATGACCCTCCTGTCTCTTGTCATTTGTAGGATATCAAGAGGTAGATGTTGTTTGCTTTTATTTAGTTCATGATGAATGCATTTTTCTTCTGTGAAGTAGCCTGTCTCCCATCCACTTAAATGTAAGGCACTGCCACATCCCAGGGGAGATTTTCAAGAGCACAAAATCACCTTGTAGGTGCTGACTACCTCTGTTTTGTTTTGAACTTGACAGCTGCTAGCTTCATTTCCTATGTCTTAGCTCTTGTATTGTTTGGACAGAGAAGAAGAACTGATCTCAATTTGCCTTCTCCATTCAGTTGATGATTTTACAGGTTTCTGTTCTATGTCACTGCAGCAATCTCTGTTTCCAGGCAGAAGAACCCTAGCCTGATTGATTATTTCTCATTTGTATTTTCAAACCTTGTTTCCTTTAAAAAAATATTTTCCTTTCCATTATGTCCTCTTGAAAGGAAGGATCAGGCACTGCATCCGGGATTTAAGATGTAGCCATTCTATATGTTTATATGGTAGTTTTATTATTAATAATTTTCTAACATTATTTTTTCATGTGTTGAATGACTTTGAACGGATGCTTCAATCAATCTGTTGTGATGCCAGCAAGATTTTCTGAATGTTAATGATCAGTTTGGAGCACACCACTCTATATGTGAAATAAGGACAATTTGTCTTCAGACTGGAACTTTATTTGTGCTGAATTGAATCTGTTGTTTTATTTCTCCATTATTACTCTCAGAGGGTTTTTCTGGAGATCTTCAGCCAGCCTTTCTTTTTGCTCTCAGAATAGCTTGTATCCTCAGGAGACTGTCACTGCTCCTTGCCCCTTTTTCCGGACTTGATGAATACAGTGTATAGTAGAGTGCTGCAAAAGGCTCCTTGCAGTCTCTCTCCCTGGGAAAATTGACCACTTATGCCTACCCTCTGTGGTCTGCTTTCAGCTCCATGTTAGTCCGGGCAGGGGCTTTCCCACTCAGGGTTTTTGAAGTTGTCTGGATGTTGGCTGGGTGGCAGTTCTGCCTGCTGTGAGCGCTGCCCAGGGAGAGGCTCCGCAGTCCTGCGCCCCCGGCGCTCCTGCTGCCCCAGAGAGCCCGGTCTGCAAACAGCTCGGACTGAACCTGAGCCCAACAAATTACTGATTAGTCCTGATTTAGTGGTGTTGCACTGGCAGTATACACGTGCGGGGGTGTAATTAGTATCAGTTTAGTCAGGTAAGTGCATATCTGTGCTTGCTGCTGCCGATGGAAACTGCGACCTGATGGGCTGAACTGCAGTCTGGACTGAGGCCGTATGTCTGTGCATGCACTTCCTATTTCAAATGGTCCCATTTGATGCTGTAGTTAGATTAGCACAGTTTGGTGTATGAATTACACCTAGGTCCTAATTCAGTTGATTTTGTGTCTGTGTGTGGGATGGTTTCCCTGTGCTGAGGCAGATAAACAGTCTGACCCTGCGTTAGCCTCCGGAATTCCTTAAACAAAGACAGTGATTAAGGAAGGGGTTTAGTGCATTTATGTAAATTAGTAAAGATCTAGTAATACTTTTTATCCTATATATGGACTTTAATTTATTTATAAGCATCATAAATACTTTAAAAAATATAACTGGAAATTCACAAATTTTGCTACTGATACCGTTATAGTGTGTTCTAGAATTATTTGGTGTCTGTTTCCATTTAAGTTTTCTAAATACAAAGGACATAGGTCTTTAATGAAATTTCTGTTCTCTAAATTGATTTTTCAGATCTGTTCTTGAAAATTTGCCTGGATTTTCCAGTACTGTTGTCACACATGTAGTTTTTTGCTGAGAGATTTTTTGGACTGTTGTTATGTGGTAATTGAAGTTAGATGTTTGTGTTTTTAACAGTTCCTTTTGGCTGTGGTAGTTTTGAAATTTATTACTTAGCCAATAAAATCTGGGGGTGGGGGAATGGGTTCAGGTTGTGAAGGTTATTTCTACCTTTCCATAGGCAGAAAGAAAAAACTTGATTTGTGTAAGCATGTAGTTTTATGACTCAGATTGGAAAAGGAGGGCTTGTGTCCAGATGGCAGAAGATGTGACTTGGGGAGTGGTTTAAGTCTGCTTTTCTGTTCTGCCAGCTCACATGCTGTGTGGTTTGTCTCTGCCTTGGTGGAGAACTAATACAACAGTGCTGGGAGTCTTGGGCAAGGAACGGATGCTCAGTTGACAAAGAAGTGTTTTTAATCATTGTATAAGAGCTCTACATTTGCTATTTGCTCATGTAGTTTGTTCTGATACAGTTTTCCAGAAAGAAATGGCCCTTGTTACAAATTAAACTTCTTTTAAAAGAAAGGTTATCAAATACATATCATATGGCTACCAGGAAAGCCAGGGAAGATTTTTTTTACTCATTTTACAATGCATTTGGGCTTTATCCATTGGCTGACCTAAAGAAAGACACAGAGTTTGGTGAAAATCTTCATGTGGATTAACTCAGCCACAGAATAAAACTATTCTTTCTTGACATTTTTTAAGTAGTTAATTGGAAACATTCATTATTGAAAAAAAAATCAGTGAGATTTTTTTTATTACTTCTAGCAGTAGGTGGATGGACCACTCAGCAGGTATTCCTGGTATTCGTGTTTATTGAGCAGTCTGTGAGGTCACTGATCAGTGAGTGGCCTCTCTGCTCCATCCCCACACAGGGCAGCGTGGTCACAGTGCGTGTGGGGGTCCGGGACTGCTTTGGAGTTGAGAGCAGAGCTGTGGGACCCCAGGGCTGCTGCCTCACAGTGAGGACATTGCTTTAAGAGGAGGGATATTATTCAGCATTTTAAACTGTGCAGTGCCTATATCATGCCCCCACTGTAGCTGCTGCTTTGGTGTTGTAAGAAACACAAGGAAGGGGTTGCTTAGAAGACTGTCCATCAGGATGTCTCCTTGGTGAGTCCTTGGCTTGTCTTTGTTAGCCTGTGGTGCTGGGCCGTAGCCTAGGTTGTGTCCCTGGCCATAATATGACTTGGTAGTGTTGGGCACCATGCTAATTCATGCTGCTGTGCCATAGAACTGAATTATTGTAACTGAAGAGTTGGCATAATCTAGGGCTCTCAGCTGACATTTTTCAGTTACTGACCTGTCATTGTCAAGATTTCAGCACAAATGTCTAAGTTGCAAAAGGGCTGGACTTTTCCAGCAGATACAGAAGCACAGAGGGGGCTGTAGCTTTGTTTGTAGAAAAGAGCTAATGGAGTAGTTCAGGTCATCTCTGCTTAAGTGTAATTTTCTTTTTTCCCGCTGCTGCACTGAAAAAAAAAGCAAGGCCTCCACCGCAGAGAGGAGCAGCAACATGGGCTGTGTGCTGTAGAGATCCAGGTGTACCCCAGCCTGGGGATGTTGCCATAGGGGGGGCAGTCTTGACATAAGAGAGTAAAGGTTTAAAGTATTTTTTTGGCCACACCGAGCAGAAACATTGCCCAGGTATTCAATACCTTTGGACACTTAATTTCTGTATTTGTAAGTGTTCTAAATAGACTTGGAGCTCGTGACTATCCTGCCCCTGGACTCAGTTGTGGGGTTGACCACATGAGGCAGGAGCCAGAGACAAGTTGCCTGTGATTTCAAGGGATCACAAAGTTTTTCTGAGCTTCTACTGAAATGCCCCAAACAACTCAAAGTATTTCCCGCTGCCAGCCAAGCTTCAGGAAGCACCTCTGTGTGTGCAAGCTCTGCTGCTCTCCAAAAGCTTTTTCTCTGATCTCTTCAGCAGCAGTTCAAATCTTAGAAAATAGAAAACATGATCATTTCTCCTGTTTCCAACATGCAGAAGAGTTATTGATGTGGAATTGTGAAGTGTGATGCTTGCAGTTGGAGAAGCTTTTAAAAATTTAACTTAAGGCCAGGTTGATTTTTGTTGTCCTGGTGTTTGAATATGTGCTTGTCTGGATGTATTGCGAGTGCTCAGAGGGTCTGTGACCAGACTCTTTTGTCACAGTAATTGCTGACTAATTTCTTTGTGGCTGTGCTCCACGGGAAGGAGCCATCTCAGGTCTGTGATGGTTACTCAGAGGTGTTACTGTTACTTGCCTTAAAAGTAGCTGGCAGTTCTGCAGCACTCGCTGTCATTCAGCCAGAGTACCAGTTCTCACCCCAGACCTGCAGGGAAGTTAAAAACCTTTGCCGAGCTGATTTCCCTGGGGACCATCCTGGTTCTTCTGAAATTCTGTGGTGGCATTCTGGGAAGCATAAAGGTGGAAGTGCAGGAATAAAAAATGCTGTCATACTTGCTTCCCACCCCCACCCTGGCTAAGCCTTACTTTCTGATATATATACTTTGGTAGTAAATGGAAGTTTTTTTATAATTTAGTGTTTTAATTATTGGACTGAATGATCTTAGAGGTTTTTTCCAGTCTTAAGGTCATACCACCTTTCTGGTCCCTCTCTGGCCTGAAAGAACAAAGTAGTAACAAAGACTTCTTATGCCTTTCTTAACCAAATGTTTTTTACTGGTTTTGGTTTGTTTGGTTGGTTTCCTGTTGATGTTGAGTATGTCTTCATTAATACTTTGTAAATGCAGAGGAATGTTGGCAACAGTTTCCAACAGTTTCCAAATTTTAGGTAGTTTGACAGTCCTGTATCCAGGTATTTGAGCAGTTCTTGAGATCTGGGAAACAACTGCATCAACACCAGAGCTGCCTGGTCATGTGTACTCCAGAAGCTTCACAAGAATAATGAATCCATCAAGCCCTTTGGAGAGTGATTGAGCTTACACTGTGAGAAATGGCTTTTGATGTGACATTTGGTAGTAATTGCCTAAATGAAGTGTTTTCAAAGGGAATTCTAGGCCACTATAATTATATGTATGCTACACTCACACCAGTATAAAAATGTCTTTAAAACTATTTGCAGAGCTTACCAGTTGGTTTCTCTGGAGGGGGTCCTGTGCCTGTTCCATGTGAATGCATTCCGTTTCTGGCAGTGGTTTTAGGTGTTAGAAAATTATATTTCCTTACTGAACATTGTTTTCCTTGGCAGTACAGTGACTTCTAGAAACATTTAAGAAGTCTGTTACTTCCCCTTTATTTTGATTATTAACTGTGATGTCCTGAAGGGAGCAGAATTTCTGCAGGAATTCCAGCATCAGCAGTGAAGAGCGGATGAGAGTGTGCAGTTCTGGGAGGCAGTGCAGAAGCAGCTTTTGGGAAGGGACAGTGAGCTGAGTGCTTGTGTCACTTGGGGCTGAGCTTTGGGAAGAGTCCTCAAGAGCTCATTTGATCCAAGGAAAAAACTTTCCTCTTCTTTTTTCCTTGTTTAAAACCATGTTTTGTTGAGGTTGCAAAACAAGCCCAAGACAGCCTTCAAATGTCAGCTTTGGAAATTGTGCTGCATAGGATTTCTCAGACAGATGGAGGAGACATCCACTGAGCATTATATTATCTTTTTTTGTCAGTAGTAGAAGAGTAATGCAGGTTTTTCCTTGGGCCTTACAAATGATAACTGCTTTTTCCCCTTTTTACTTTGTTTTATTTTTCTTTAACAAAGACAGGAGTTTCTTAACAATAAAAGTAATAAAACAGACAGAGAAGCATGTGCTCTCTTTCCAAAAAGGAAGAAATAAGAAATAGGATCAAGTCCCTTGTATGGTATAGTAAGCTTTGAAGAAATTCACAGTAGAATAGAAATGTGAATTTAAAACTGTGTATAAATGCAGGAGAAATACTGTCAGTACTTCATTTTCATAAAATAAGAACTGTTTAGGCACATATTACTCAGCCATTTAGGGAGGTTTCCAGAACATGAATCTCTCTGCTTTCTCTCATTGGTAGGTAGTAGTTGTTGGGGAAAAAAATTGGAATGGCTTGAAACACACTGCACCAGAAAGCTTAATTTGTTACCTGAGCATTAATTGTGTGAACTGAGAAGTGTTGTAATGCAGATGTCTTGCTTTCCAATAGTTTTATTCACTGATGTGATATATTAATGTTTTCTCAGGTCTCTAGTTTTCAACTGATCAGGTCTATGGACTGATTATAAATATGGCACTTATGCTGCTATTTTTATCCTGCCTCTGTGTTAAAATAAACTGCTTATGCAGAAGCCATCATCAATCACCTTGTTGGCCTAAAAATGACTTAAGCAAATACAGTCTTTGTATTCAGTAGGAAAAGCTCACAGAGTTTAAATCCTGATCTTTAAACATTTCATTTAGTGAAGTCTGAAGTATTTTTATCCCATTCTTAATCACTAGACTCAAATTTTCTTTTGTGTTTTTTAAGAAAACACCAAGGTTTCTGAGCAGCAGTGATTCCAGGGTCTGGGACCTCGGCTTTCAAGACTGGCACTTACCTTTCCATCCGTCAAGGGACTTGTTCCGTGCCCTTGGTCTCTGTTTGCCTGCAGCAGGGTTAGTAATCTGTGTGGCTCAGAGGCACAGGGAAAGCCAGGTTGTGGGGAGCAGAGGCTCCTTCCTCCCAGTGTCTTCTGGCGCCTCTGAACCCCTGTGTGCAGTTGCAGTAGGAGGGGGATTTCTTTCTCTTGTCTGGCCAAACACACAAAGCCTGCAGTGGTTTCTGAGCAGCTGTTAGAAAGTTCCATCCTTATTTTACTGGCATGCCTGCATACTCCTAACTTTTAAAAGATGAACAGTCACATCTTAACAATGACAGCTACTGCTGCTTCCTCTGAGCACCGGCCTTACCACAGTCACCCCCAGGCTGGGGAGAAGCTTGGTTGAGCGGTGCAGTGCTGCCTCTCTCATGCAGTGGCTAGGTGAAGAGCCATGACTTTTATTACTGCGGATTGCATAGTGGAAGGTAGAAAACAGCTTTCAATCAGTGATGGGTGAGGGTTCTATTTTCCTCCAAACTGGCTGCAGAGGCATTGCAGGAGAAGTAGCCTTGGAGCTTTTCCCTCTTTCTTGGTTTCTCCCCTGATTATGTCTTCATTTGGAGGAAAATCAAAACATTTAATCTCTAGCTGAGGTGCATATTTAACAGGAGTGTATCAGGTGCTACTGTATTGGGCTGCAGTGGAAATTGTTGGTCCCTTCATTAAATGCTAAGTAATTTCATGCTGACTCAAAAGATACCAAGAGAAACAAGACTGCTTAATCCCAATGTGTGGTTTGGTGAAGGAATTGTGGAAAAAAAATTGTGTTCCAGTGCTAAACAGGAGGTTCAGATAGATCAAAGAAACTGATCTCTGGCTTCACTGTATTGAGTAATATTGACATAAGAAGCATTACCTGAAGGGTCCAAGAAGACCAAGAGTACAGCCTAGAAAGACATCATGATGAACTTACTCAACTAAACCAGATCAAGCCATTGTTTTGAGAAGAAATGAATGCCTGCACCTATGGTGATTCCCTTGGCATCATAAAAGCTCTTGGACAAGGAGAGGAGTGTAGAATTTCTCTGCAGTGGATGGACACTTTTCCTCTTTGCAGCTCCTAGTGTAGCTCATATACGAATGGAGCAAATGGACATAAAAGGGCTAATTAAAAAAATAAAAAAATGTAGTCAGCTTGAGGTCAAGAGAGAAGTGTATGAGCATTAGATTTAAAATTATGTAATAAAATATTTTTAATGAAATTCCCAAATCTGGGAGTGGTGGGGGAAGCAGGGCATTATGTCAAAGGTTGCATAAACATTTATGAAGGTTTGTGGCAGCATTAAGGCACACTTCCAAAGAGAAACTGACATATCTCCCTGAGGAAGTCCTATAAAGCAGTAAAATCATATGAATAATCAACACTGGAGCTCATTATCAGCATAATCTGGCAAACTCTTGAGTATAAGAGAACTAGAAAAGAGAGAGAGAGGTGATGAGAGAGCAAAGGCATGGAATTAGAAGAGAGGAGGAGACATTAAATGGTTTAGGACTTTGCACCTCAGAAGGAAGCCACTGGGAGGACAAAGGAAAGTAATAAAGCTTTATGAAAGGGTGACTGGTGCAGGAGGTGAGAGAAAAATAACTGGCATTTCTGAGACCATGAGGACTATTGGGACATCCGATAAAAATATAGCTATCAATCAGACAGATGGAAGATCTCTTTTATACAATGTTTTCACAATATTAACCATTGCCAGAGGGTGATGTGGAAGCCAAAAGCACAGAGAAGTCAAAGTTAGAAAAAGAAGCTGAAGACAGGTGACATTGATTTGTATCAATAAGCTTACATTATCATAGTTAGCTCTGAGGAAACATGAAAAAAATCCTGTGGCACTAAGTGATAGAGTAGCATTTTAAATTCATCAGTGAAGTAATGCAGCTGGACAACAGCCCCCACTGTATGTGTACAGTGATGAGCTCTGAATTGCTTTTCCAGTCAGAGGCAGAACTGGGGTTTATAATAAGCAGCTCTATCAAAGTATTATCTCATTGTTTAGAAAAGCAAATTGAGGGTTAGGTGCTTGTGGAAAAATAATAGTGATCAAACTAGGAAACAGTGGTGTGTAAGCTCACAGTGCAGCTGTGTTGGGAGTGCTGCATGAGTTCTAGTTCCATCGCTCTCAAAGACCCAGTGAAACTGGGAGAGATTCTGAAAAGGGTGATGTGAATGATCAAAGGTGTGTAATGAATTCCTTGTAAAGAATGATAAATAGATCAAAGCTCTCCAGTTTCAAAAAGATGCCTTTGAAGAGGATATGATGGAAGTACAGTCTTAGCAGCATGGCATGTATGTGAACCCCCATTATTCACTGTCTCTTTTGATAAAAAAACTAAGACCACCAAATGGAAATAGTGGGTTGCAGGCTCAAAACAAAGTAAGATATTTCTAAAATGGGAGCAGAACCTCCTCCTTTCTCTTTGGCATCAAGTGTTTAATCTGTTGGAACAATTCCCTGGATTTAAGCTGATTTATACTGCAGTTAACACTTCATCAGAATGCTGTTCATGGGGCTTTGTAAGCTTAGCTCTAGAGCTCTGTGCACAAGAGAAATCCTTTCAAACGGTGGAGTAGGTATATGCAGCCTGGCAGGCTAAAACGGTCCCTCTGATCAATTTTCATTGGGAAAATCGGTACAACTTCTCAACAAAATATTGTAATACAAATACCTGGTCAAGGCAAGAAATACCAAAGTCAAATACAGTTCCTGCAGCTCAGGACATGCAGCCTTGCCTTGCGTCTGGTGTTTTCAGGTTGGGTTTGGAGTATTAAAATGTCTGTGACAGCAAGACCTAATATACCCTCTTTGTCTGACCATTAGCTGGGATGGTGGCACTTTTTTATGCTGTGGTGGTAGTTCCAGCTGCTTCTGCTACAGAAATAATACGACGTTAAAATACCAACCAGTTGCAATAGCGTTGTTTTCGGATTGCTCCACAGGAGCTAGAAAAGCAGGTGGTTTTGGATTCGTGGAAACTGGGTATGGCTTCAGTGTACAGGTACTATTGATTTATTAAAAAAATCTGGGTATTGATCTAGTACCGATATCCAACTGTGACGGACAAAAACTCTCTAACAGTTTAAAGTTAGAACGTGTATGTTTATTGTGACGCTGGGCAGCATGTGGGATAACTCCCAAATACACACATCAATTTACAGGTGATTACAGAGTCCTTTTATCTATACAAGTATTGAATACCCAAAATACAAATACATATTCACAACTTTGGTACATTCCATTCCCCACTTCGTGTGTTAATTAGTTCAAAAGCTATTAAGCATTCATAGTTTGTTCCTTGAAATGGGTCGGTGGTCCCTTTCATGGGGAGGGGTCCCAAAATGAGGAAGTAAATGAAGTCTTCCTCATTCTGACCTTTCTACCTTTTCAATGCAAATATGACAAATGAACCCTTGGTAGAACTCCCATTCCCTGTCTTCACTTGGTTTCAGAACAAAGGAGGCCCCCAATTGTCTCATGTTCCTAAAAGCTATTTGTCAGGTTTCTATATTCTTCATTATAAACCCAGCTAACCAAACATTGTGTTGACAAGCAATCAATTATTAGTTAACTACTAACTCCTAACTTCATCAAGGCCTACCCATTTATTTTAATTAATTCCAGTAAAGCTTATCTCTAACTAAAATCTTAGCTCCTCTAAAATTTCTAAATTCCTTAAAGTTTATGTCTCACTATTTATTTGTGGTTTGTCACCTGTGCTTTGTTTTGTTTCTTGCAGTTTTAGGCCGATTTAGCACCTTGCTAAACATTTATTTAGTGAATTATAAAGACAAACTTCACTAACTTAAACTCATAAACTACTCAAGTGACCTGTGCTTTTGAGTTGTGTTTAACCTCTGCTCCTGACCTGCAGAAGTGCATCTAGTCACAGAAGCATGTCATTATTTCCAGTTCATTAAATAAAAGCTATGACCTTCATCTGCAAATCCTTGAGATATTTGGAGTTTGAAAGAGTAGGGAGTGGAGTGGTGCAGTCTTCTAGTATTGCTGAGCTAACCCCTCATGGTAGCTTGTGTTAGCATGTTGTCCCAAGGTCCTTATGTCTCCTTGGGGACACCTTGCTCCTGAGCAGGGCACGGCTGTGCCCAAGACTCAATCTGACTCTTGAGGTGCTGAGGAAATGTTCAGCGGTAAGGTGAGTTACTATCATTTTACTTTTAAAGTGTTATTGTTCCAGAGTAATTGTATTACTGAGGTTTCATGGATAACTAAATCCTGTGCTCCGTGGGTGCTTTCAGACCTCTCCACTAGTCAGCTAAAGCTCATTAGCTGAAATTGCTGTGGACGAGGCTCAAAAGAGTACCCATGCTTTGGTTCCCTCATGGTGGCTTAAACAAATGTGATACTCTTTACAGTTGGGTTTGGCACCTGATTGTACCACAACTCACCTGACTAATACTGTTTTTCTTACATCTGCCATTACATCTGTATGACTGCCCTTCTTCAGAAGATTTTAAATATTTTCTGAGGATTTTTTTAGAAACCCCAACTACAACACTGCAATACTGGACATGGGGTATGTAATACAGCTGCCATTTTCCAAAAGGATCAGGAAATGAAGCTTGGAAAGGGAGGAAAAAAAGAGTAATGTTGGAGTAAATAAATTCAATACAGAAGTAACTAGGGCTTTCATTTTATGTCTGAGACGTCTGCATCAGCTTAAATTCTGCTTAAAGGTTTATATGGGAGAAATGTGCAAGTAATGTTACGGAAAGGAAATACTACACCAAGTCAAAGTATTTGATATTTTCTCTCCAGGTGAGTGTTGGCAAGCCAGCCTGTCTTTAGAGAATGTTTTGTCAGGCTTTTTTATGGTTGAGGCTGATGTTCTTATCCTTGCTATTTGCCAAGAGCATTGGAAAGTTCCTTCTCTGGACAGCGTGTGTGGGCAATGGGAGTTGTGACCACTCAGAGCTGTTCAAATGGTCTGTCAGAAAGAGTTTTTGATAAAGTCTTCAGAGTGTGTTACTTTATATTGCATATTTTGGGGGATTTTTGTAATAGCAGGGTGAAAGAGTATTCTGTATATAATAGGTCAGGCTCTTGATAATTTTTGTGACTCAAGGAAGGCATCACAAAATTTCATGGGTGAGGCTGCCTTACTGTTTTTCTGCAGCACAAAGTGTGAGAATAAATAACTTCTGTGTTCACAAGGAGCAGCACTGTTTCAGTGCACTGGGGAAGAAGCTTCTACAGGACTCAGGAGAGACAGATGCTGCCTGAAGTACAGATGGGTGTACAAGCAAAGGGGAATTACTGTCAGGTGCTCTTCTTTTGCCATATCCTAGACATTTGCTCTTGATCTGAATCAGACTGGATGATACACTACTCATCTTGCACAGTTCTTCACATGTTCTTTTCCTGGAAAGTATTGAACATTTTTCAGAGTTGGCAATCAATTTAATATTAAGCCTGTTATTTTGATATATTAACATCTGCCCTGAAAAATTTACCAGGAAATTAATTTCTGCTCCAACTATGCCTTTAATGTGAAGTATCTAAGTTGACTCCTTATTCATTATAAAAAGTTTTGGAAAGGGAATTTTTAAATTCTTCTGATGTGTTCATTTTCATTTTTCTTTTTATTCTGTGATATTTTCAGGTTAAAAATCTCATTGATTATACCACTTGCAGCAAAGGAAATTCCCATTGGATAAAAGGAAACTACTTTTGCAATGAGAATGGTATGTAATGCTAGAATCTACATCCTTAGAGATTTGAAAATGTGTAAGGCCTGAACAACTGGATCCAGCTTTGAAATTACTCTTGCTTGGAGAGTAATTGCTCTCCAGAAACCTCTTCCAGCCTCCATGGTTCTGCAATTGCATCCAGGTCCCATAAACAGAAACCTTGCCACGTTCTTGCTGTGCTGTCCTTACCTGCAAAAGAGGCTGTGAGCAGGCTTCTTTGAAACTTCCTCTTAATTCTTAATTGAGGAACTAGTTTTAGACTTTGGTGTAGTTAGCTTTTTCCTTCACTGTTGCTTTGGTGTGGTACATCCTCATCTCATGCCGATTTCTAGGGAATGAAATCAGGAACTGCTCTGCTGTAACCAGTCTTTCTAAACACGGAGGGGTTAAACATGAAACCTACATGATGGTCCACCTTTATTCAGGACTAGAGTATTAGAATTACATAGATTGTATTGAGATCTTCAATTCGTTTTGAAACAAGTAAAACCTCTGTGGTTTAACATCTTCAGGGGTCTGTTTACAATAACTGCATGTCCTAGTTGGCAGTTGCCCTTGGGATCATGGATTTCCATCATGAGATATGTGATGTGAAACTGTCTTAACCTTGTGAATGTTTGTTATATCCCAAATGTACCAAAACGAATTTCACTTAAAAGGCACCAGCTTAACTTGCACTGTTGCTTCTTAATGAAAACTAAACTCTGAGTTGATCTAACCCATGGACTTCAGTGTGGAGAAGTTTGGGTGAGGAAAAAAGAAGTTATTGCTTTTACCTGATAGATACTGCAAGCAAAAGCTATACAGATTCACCTTACCTTTCTAAAAACTGCTCTTTTTTTGGTATGAGTTGTTTACCCAGTTCAGTACACACAGTAGATAGCTTCGGTTTCTGATTTTGATCACTCAGATTTTAACAGGAATTGGTGTGGGGGTGAATGAGGAAAGGGAGGGAAAGAAGGATGGAGAAAAAGGGATACAGAAGTTCTGTTAGCATTTTAGGAAGGCAAGGGCTTGGATCTTACAAGTATAGGAGGATGTGCCTGCTGGACTTTTGCAGATCTCAGGCAGTAATGACCAGAGCTTTTGCAGGAAGAGTTCAGCTCACAAGAGCCAGAACCAAGGACATCTACTGGAAATCTGTAGAGAGCAAATTGGGTTTGGGTGAACATGGAACCTGGTGAGTAGGTCAGTTTCCTTCTTAGACCTATCTGACAAAATTTGGGAAGGCATGTTTGGTACAGAGTGCCATCTGCCTTTGGCTTCCAGCTGCTTGCAGAAAAGCATTCTTAATCCTGTGAAAAACATCACTTGCCTTCTAATGGTATTTTAGGTATTTGCTTTATATGCAGTTTTATAACTTAACTTCAAACACAAGTCATTCTTATGAGTGATGTTTAGCTTAAGTACCTGGAGCTTTCTGTCCTATGTCTCTGTTGTATTTGTGCAGGTGTTTGCAAACTGTCCCTGTAATTTGTAAGGGAGGATGCTTACAGTGGCTGAAAGAAACTGTGGTCCATTGCTGCATCACAGAATCACAGACTGGTTTAGGTTGGAAGGGACCTCAAATACCTCATTTCAACCCCTTTGCCATGGGCAGGGACACCTTCCACTAGACCAGGTTGCTCAAAGCCTCATCCAACCTGAACTTGAGCACTTCAAGGGGTGTTTCTACCCTCTGTGAAGTAAGACATTATTACCTGGTTTATCAAAAGACTTCTATCCATTTCAGAAACTTACAGCATGAAGGTCCATGCTGATGTGTACTGTGTATTCATTTACAGCCCTAGTTACTTGTATCCACAGAGCACCATGAAGACTCTGGTGAGTTTGTGATTATATTTCCCTACCCTTTTGTATGTGATCCTCAACTTAGACTGCAGGATGTGGAGGCAGTTCCAGAGGTCACTACATGTCTGGTCCTCATTATATGAGTTGGTTCTAATGTTTATGTGACTCTTTCAGCTCACTAAGCCAGCAGAAAGCTGGCCCGGCAAAAAGTCTCTGTTACACCTGCTCATGTTGCAGTCAAGCATGCCAGACCCCAGGCAGTGTTTTGGTCCTGGCAAGGGGACAGAGCAAAGGAGAGAGCTTAAGGGTCTGGGTTTTCTTTCAGAGGCTGTGAGGTGAAACGCTAGTTTCTCTGTATGTCCTGAAATAATAGCCTACAGCAAGGCAAATTGACAATATTAGAGTTCTGTCCTATGTTCTGTATACACTCTAGATGGATTAGATTTATCATATCCTGAAGCTAAGTGCAGGCCCCTGCATATCATTCGGCAGTGTTATGAGCATGTACATTATCTGCTCCCTGATGCAGCTGAAGAGTTAACACTGCCCAGACACGTGGTTTCTTACAATCCAACCTCAAATTGAGATACTGGACAGATTTAGAAAAAAAGATGGCACACAAGAAGCCTTTTCATCAGTCAGTTCACTCATCCAAATGAAAGGTGGTAGCCCTGGAAAAAACACATGAGGGAGAGAGTAAAGAGATCTGATTTGCCATGTTACAGCATAATCATCAGCCTGGTGCAAGGGAAGGAGAGGTAGGAAGTTCTGTCTGGTGTAGGGAGGGAGGACAGGAGCATCCCTTTTGGCAGAAACTCACAATTGTTTTAAATGAGTAATGAAATTACCTCCTGAATTGGTCCTGAATTGTCTGTCCTGTATCCATTACTGTTTTTAACTGTGCTAAGTGAAGTTGCCTCTCCTGGCCAGCTTCCTCAAGAGGGACATGCAATTCAGCCAGACATATACAAAGATGTGTTCTGCTTGGAAGCAAATTCACAGACTGGAAATGATGGAAGGAACAGCTGTGTGGCAGTCGCAATGAGTCTGAAGTAATGGCACCGATACTTGAGAAGGTTGTCCTTCAATGACACAGGTTGGGCTAAAAAGGAAAGAGCTTGTTCTGAGAAGCTCAAGGAGCAGTACTACATGCATAAGAGGATTATTTTGTAAATTAAGAAGAAGCATATCATAAAAATCTTATTTTAGTAATTTGTTTTTCATACAATGTGGTCTTAAAATTTGTGTCAGTCCTGTGAATGCCCCTTTTGCAAGCAGCCTGCAGCTGGAGCAGATTAAGATAGTGAAACTGCATCCGAGACTTATGTCTGTCTTCTATGTACTTTGATATTCTTATTAACCATCAATATTGAACAATATGTATTTGCTGTGCTAAAACTTAGGGACTTTTCCATGTCCACCATGGTGGATAACTTAGAATTGGAGCTGTTGAAGTGTTCAATCAGCTTTTGCCTGGAAGTATACTACTTTCTGATGGCCAAAATAATTTTTTTCAAGTTTGAGTGAAGAAGAAAAGCTGCAAAGACACTAGAAGTGATTTAGATGTACATACATGTACAGCACAGTGAAAGGCAGTACATGTATGTGTACAGCCTTTCAGCTCTTCTTTACCTGAATGAGCTGAACCAGAAGCATTTGTGTCTTCTTGGCTGCTGAGGAGCAGAACTGTTTGTTCTTCCTGAACTTTGCACGTGTCTGTGATGATTTTTAAGTTTGGTTTATCCAGACTGCACATATATGTGTGTGTATATATATATATATATGTATATATATTACACTGTTCATGCCAAGAGATCACCTTCACAAGTGAACACATTACTACATTGGGTTTAGGTTGTACAATTTATATATTTGGGTGAACACAAAGTTTAAATAAAAGTGTCTCTACAAATTTTTTCTTATGCATTTGATTTCAATATTTTTCTTCTGTCCCAATAGCACCCCACACAAACTAACTAAAAATATCAATCAAAATTGCATTAGAAAATATGAAAACTGAGGTCTAATTATTTTTTTTAGCTATACATTAATTTAAATACCGGTTCCTCACAGACAGCAAGAAGGCTCAGTTTAGTGGAATGGTTATATTATGGAATGGTTTGTGTTGAAAGGGCCTTTTAAGTCCACCTTCCACTAGATGAAGTTGTTCCAAGCCCCATCTAACCTAACTGCAATTTAGTGTTTAGTAACCTGTGAAAATGCAACCTTTTCAGTAAGATAAATAAAATGCAAAATCAGCATTAAATTTCAGTAAATTGAAATGTTGTATTTAATGATAAAAATCATTGCTCAAATCTCATTTAAACAGATTTCCAATCCACCTTGCTCTGGAATGCTTTACTTTGCTCAATGCAACATTTGATTAATTTCTTTCACTTAAAATGTGAAAACACAGTCAATTAGTAGGAAGTATGGCTGAAATGAAGCAGAAACAAGCTTGAAAATAAAACTGCAGAGAAAACTGAAGGATCTGGTGGAAAGCAGTCAGATTTCATCATAAGCTGCTTAAAAGCATATTCCCGCTGAAGACAACATTTTCCCTACTTGCCATGGGTGGGTGTGTGCTGGGGAGCAATTGAGTTCAGCTCACAGTGAGTGCTGAAGGATGGGGACACAGGACAGGGAGGAGATGGCAGGAGGAGGAGGTGCTGTGGATTTCTTGATGGTGACAGTGCTGATTGTTTTGATTTGGACAAACATCTAGCCAAAACCCTCAAGAACCCTCACCAGTGCCTGGTGAGTCCCTGGGTGGGACCTCCTGAACTACAGGGCTAGTGGAAGTAGTTAAGCCAGTACCTGTGAAAGCATCTTGGAACAGATCCATTTGAACGTGTCCTTCACCATGAAACTGGCAAGAAGGGCTCTGTAGTTTAGTCTGAGCTGTGTGAGCTCTGACACGGGGTAACACCAGTGTTGCTTTAGTGTGATGCCACTGGGCAGGAAAGGGCTTAGAACATCATGTGAATAATGTGACTTGTCACAGCTACAGCTGGTCCGAAGCTGAGCAGATAAATTTGGCCATAACAAACCCATTTTGGCTAGCCTAGTTTGTTATGGAGGTAAATAAGACCCTGCATGAGGCAATGGTAGGTTAGATTGGAACTCGAGCTGGGGACCCCAGCCAATCCCATTCAGCCCTGAGTGTAGACATGTCATTGGCCAGTGGGATCTTGACCACTCAGACGTTCAGCTTGGGAATTTTGAACCCCTGTAAAAAGAGGTGTCCATCAGCAAATCTTGGCTGTTGTCGCGTGCCCTTTGGTGTGCTCAGTCGTGTGCCTGTCTCCGAAACTGTGACGTAGTAATGACTGCTGGTAACGTCACAGCTTATTTCACTGGCAAAACCATTCAAAAGGGATACTGTGATCAGAAGAGACTCTGTTTCAAAGGCAATCATTTGCACAGTTTTCATCACAGAAATTTCTCATTCCAGTTTATACCCTGGGTGTCACCACTCTAAAACTTCTTGGACTGTCCTGTATAGGGGATAGCTCAGCAAATAGTTCAGTGTTTTCATGGGCACTGGTCCAGGTAATGTAAAACACTTTAAAGACTTTTGGAGCATTCTTGCTTAATCAGCAATATAGTCAATGCCTGTTAATTCAGGCAATCGGCAGGAACAGTGTCCTGCTTGCTGACACTGTTCCCATACTGCCTGTTACCCATAGCAGTATGACATTGCTTTTAATTAAAACTGGATTCATCCAGAATTAATGAAAAGCTAGGCACAGACCTTTTCTTTACAAAACCATTGTTAAATGTAGGGTCTTGTTTAAATAATGTAGAAATTATATGCACCAGCTGACATTTGTGTCCTAGGTGTAGCTCAGATTCCAGGGATGTAAAATCATGGCTTAGGAAGCTGCTGTTGCTTTGCTCAAGTGCAGTGATGCCTTAAAGAGCTAGGAATAAAACAAAACACTTTTGAGACAATATTAGAATAGGAGGTAATATACTGGTCTTTACTGGGGGCTTCCAGGGGCAGATATGGAAAAATACCAACCCCCACGTAGGATGAATACAGCTTTGTAAGTTTAGCAAATTAGCATAATTGACAAGAATCCCCAATTAGAAGCACAAGTGATGAGGTAATTCCTCCCTGGTTCTACCCTTTTCTGATTTCTCCCCCTCCTTAGATAAGAACTAAACTTTCTTTATGAAAATGTATCTGGAAGAGCTGGTTTCAACCTTGGCTCCCAGAGAGTCTAACCTTGGGCCCCCAGGGCTTGGAGCCTTTGGAATGTGTTTTGTATTTTTGCCTTTCAGGGTAGGGAGGAGTACTGGAGTTAGCTAGGAACTATATAACTGTGCAACAATAATCTACAGAGCTACAAATATATATGAAGGAAATATAAAAGCAAAAATCATTTTGGCAACAGCGGAACCTGGGACTGCGCTGGTGAAGCAGAACACAATTTCTTTCTGTAGGCACGCAGTTTATCTTGGAGGTGGAGCACCATGTGGCACAGTTCCAAAAAGACACACATGAGCTGGAATGCAAAGTGAGCAGCCTTGGAAAATATTTTGAAACTGAATTTGTGCCCTTTGCCTGTTTCTCTGGAAGTTTACCATGTCAGCCAGCATTTTAGTATAGAAAACAGAGTAGCCTGTGCAGGTTTTGGGAAGCACAAAGCTGTCCAGAGGCTTGCTCAGAGCAGAGGAGCAACAAACCAGGAATGCCCAAGGGTCTCAAGGCCCATAAATGAAAATTAGCTGAGATCTATTGGTGTGGTTCGTTTTGGGTGGGGGGCACCCCGGGGTGTCCCCGGAGGGCCCCCTAGGCTGGGAGTTGGCTGGCAGCAGCGGGCAGGCAAGGAGACTCCACACAGCTTCTGAGGGTGCTGATTGATGAGGGTTTATTGGGGGTCCCACCCCCGGGAACAGCATGGTTACTGAGGGGGGAGGGAGGGGGAGTGGGGGAGGAAGGCTAAGAGAGGGGAAAAGGCTAAGAGAGCGACTGGGCTCACTAGCACAGCTTGAGAGGGAGATTGAGGTGGGCGCAGAATCAGACTCGGGCCAGTGGGATTACAGGTACATGATGGTTCAGGGCAGGACCACAGGCATAGGATATACCATACATTTTGGGGGGTGCGACAGAGCACACCGTTTAAATAAAATGCAATACTATGGCCTATATGCCAAGACTGTGGTCTGCCTGGCAGGCTGAGGAGCCCTGCCAGGCAGCTGGTTTTCCCATCTGTGGGAGAGCAACGCAGGAGGCACAGGAAGTGGGAATCCTCTTATAAAGAAAGGGAGAAGTTGCAGTGGAGAGTTACACAGCAAAATGGCTCAAGAAATACATGCCTGAGCAGTAAGCCTGCAGACCATTGATAGTGTTTTTTGGTTCTGGCATGGGCTGTAAATTGTGGGTTTGTTTCCATCTGCCTTTGCATACCTGGGAGCAACAATTCAGCTTTCCATCTTAGATGTAGCTGGCTTGTCAGGGAGTGGTTCTCTGGAACCTTACCCAGATTGTCATGGCTGTGAGTCCCTAGAGAGGAGCTTCTTCAGCTTGCCTCTGTTTTCTGCCAAATGAGAGAGCATAAGTTTAGTTACATTTAACGCCATGTTTTGTAGCATAGCTTGACAACTGATGGGTGTGATTTTGCCTCAGTGTGGTTAATATACAAAGTAAGAATGTAAGTGGCTATGGAGGTGACACATTATAAGCCATAGTCAAATTGAGGTGAAAACCCAATAATTTTAAGCCTCTGAATGCAAGGTTTTGTTGCACTGAGTTCCTAAATAGTGTGGAGAGATTGTACCTCCATAAGAAAATAGATTTGAATTCAAGATGCAGCTCTGCAGCTCTTGCAAGTCCTAACCCTGCAGGAAGCAGTTGTGCCGGGGCTTCAATGACCGGGAAGCAGAGCCTCAGAACCTACAGATACCGCAGCTCTTGGTGGGTCCAGCCTGTAGTACTCATGCCCTTGACTACTGAACTTAACTCCCGTTTCTTTCTTTGTATATTGAAATGATGTAAATTGAGAGCAGCCTTGTGTTAGAGTAAACATGCAAACACATATTTAAGATCTTATTTATAGGCAGATGGTTTCTTTCTGGGGCTCGCCTGCCTTGTTTTTTTGTAGCCTTCTGTCTTCTGCCCTGATTCTAATCTCTGTGCTTAATAATTCACCACATCTTTTCTGGTTCTTGTCTTACTGGTTTTGAAAGAACATAGAATCTACTTTAGCCTTTAGGAAACCTTTGGAAAGGGATAGAGAGTTTCAGTTGGGGGATTTGAGTGTATTTATAGTAATATATAAATAGAGGCAAGAGGAATACTTGCAAAGCAGGTGGTACTGGGCCATTTATAGGGAAAAAATTATGATTTATACATGGATTTTTCTGCTTTGCCTGTGGCCTGACTTCTACAAAAATCTTTTCAGTGTTATGAATATTTATGCTGCTTTGTTGTGGTATTTTAAACTTGCTTTCAGCTTGTGAAATGACATGTTTGTCTCTTTAAATAACAGGAGGAATGGAGGGAGAAAATTGGCTTCTGGGCAGACAAGTCTGCAGAGATTTTACAAGGAGTCTTTAGCATGATTGGAAAAGAGGAGAGCTCAGCTCACCAACATCCCACCCTTTCCTTTGCCTCTGCACTTGGAAATATGCTCTACAAAGGTCCCTCTACTACAAAGCATCCTCTTTTGAGAATTTTTGAGGCTTTTTTTACTCAAATGTGCCCATTTGCCATGTTTCAAGCCAAAACACGTTGCTGTTGGCATAGCAGGGTGCTCAGGTGAAGTTGTGGCAGATAGTCATAGAGCTAGTAGATTTTGTGCTGTAATGAGAAATTGCCCAGATTTAATCTAGGGCAATCACAATGAGCTTGCTAAAATCTTGGGAAGAGGAAAGTACGTGCATCTGCCAATGGAATACCCTCTGACCAGATTAAAATGAAGTCCTGAGGCTGTGTCAGCCATTTTCTGGAGAGCTCACCAGTGAGTGGATTAGGAAGAGCTGGTTCAGCAAGCTAAAAAAGCTGCTTGCAGGGAGTGATGGTGACCCCATGTGCCTTTTCCTTCAAAAAGTTTCCAAAAAACTTTACAAGCCAGGTTAATAAATATAGAATCTAAATGTTTAGAAAAAAATCCGCCATCTGAGGCTGTGCAGTTTAATCTTTCTGTGTGATTTTGCTCTCAGCTGAGCAGCTGTCAGTGAATTCCTGGCTCACCTCAGTATTTGGGCCCCACTGGAGGGACCCTTCCTAATTACTTCTGGGTGAGAATGTGCTGTGAGCTGAGCAGCTTCCCAGGCTGCCTGTGCTGCAGGCTCTCTGCAAAGCAAGTCTCTTACTCTTCTGTCCCTACAGAGGTTTTCACACCTGTTTGAACCCAGCTGGTGTTAAGGAAGGTTGTTTCTCCTGTCTCAAGGAAGTTTCACATAAATCTCAGCATCTAAATGAGCAGCCCTTTTTTGTTGCTGTCCATCTTGCTTTAAGGAAGGGGCAGCACATATTGCTCATTATGGCTAACAGCAGCTTGCCCTAGAGAACTCCCTTCCCTTGAGACAGCATTTGGAGCAATAGTGGACTAGGGAGATAAACATCAGATTAATTTCAGAGTTGCTTCAATATTGCTTATTGTGTGCACTGTAGTCATATCTGGAGACCAAGTATTAAATCAAAGCTGATGAGATAAATGCATTTGATAATCCTTGCTTTTTATTCTTCTAGGTTTTTATTCTTCTCATATAATAAATGATTAACAATGTAGTGCATGGGTACAAAATGCATGTCTCTCCTTCTCTAGGTTTTCACACTTCATGGATGTGCTTGTATTGACAGCAAACAGAGTACCTGGGCAGATTTGTGTAGGATGTATGTCAGGCCTTTCTGCGACTTTGTATAGCTCAGGGGAAAGTAGAAGAGATATCTGCAAGGCTGTAGCAAAAGTTTCTTTGAGCAATCTAATGCAGAGCAATTGGTGCTCTGAGGTGTTCTTTGGTCAGCCACAGGTCAGTAGAGAGGGCTTATTATACTGGTGTCCTTCTCTGTAGACTTTGGTTGGGGCAGAACCCTAGGTTCAGGAAAACTCCCACATGGATAAAAACCCACAGAGAAAGGTGGCTGGTGTGTGCCCAGTTTTTCATTCCTTTGGGTAGAGTGGACAACTTCTTTGTCTCTTGTGTGACCCCCAAGAATAAGTATGACCACCTTGCTTGCCACCAGTAGGTGTCTTTTCAAAGGAGCATAAGAGAAGGGATATGCTCTCCAACTAATGAGGTGAAGGTGGTCATTCTAGTACTGTGTCACCTGTCTGCACCTTATCTGCAGATAAGCTTTGTGATGCTTGTTTGAAATTCCTTTTGTGCCTGTAACCTTGTGTCATGCTGTTCTGGAGAGAACCTGGTAGATGTTGAGCTCTTGATCAGTCCCAGTAGATATGGCAGTTGTAATTCCTTAGTAGAAATATTTTTTTATTCCATTATGTCTTAGCAGTATGACAGTAGAGAGCTTTCCTCTGGGGCTTACAGTGCACTACATAATGGCTCTTGCTCCTCTTCTGAATAAGAATTCATTGTGGAGTAAGGGGGTTGTTGCTGGTAGATTAACTGATTTCTTGAAACTCTCTACAACTCTACTGTATGTTTTACAGCAAAAAAAAGCCTGAAAAAGAAAAATAATTGAGTTTCCCAAAGCAAAGGAGCTAAAAGAGACATATGTTCCTGTGGCTGATTTTCAGAAGGAAAGGCGTTTTGTTTTAATTTGTTTTGTGCCAGACTGGCTTCAGCTCCCCCCACCCCAGGGGTTACTCCTAGCACAAAGGTGAAAGGGTGCAGCTTGCACAGCATTTGGGGTGAGGAGGACCCCTTCTCCCCAGCATGTTTGTGTTGAATTAAGGTGGATGGTGAACACAATTTTCTTTTTCCACACTTTTTCTTCTGTGGTTAGTAGCCTGTAATATCTTAGACAAAAAATTTGATTTGTGACGGTATTCAAAAGTATTTTCCTGGCACACTCAGCTGATGCCTAGGAAGTCCACTACGTGCTTATTTCTATTCCATCAAATTAAGTTGATGACTTTGTTTATTTCATCTGCAGTAATAGGTACAATTTTCCCGAACAACCAGGTAGTCCACACCATCAGGTGTGATCATCTTTTGCCAGAGCCCTTTTCATGTTGCTTGCAGGTGCTTGCACTAGAAATCTTCTGTCTGGAAACACAGCTAGAGTGTCTAGAGTAAAAATTAAATGCATTGTAAACTCAGCCATATTATTCCTCCACCTTCATTGCTGTATTTATACTCGAAGATTTCTCCTCTGGCTCTGTGGCAGCAGCAATTTCCCATGAACATATGGCAGTTTCTTATACTGTTGATTAAATTTTTTTCTTTCCTTTGCTGACTCTGCACCATCTGATAGAGTGATGGTTTGGGCTGCCAAGCTAACAGTGATGTCTGCACGTGTTTCACTGGACCAGCACTATCTAGGGTGATTTTTATATCTCACCTTGTACAGCAAGGGCTGCCCTGAGTTCTGGACTCTCGTTCTGCCAGTGAGGAGCGTGGATCTCCACACCTCTGTCTCCTGTGCATGGATGTGGTTTTGGCTCTGTGTCTCAGGAATACAGCACAGCCTTGCCTTTGGTGGCAGAGTGCTGGGGTTTGGGTATGTAGGGCATGGCAGGGGAAGTCAGTATTAAACAGTTTTTCACTCTGCTGATCAAGTAATTTCCAGTTCATTTCCAGACAAGCTATGCCTGAAATACCAGCAATGCATGGAAGTAGATGCAGTTTCTCACTTGAAAGGCCTGAGCTTTCAGGGGCAGCTTTCAGTGGGCAGGGCAAGGAGTAACCAGACACAGTGAGAGCAGCACAGGGTTTGCCTTCTGCATTTACAGGTGCTTTGTGTTGCATCCAGAACCAGCTTCTTCCAGGCTTAATTTGAAGCACAGACAA
The DNA here is from genome assembly GCF_017590055.1 of Onychostruthus taczanowskii. NCBI lineage: Eukaryota > Metazoa > Chordata > Aves > Passeriformes > Passeridae > Onychostruthus > Onychostruthus taczanowskii. The sequence continues at coordinate 225,095 of NW_024498597.1, read as the reverse complement.
GTCTAATGAAAAATCTCTCAGCGTTCTTTGATTAGCATATCTTGTAATGCTGTTTCTAACAATATGCCTTTGTTTCAGAATCCCTGTTTGCTGCTTTGAGGATTAATTGGCTCTATTTCCAGCACAATGGATGAACTGCAGGATGTTCAGCTGACAGAGATCAAGCCACTCCTGAATGACAAGGTAATGCTGGCTGCTGCTTTGTCCTCACAGGTGTACTCGGGATGACTTTGTGTCTGGCAAGGAGCCCTAGCTGCCAGAATCTGTCCACAGATTGAAGTACCTTAAGTACTGAAACCCAGTAAATTCTTCCCCACTCTGGTAATCTGCCACCACCCACTCTTCCAAAGTCTCCAGGAAAGACAGACCACAACAATTCAGGTAATTTTGGAGTCCTGGCCAAACAAAACATCGTGCCTGTACTGAGGATTTGCAAAGGTTGGACAGCAGTTGGAAAGGTGATCCCATTCCTGACCTGGTGTAGCTGTAGAACCTCTAATAAGTTTCTCGTTGTTAGAGAAGTGCTGTATTATATCCTGGTTTTTGTTTGGTTGGTTTTGGGTTCTTGTTTTGTTTTGTTGTTTGATTTTTTTACTTTTATTTTACCTTTTTTTTTGGTTGAAAATATTCTGATTAAATGATCCTTTAGTGTTTTGACCCCTAAAACAGCCCTGCCTCCCTGGATTTAGTAATGGAGAGTAATTTCCTTTTAATGCCTGCAGACCCCAGTTAGAGCAGCCCAGATTTGTGCAATACTGAGACTTTGGAAAATCATTGTATTGCAGTAGCTGTTTAAGTCTTTCACTCTGTCTTCTGTGGGCTGGGGAAGAGCCATCTGAGCTTAGTGGATTCTACCACAAACTGTTGTTGAGAGTACCTAAGTTCATTACAGGCAAGATCTAGCATCTTGCATCTGCAAACTGTGATTATGAGCAATGTGGTTTGGTCACTTTCCGTAGCTCGCAGCCAGGTCTGATGGTGTGGGAATGAGTTCCTAAGGCTTTGCTGTTTGATGGCTGATGATCAGGAGGACCTGGCTTGTGCTGCCGAAGGGCTGTCTGTGGTGGTTTGTCCACTCACTGTGTGCTTGCAGAAGACTGCATTGTCCTCCACAAATTGGGTGAAATCTCTGGAATTCTGCTATGTTTTAATCTGTACTGATTAGTTTTTGCTCATTTCTTTAGTGTTCTAGCATATCTGGTTTTAGTATTTTTAGAAATCTAAAACCTCAGATGAAATCTGCAGTCCAGCTGCCTGATCTGACAGACTAGTGCTGACTACTGGGCTTCCACCATTTAAAAAAAAAAAAAGTTTCCTGGAAAGGTGAGTCTTGAAAGTACAAAATCAGTGTAGATCAGCAAATAAAATTATGGAATACAGACTTTGAGGGCAGTTTGTAATTTCAAAACAAGAGAGAAGACAAGCTTCCTAAATCCAGTGGCCCAGATCTTGCTCATGATTCTCCTGGGATTTTCTGTGTTTGAACTGGGTAGATTGCCCTTGCTTCAGTCAGCTGACCTAAGTAAGAGACATTGAGGCATGCCAAATCAAAGTGGTTTTCACTTAATAAGTTTCTAGTCTTTCTCTAAAGTATTGCCTGGTCAGTCCCATCCAGTTCTTGCTGTGGTGTCCATTGTGGTTCAAATGCAGAGTTCTCATTCAAACAGAACACCAAGTGGTATTAACCAGGGTGCAGAAGGACACACAGAGAGTGATTACTTCTTTGCTTGACTCAGTGTTGAAGTTACAGGAAATATGTAGTATCTCAGTAGGGAGAAATATGAAAGGTAGCTCCAGAACCATCCTCAGTACTGCTTGGGAAGAGAAGTATGCTGTGGCTCTCCTTTTCACACTTTTACCAAAATGAGGGCCTCAGGGAGCAGCCACCTCCAAGATCTGGCCCTTATTAAGGCTTTCAAGCTTGAGATAATACATGTACTTTTTAGACATAATTTATGGAGCATGAGGGTTTGGTGCAATAACCTGCTGTTCTGTGCAACATATCAGAGTCCAAAATCTATTGAGCTGGCAGTTCACTAAGGTTTTTAATGACAACACACTTTAGATACTGGAGTTTGAGCCAGCATGGATTAATGGCCAGAAATAGTACAAGTGACACTCTTAAGGTACTAATGAGTGAGTGCTCATGAACTCCTCAGACACAAAGGCTACTGTACACAGAGAAGGAGCTCTGGTGTCTCAGACTCTTAAACCAGTGGAATTACCAATGGAAGTATCTTGTTCACTTGTCTGAACTATAGGTAGTGCCACTGTGGATGACTCTGTCCTGGCTTTGTTCTGCCTCAAGTCAGCAAAAGTTACAAGCTTGACTTTTGAAGAATATAAACACTATTTTGTTTGTGTGTAACTTAATGTTACTTAGTGTGTAACTCATATCAAGTACAGGAAAGTAAAATACATTATGTTTGTTCACCTTGTTCAGACTCACTAAAATGCAGTGACTTTTTACTGGGGAAGCAAAGGAACTTCAAATGTTCCCATTTAGTTGAAAGAGAGAAAAAAAGAGAGTATTGACTGATCAGAAAAACTATCCCAGTGACACTTTATTATTCTGGCACCTTTAATTCCTGTTAATTCAGCCTCAGTGAAAAGTTACTGAAATGCCAGAGCCAGATTCAGGAAATGAAATGGGCAGCCTTTAGGCTGGATTGAGTCAGCCGAGCCAGCTCTGTGCTTTGAGGTGCAGGCATGGCATGTTCAGAGGCCTGAAAAACTTGCCTTAAACTTTCTCAAATTAAGACAATGAATAAATGGTTTAAAGTCAGATTTTCAGTGTGTTAAAAGCAAGTATGTGTGAGTCAGGGCATGTCAGCTTCTTTTGCCTCATGGTGTGCCTTTACAACAAGCAGCCCAATTCAGAGCCTCATTCCCTGCTTTGTGTCATTCCTCCCCACTCACTTGGGGAATCTCAGACTTTTCTAAGTACAAATTCAGATCACCTTCTTTTTTACTTAGCATGCACCATCCAAATACAGTGCCGTATATAGATGTTTCTCATTTCTCCATAAATAAATGGGTGACTGAACTGACCTGCTTCATAAGCTGGTGATGGTGTAGAAATCTCAATTAATTTCAGGGTCTCAGACTGAAATAAGAGGAGACTGTTTTTTGTTTTCTTTTCCCCAATACTCAGGATTTAGTGGGTTTTGCTATGTCCTGCTCAAAACATGGCCAAAGTTCCATACTTAACACACAAGAGGAAAGAGGAGAATGGATTCTTAAAACAGATTTGCAGATATTTCAAGTGTCTCAAAGTGCAGAATATAGGTAGCAACTCTTGTTCTTATTAACAAGGCAAGGCTCTGCAGCAAAGAAAACACAGCCATGTGTTTACATACAGAGAGGAATGAGGGTGCTCAACCAGAAGAAATGTTTGGAGTTTTTCTCTTGTCCATATGTGATCCTAGTTTTCTCCTATTAATTTTAGTACTAAGGTGCTGTGCTGATTTGGCACAGCCTGGTTTTTGGTAGTGGGGGAGGGCCACAGGAGTAGCTTCTGTGAGAAGCTGCTAGAAGCTCCCACCATGTCCAACAGAGCCAATCTCTGATGGCTCTGAAGATGGACGTGCTGTTGGCTCAGTCAGAGAGGGTGGTAATGCCTCTCTGATGACACAGTTAAGAAGGAAAATTGAAAGCACACGCGCGCAGTTTTCTCCAGGGGTGGTGAGGCGCCGCAGCTGCTGCCATCCTGGCACTGCCCGGCCATCCCCAGCCAGCCGTGCTGCGGGAAGAAGGGCAGGGCCAGTGGCAGCAGCCTCTCGTTCCCAGCGCCCCGCAGGAAGAGAGGCGTTAAACAGCGCCAGTGCTGTGCTGGCCGTCACCGCCCACTTGGTGGTGTCGGGGCCGCATGGCCAGCAGCAGAAATATGGTGAGAGACTCTCCGGCAGGGAACCTAGACGAGATCAATGTCTCTGAGCAGCGGGATCCTGTAGGAATCTTCGAATTAGCAGAACTTGTTATCAAAAGTACCTATGAGCAGCAGTTTTACTTCTAGTCAGAGAAGAGGAGGAGGTGAGCACATGTGAGGGAGAACAACAGGGCAACACCAAGGTCAGTGGAAAAAGAGGGGGAAGAGGTGCTCCAAGTGTCACAGCTGAGATTCTTCTGTAGACCATGATGAGCACCACGGTGAAGCAGCTGTGTCCCTGCAGCCCATGAGGTCCATGGGGGATGCAGAGACCCACTCACAGCCCATGGTGGGAGTGTTCATGCCAGAGCAGGTGGATGCCAAAGAAACCTGTGATCCAGCAGGAGACCCAAATGGAGAGAGAGCCCCTGTCTCCAGAGACAGAGCCTTTGCTTGCAAACTGGAGCAGCCCATCCTTAGAGGACTGCACCCTATGGATAGGTGATCCACACCGCAGCAGTTTTGGGCAGACTGCTGCTCGTGAGATTGGAGCCACGCTGCAGATGGAGAACTGTCTCCTGTGGGAGGGGCCCCATGGCATAGCAGAGACAAGAGTTCTCCTCCTGAGCAAACAGAAGATCTTGAGTGATGAACTGACCAAAAGCCCCATGCCCTGTCTCCTTGTGCTGTTGGTGGGAAGGAGGAAGGGATTGGGAGAAAAACAAGATGCTTTAAAGGTTTCTTTTACTTCTTGTTATCCTCCTCTGACTCTAATAATAATAAATTTACTTTATACCTTTAAATTTGAACCTGTTTTGCCCTTGGAGTGTTTTCTCCCAGTCCTCATGAGTTGAGACTCATGAGCCCTGTATTAATTTTTTTCCCTCTCCTCTGCCCAGATGAGAGCAAGAGAGGGTAAATGAATGTCTTTCATAGGTGCCTGGCATTTGGCCAGTATCAAATCACAGTGGGTGCTATGTCTAAAACACGTCCCTAAGCTGGGATGCCATCTCAAGTGGTTTGCTCAGCCTTCTGCTGATAGCTGTCAGTGATGTAACCTACTGTGTGGTTAGAGACAGTATTTCACAAAGCACATGGGCACAAGGACAGGTTCCTGCAGATCTTCCAACCTGCAGAATGCCAAGTGGGTGCTGTACTGACTGTGTTCTCCTGCATGCAAGGGGTCACCCTCTGGGAAGAGCCAGTGGTGAGCTACTGCTCGCAGTTCCCATGCGCTTGGCTTTCAGGAGCTTGCAGGTCCTTGTGTCTGTCGCGGAACAATCCCATACCTGCAGCAGTGGCTGCACAGAAGCTGACTGCATGGCTTGTTTTCCTGCACTCAGTATGTAAGATCCCAGGAGTACTCCTTTAGGAGTTTTGCATCCGAATTGTTAATGGACGCCAGGAATAGACAAAACCCAGACCCATATGCAGCCCAGCTGTGGCCAGTGTACTTCCTATGTGCATCTGTCCCTGCTTTAACACTCTCAGCTGTGCACACAGGTACTCACTTCCCTTGGCTGGTAGCCTCCTTACAGCCCTATAACCTTGTTGTATAGGAATGGGGAGATCTTGCATGGAGTTTGCTTGTACAGGTCTTACATTTCACTGCTTACCTGACTGCAGCCAGTCTGTGCTATAACAGAGTTCTCTATGGGAAACTTTCATGCTGTTATTGGGGGTGTTCTGGAGCATTGTGCTGATCTCCTTTTTTTTTTTTTTTTTTTTCCTGTTTTTCATTAACAGAATGCAGCTCGCAACTTCCAGGACTTCGACTGTCAGGTAAGATCATGTGTAGGAGACAAGGATCAGTTGGCAACTCCCCATAGCTCAACAGTAATGTTGAGAGAGATGAAAAAAATCTCTGTATTTTAATTTTAGCTCTCTTAAGGTTTATTCAATAAGACCTGGGATCTATCCAGTGACAGAAATTGCCCTTCACCCTTACGTGCCAAGCAGCATGAAGGTTCTGAGTTCTGAGATGGCAATTGCTCTGCCAAGGCTGCACAACATCTTGCAGGATGGCTGGTCTCCTGAATAACAGTTTCTTGGAAAAATGCAGTATGCAGAAGAACTGCAGCTCTTTCATGTCCTGTCTGGTTCACTGGTTGGGAAAGGAGGAGCTTGCATGCTCTACCTGCTTGTCTTGAGAGGAGATGGAAGTGAGAGAGCTGCCCCAGGTACAGCACACTGCTTTGCTGGGCCTGGTTTGACACAGCCATGGTTGTTTACCAGGAGTTTATTGGTGGTACAGAGGTGAGCCCAATGGCTCTGGTTACCATAGGAATAATCCTTTTGTCGAAGTGATTGCTCCACCAGCATCTAAGACAGAGGATGTATGCTCTGTGATAGGCAGAGCAGAGCACTGAGATTCTGTGGGGCATTTTGTGGAGCACAGGCTCATTTCCCATAGCAGATTATCCTGCTGCCTTCTCACTGAGCATGTGGGTATGCATCTAGTGGCTGTTGTTTCTCTCTAGCAGTTGGAGGCCGTTGTGTCTGTAGTCCTCTGCTCAGCACAGGGCAGGTCATACTGCACTGCTGTAGCACGCTAGGAGCTGGCAACATTGTGATAAGTTTACTAGAAGTCCATTGATGTAGGCGATTCCAGAAAACTGTTTGCAAGCCTGTGCACAGCAGGAACATAGCAAATACAGTCCTATGAAGGTAATCCATATTTTTTCCTTCTCTGGAAAGCAGCAATAGTGTTAAGCAATGCTTTTTCTTTTGAAATAAAGTTAGATAACAGATTTAAAACACTTTCCTGTACTGTCATGTTTCCATCTATCTATATCTTCTCTTACCTTTAGAGGTAAAGTTTGCTCCCATGTCAGATGCGTAACGGGTAAAAATAGGTGCAATGCCTTTGAGTAAGTGTAAACAGCAGAGGCACTTCCTACTGTGATCCATGTGCCAGGATTGGGAAGAATATGAATATATTGTGTATTGGCCTCTGCTGCCAGTTCTCTACTGACCCACCAAAGCTCTGGGCTGCCCACGCCTTGCCTGGCTGTGAGCAGCATGGCTCGAGGGAGCCAGAGCAGAGTGGGAGGGTGGGAAAGAGGCCCTGTCACAGAGCTGTGTGTAGCTGCTGCCTTTTGGCTCTATGCTTTCCCTCAACAAGCAAAGCCTCTTTGCACTTTTCTTTAAACAGAGCCCCAGATCTGAAACTGGGCAAACCCCGCAGAAACCTGGCACTGCAGCCATCAGCCTGCGCACTCAGCATGTCCCAGAGCTGTGGTTGTCCTCTCCAGGGCTGAGCTTTGGGAAAATCTGAGTGGTCTGCAGCCAGGGAGTGGTACTCTGGGGAGTACTAGGCCTGGAAGGACAGGCTTTTGTTCCTGTGCTTTACCGTAGATCACCAGTGAGCTGGTGGCCATGGCAACAGTTGGGCAGGAGGCAAGATGTTCTTTCTGGGAAACCATATAATTCATGTAGAATACCTTTTTTTTTTTTTTTTTTTTTTTTTTTTTTTTTAAATCAAGATGTTAACACGGTGTCTCTCATGGCTGTAAATATTGTCCCAGCCTCACCTTCCTCCAGCATCTCTCCCTGCAAGGTGTAGTTTCAGGGCACACCTGGCTTGACATTCCCCCACATCATAGCTAGAAAGTAGCACAAGGGCTGGTTTAAGTCTCTGAAATCTGCCAGAGAGGATGGATGGTGTGTTGGATCCTTGGGGTTTTTGTCTCAATTGCTAGTACCAGGAATTGTGCTTACACTTGGAGACTGAGCTTGTGTCCTGTGAAAAATTACTGCTGCTTTTTAATTTAGCAAAGCACATCCAGGCCTCTGTGACTTTACCAGTGTCAGAGGAATTTGAAGTGAAGAAGGTTACCAGGGCTTTCAGAGGAAGGAACATCCTCTTGTGTAGAGAATGATTTAAAAGCACTTAGGCTGGGGCAGCGTTTTCATTTGTCCTGAGTTTCACAGGGAGGAGGAGCCTTGGGGAGGATCTCAGTTTGACAAGAATAGGCACAAACTGGTTGAAGATGGTTTCCAGTTACAGTGCAGTGAAGTTCTCAGTCAGCTTCCAATAGCAGCAGCATCTGCAAGGGCCCTGGTGGGTTTTAAGGCAAAACCTAAAGAATTTGTGAGATAGATTTTACTATCTTATACAGTGTAGTGTTTGCAATATGAGACCATGGCATCAGTGATGTGAGACTTGCGTTTCAGACCTTTTTATTTTTCTAATAGTTAAAAAAATCTGTTTTAAATGGAGTTAAAGCTGTAGCTTTGACTGGGGCTGACCAGCTCACATCCTGAGCTGTGCTTGCAGGGCTGCAGGCAGTGCAGTGAGAGAAGGAGGTGGTGAGGGAAAGGTGAGCCTCTGTCAGCACTGTTGATAACCCTGCTGGCAGTGCAGATCCAGTTAGAGCTCCCCACTATGGGAACTGACATATGGGAACATGTCCTGTTTTATCTGTCTGTATTATTCTGTGCCCTTGGCCATGAGATCATTTGCTGTAAGTCTATGCTAGAATTTCACAGAATATGCTGAGTTGGAAGGGACCCTCAAGAATCACTGAGTCTAACTCTTAAGTGAATGGGCTGTATTGAACACACCATCTCTGGTGTTATTAGCACCATGCTCTAACCAACTAACCTCAGGGTCCCACCTCCTTCCAGGACTGACTGATGTCCCTGTTCTAGCTTCTCCTTGGATACAGCCAGAGTAACAGCCACCCTCAGTCTTAGTTCTGTGGTGCTGGTAGACTTCCCTCTGTCTGAAATCTGGAATTTCAAAACATTCTCTGCAGGTGGCCCATGCTTATGAATGGGAGAAGTGTTTAGTTTAATCCCATCTCAGGAACTGTCATTAGCACGGTGACTGACTCTAGGAGGTGTGTAGGGCCAGGCACACAGGCTCCTCACGCTGTTTTCTCTATATTTGACATGTGTTACTTTTCAATGGAACATGTATATTTAAGGTTTGTAAGGTCTTTCCTTTGGTGAAAAGGGGTAATGCCATTGTGAATTTCTATTCATTTCCCTGTATGTTTGTTTTATTTTTGAGTAACTTTCCAGGATCAGATCTGAGAAAAGTCAACAGCACAAGTTTCTGCTTCTTCCTACTTCTGAAGTTTGTTACTCTGGGGTGAATGTGTGTGAGGAAGCTTTTAGCTTTTCAGGTACAGCTGACTTCCAGATACAGCTGTCCTGGTTTTCTGAAACTGTTCATATGCAAGCAACAAAAGCCAACCCTGATACATAACAGATTGTCTGGGTGTCAGTTAAACAACCCCACATAATCTGGTAACTGCAGTGGAGATGAAGTGGAGAGCTAGCATGGGGGCTTAGCGGTTTTTACCAATATGAATTTAGGTTATTCTCAGAACTAAAAAGTATTAACCTAAATCTGAGACCTACATTTTACTTGAAAGTGGTATGAACCCTAATGAAGTCTAGGCTTTGCTTTTCCCAGTGTCCATGGGCAGATGGTCAAATAAATGGTCTGGAATGCTGATGGACAGATGGTATGGTGATCTGTTAATTAATCTGCACTGTTAAGAGAGCTGTGCCTGTGCTTTTATTATTATCTGCAGACCCTCTGCTGCTTTCAGAAATAGATATTCTGTCTCAGTCTACATCTCTCTCTTCTTTTCCACATTATTTGCTTTAAATAGAAATGAAGGAATATGCTGATATATTTGTAAAACTATCCAACTAAACCTGTGTTATGTTTCAGTCTGAAATAAGCTGGCATTTGATCTGATGAGTTGATTTGATCATTTGAGCTGCCTCTGCTGCTTCCCACCAACAGGAAGGCAGAGAAATGTTTGGCTTTTCAGCGCACACCATGCAGAAGGGGGCTTGGAGTGTGGAGGTGGTCTGGGATTTGGCTGAGTATTTGCAGAAAGCTCTCGAGGAGGAGGTGGGAATAAGTAAGTCTAGGACGTGCAGGGTTCATCTGAAACAGAAAGGACAAGGCATGCATAGACCCTTGGAAGAAAGAAATTGCCTGGTATAAAAATGTGCCGTCTTGCTGGCATTAATGGAAAATGTGGAGTTACTCAGTTGCTTGTGCCCAGAGTAAAACAAAGCGCAATGTTTGCAGAGTTAGTGTCAGACCTTGATAAGGAATTTTTTGCCACTTGCTTTTACTGCAAGTGTCACTTTTATATAAGCCCATGTTTGTACTGATTCAGTTGTGGAGAATTTCTTTTGCAAGTATGTAAACTTAAAAGTAGTTTGAAGCTTTTTGAATCTGCATTTTTAAAAGTTTGCTTATCCTTGCCTAGTCTCTTTGCTTTATTTTTACTTGCTCTGCTGTCAAAAAGGATATGTGCTCCTGAGAAGTTATTGACATACTCCATTGTGTGCATTTCCTGATGTTGGAGTTGAATTGAAACTGTCCTCATTTTTTGAAACTGTGTTCATTTTTCATTTAAGACAGCTTGTGGGTGCTACCCAGTGGCATTAAATACAAGATGTTTCTGTTTACTGTGCTGAAATAAAATAGAATGTTAGCACGTTTGAGGAAGGGTTTGCTTTCTGTGTGTGAATAATGGGAGCCGTTCTCACCCCTCTTGAAACATTTTGTCTGGGATATTAAAGATCATTGTTCTCTGATTTGTACAATGAGTTCTTTTGATTAAAGTTCTCGAGTGAAATCAGTTAGAACACATAAGATGTTTTGATCTAGAAAGCAAGTCTATTTAATACCTGCTATATTAATGCTGCTTTAAAAAAAAAGTAGCATCACCAGTAAAGTACTGGTTTTGACTTCTGGCATCACAGCAAAAACACTGTAAAGATAACAATTACTAAAATAGAATTTTATTTTGGCTTTCTTTTTTTGCATAATTTATGTTTCTTGGGAAGCTTTTCCTGTGATTCCTCCGATCTGGGTTTCTATCTAGAAGCTCACTTTTTTTGTAAAATTGCCGTGTTGAGTCCTGGAAAGTTTTAACTAGCTGGACTTGGACTGAAACATGACTCTTACTTCTAAATGTATGTGCACAGTCCTTCCCTGGGGTTTATATAAACATTAGTTTTGCTTTCTGTATTCTGTGACAACAGTGTGCCAAAGGGGTGATTATGCATTTGTAATACTTGAGGTTCCTGTACTTTTTATGTTCTTGTTGAGTGAGTTTTTAGAGCAAAGCAAATAAATGTGCTTAAGGTTGAGGCATTTTCATCCATTATGCAACATCCATTAATGGTATTTCACAGCAATTAATGAGTAACTGTACTATCAGATTTAATTCAATGCCGTTCTAGTTCCCAGGGATGTGGAAAGTTTGGAGACACAGAACACAGCCCTGCATTCTCTTCTTCAAGAGATTTTAATATGTTCACTGTCTTGAGCAAGGCACTGAAATGCAGATTGGGACATCGTATTAGTAGGAGGATTGTCCTTGGCTAGAAACATGGCCCTTGGCTTACCTTCCAGGTTCCTTGAGGAGTTAAGGTGGTCTGGGGTTTAGCAGTCACACAAACTATTTCGGGCTCACCTGTGTATTAGCGCATTCAGATCTCTGTTGTGCAGACTTCAGGTTTACAAAGGCTGTTGTGTGCAGGTGTGGCGCATTTAGTCCACTGCCCAGGGGATGGGAGAAAGCCAGAGGTTCTCTGTTCTGTTTGCAGCCCGTGGGGAAGGCTGCAGTCTCACTCTGCTGTCTCAAAACGACAGTGCTGAGTGCCCCCCTGCCAGCCTTGCACAGAGCAGAGCTCAGCTGCATGGTTTAATTCACCCTGAACTGTTACAGATCCAGGCAGGTCCAGTTTCCTGCCTTAGCAGGGAAGAGGGGATCTACTCTCAGAGCAGGAGTAAGAAGCACCACGTATTCCTCAGTCTGTGCTAGGTGCCTTGCTCATGACACTGGATACTTGACTGGAGTGCAAGTTGTGGTTTTAACTGCTTCTTGTAACGCATGGGCAGGGCAGGAGGTGGAGAAGTGCATCTTTCTACATCTCAGACATGTCATGAATTGCTTACTGGTCTCAGCATTGCATGGCTGTAGGGGTTTGTGATTTCTGCTTTGGGACCACAAACCCAGCCTGTCAGCCATGCTCATATTGTAGCTCACTTGACTGAGTTCCTTTTGACTGCAAAGCCAGTGTCTGTTCTCTGGCAGGATCTGTGTTTGGAAGTGACTTGCCAGTTCATGCTGGCTGACACTGAGCATTAGCAAGGGTCACAGAGAGGCACTGGGTCCATCCTTCACCATCTCCTGCCTTTGGAACAGGTGCTTGCAACTCTGTCTCCTGATGCTTTTGAGTTTGTGTAAGCAGATTGAATGTCTCATTCTTCTGCTGCTCTCAGTTCTCACACAGAATTTCTCTTAACACTTAATCCAATTACACAGACTACCAGAAACCATTGCTTGCCTGCATAGGTCATATTGTGTTTTCTATTAACAAATTTCTGCTCTGTATGGAAGTGAATAATTTACTTCAAGACGTTGTTTTAAATCTGATTTTGATTTGCTTCCCATGCCACCATCTCCTTCAACTCTACCATTTCCAAAATAATTTTGCACTGAGAAGGAGATGGGAAGCAGCTGCCAGCTGCCTTAAGGTTGGCAGTATTATAATGGGAAGAGTTACCAGGTGGTAATATTTTACAGTCTTACAATATTTTTTTCTTATCTTACAGTCATAGTTTCTGGTATTGTTTTAGTAACGTGTAGAAATTTGAGGGCAGCTCTTTCTGAGATCAAGAAAACAGAGTCTCTGCTTTAATCTCTCCATATTTAGTAACTTGGATAGGCTGTCCCAGGAGCATGATGTTGTTTTCACCTTTGCCAAAACTAGCAAAGATGATATGAAGTAAATAGCTGTAGCCACAGAGTCAGTGAAAAAGGGGAAAGCCTGCCCTGAGTAATCTGCATCTCTTCCACCTTACAGCAAAGCAGCAGAGGCAGTTCTCTTTGCCTTAGGTGAACCAGGAACTGAATGTCCTTAAGTGGAAAGGTTTTTTGGGGATGTTTCTAGCCCTGTGCTACTACAGACCTTCAGCAAGCTTGAGCAGAGTGCAAGCAACAGACGCCTTACTGCTCTGTGTTCTCCCAGGTTTTCATGTCAGAAAAAGTTTTTGAAGATATTTCACAGATATGTTCTTTATTGCCAGTTTCCAAATCAAATAAAATCCCAATTTTTTAAGGAACTAATTTTGAACTTTGAGAGCTTCACATTGGGAGTAAAACTCATCTGGTAATGCCAAAAAAGAAGCTTAATAAATTAGTCATGAAAAGCACTGGTAATATGAATTCTAGTCATTAATCATTCCCACTGTGAAACAAATGGTTTCTTCAACCTTTAAAAACCTTTAAAACTTAAGTACTGAATCACACTGTGACCTGGGTCTGTGGGAGCAGAGCTGGAATTTGGACTGCTGCTTCTGCTTCCTGTGAGTTTCCGGAGCTCAAGGCATTGAGCACCTCTGGAGCTTCTGTTGGATGCCTCACTCCTTCACTCAGAATGTTTTTTCTCAATATGGGAAATTTTTTGTGGTGTTAAGGAAACTTCCCTGTCCAACCCTCCCAGAGCTATTCTGGCAGTCACTTGCATCACCTGAACTGGGACCAAGCCCTGGCAGCTCACATCCCACACTCAGACACAGCAGGTTTTTTACTGCTTCTACCCCAGGTTTTCCATAGCAGAGTCACGGATGTCCAGATCCCTAAGATAATTCAATCATGGTGCAACAGCTAAATAGCAAAGCAACAAAATAAGAGCTTGAGCTGGTGCCTCCAAAGAGGGACCCCAAACAAAGGATTCCCTAGGGTTTTATCCCTTCACAGCACAGGGAAAGTCTGAGGGTCCTCAGCTGCTGCAGCGTCTCTGAGTCTGGGTCCCCTCTCTGGGTCTCAGGTCCTTGGGCCCTTTTCTGCAAAGGGTCTTCAGTTCATGGCCTCTTGCTGCGAGCTTAGGCTCCTGCCCCTCCAGAGCTCAACCTGCAGTTCCACTGCAGCTGCACCTGAAGCTACTGAATGGATTCTTTAACAGATGGCACCTGTAAGTGGCACTGGCATTGTTTCCCTCTCTGGCCAGAGGCACAGGGTGGCAGTCAGAAATGGTTCCTACATTTGAACCTTTTTACCATGTGTCTACTTCTTTCTGTAATCAGTCCCATAGTAGATTTAGGCTTTGGCAGTCATAGTTGGGTGTGGGTTTTCCTCTTTAGTTTGAGAAGCATTCAGAAATGTTAAGGGCAAATGGAATAATATCCCAGCCTTGTCTGAGCTGCAAATGCCCAGCAAGGAATGCCTTCCAGCAGTTCTTGTTTGAGTTTGATCTCAGATGTTTTAAAGCTTCTGTTGGGTTGTGTTTTATCACCTTCCAGTGTCTGCGCCACTGTGGTTCACACACACTTCTGAAGTGCAGGGCTCTTTGATCAAGAGCAGAGATTCTTAGGAGCTGGCACCATAGAGATTATAACAAAATTCACAGGACAGTGAGCCCAACCCCGCACTCCTGCCTACGGATTTCTGTGAGACCATCAGCTCACTGGACATGGGGCAGGGCAGAGGGACAGGAGAAGGACTCTTTCCAGTGGCACTTCATCATGAAGTCAGTCAATCAAAGTTGCATCCATTATATGGTAAAAACACTGCATTTCAGCCACAAACTTCCGTGGAGCAGCAGAGCGTGAGAAGCCATCCTTGACATGATTCTGTGCAGAGAAATGTATTCTGTGCCTTCCAAGAGCTGCTCTGCGATGGGAGCCATAATGTATTCCAGATTAACATCCTTGGGGAAAAGATAAAAAAACATAAACCAGCAAACCATAGAAAACTTCACTAGTTTTGCACTCAAAGTTCAGAACAAAGCCTGCACAGAAACAGAGAAAATTGTTGAACATAAACTGAGCAGAGAGCAAATGCCCACCATCCATTGCAGCAGTGTCAAGGAATGGTGCCAGAAAGCCAGCATGTCTAGCAGAAGGGCAGGGAGGTTATTGTAAACAAAGCATTTTTTAAAAAGCTAGAGAAAATGGAAGAGGTTATAAACTCTTAACAGATTAAATATATGAACAGAGGGGTTTTTGAGAGATGATTTCCAAAGGGGAAAAAACCCAACTGTCCTGTTTCAGATCTGTCAAAATGGAACCTGGAAGGGAGGCTTATGGTTAGTCATAGCAGAAAAACTAAATATAATTTTTTCTGCTTGGCACAGAGCAACTCACAGAGAGCACTGTGCTGGAATGCTCTTTGTGGGGAGTCAGCGCAGACCCTGCCTTACCCTGCAGTGCCTGCTGCAGAGGCTCTACAAAAATAATATTTATACATTTGTAGCAGGTTGCCAGAAATAGAAGTATCAACTCAGGAGTTTTAAATAAGTTTAAAGATTAAATAGTTGAGATGTTAAGTGAGAGGTTATGCTCCTCTCTTGAACCTGCCATAGTGACCAATGATTCATCTCTCAGACATTTTATAAGACAGATCAGAATTCAGAGGAATTCTGGAAATTCACTGACCAGCTATATCAGATAGACTGATAAAATTAGCAGAGTACAGTGGATCAGTGACACTGATAAATATTGGGAAAGGGTAATGTAAGTTTTTACATGGAAGAAGTCCTGCTCTGCGAAGCTGTTAGAATTCTTCATATGAATCAGTAGTGATATAAGTAAAGGTAATTCAGTCAATGCAGCCTACTTGGATTTCCAAGAGACAGGACCAAAAGGAGTCTTAAGACATATCTCTTAAGGGACTTAGGAGACCATGCAGTCAGAAGAGAAGTCCACTGATGGATGAAATACTTACTAAAAAACCCAGCATGTGTCTTCACAAGTTGAGGTCACTTGAGCACTCTGAAGATCTGTACTGGGACCTGTGCTGCTTAAATATACTCTTTGGAGGTATGGAAAAAGTGATGAAAGGTGCAGTGACGAAACTTATCTGCCTTTGGGTAAATAAAGTGTGCTACACATTGAGTCAGACCTTCCTAGAGTGGAAAATGAAAGCATGGGCTCAGGGCTGATGATAACCCAGAGGCATAAGGCTGTAACATTGCAGGGGATGAGTGACAATGTCAGCACAGGGCTCGTGGCTTTCAGCAAAATAAATCAATGTTTGTTCATCAGGAACAGACAACAAAGCAACTCCATTGTGCTGCTTTGTGCATCCACAACACGTGCCTGCATGCGTTCGGCATCCTGCCAGGCCTCTGGGCTCAGCAAAGACAGAGCTCCCCAGGGCAGTTTTGGGGGACCAGTGTGGTCAGGGCCCGCTGCTGTACCAGGGCTGGCAAGCACATCAGCCCAGAAAGGAGCATGTGAGGGTCACAAGCTGTTAGGGTATTGCTTCTGGGGAGTATGGAAATGGGCTCAGTTGCTCCCCAGCTTCCAAACCAAAGGCCAGGAGATGCAAAATCAGCAGATACGAGATGGGAATGACATAGTTCTTTACCCCACACATTAATAAGGTTCAGCTGCTCTGGTCACAGGGGGTGAGGCACAAGTATTTGGCAGTTGCAGCCCCATCCTCCAAAAGTTAAAGACCATACCTCCAGTTAAGGAAGTCTTACTGGACCTACAGATTGTTGGAAGCTGGGAAAGTTGTGGGACACTGTTACAAGATGCAAGTGTTTGAGAACTTGTATCACTTTGTCCTTTTCCAGAAGCGCAGGCTCCTGAAGTCCTCTCAGCAGGCTGCAGCTGCAGCGTCTCCATGCCTTCTGTTCTGCATCATTCCTGCAGAATGCTCTTCTCATTCCTGACCTCCAGGCACTGCTGGTGTTTGCAGCTGTGAATCCCAGGTGTGCTGGGTGGATCGATGCCCAGCCTCAGTGCTGTGTCTCAGCAGCAAGTGTGGCACGGGCAGTGCCTGCAGCTGCTGAGAGCCGGCTCTGGGAGCCACGCTGCCTCTGCTGCTACCTCCTGTTTGCAGCAGGTGGGCTGCAGCTGCTGTTTATTTTTACCTGCTGTACAAAAAAAGGCAAAAGATAAAAATATCTTTTTTTTTTTTTTTTTTTTTTTTTCTGAAGAAAAACTTCTGATAAAGTTTTCAGTCCCTAAGTGGAAATTGAATTTTATCCAGTTCTTCAAAACACAACCTGTGGATCATGAGCTTCTCTTGCATTCATCTCCCTTATTTTAAAGACTGCAGGTCTGCAAAAGTCTGGCTGTCTCCTGGCCACATGTTTTCTACCTGCCTTCTCATATCACTGCTTCCCTGCACTAGACCAGATAAGCATTCAGAGGTCAGCTGGAATTAGACACCTGCAAAGTAAAAAACCTTGAATCTCTTTTCAAACTATGACACACTGATACAGTGTGTCATAGCTGACCTGAGCAGAGAGCAAAAAGAAACCAAATGTGCCAGAGTCTGGAAGTGTCTGTTACTTTCCAACACAACACTTCTACACAAGCAGAGGGCAAATACCAGCGGTGAACATGCAAGAACTGTGTTTTGGAACTGGGCAGCCGTTATGGAAGCATTGATGCAGTGTGACACAGGCAGAACATCTCAGTAGGCAGCTCTGAAGGGTGTCTACAAGAAGCACATGAAGAAAGTGTGTTTGTCAAGGGCAGAGGGTGCAGCCTGCAAAGTTCCTGTTCTCTCACTGAGTGCTCTGGTACCTGCTGTAAGTGGGTTATTCTGCTCCATATTTGAGAGAGTAATAAGCCAGTAGTAATGTAATGAAATAATAACTTTGGGGGGCAGTTCAAGGTAGCCGTTGTATAAGTGTAGAGACTGTTGTTGTCATCTCAAGCATAATACCTAAGCTTTGGTTTAAGCTCCCATCTCATGCTGTCCTTTGGCTTGATACATAGGAGAGCTGTTGTGAAGACAAACAGGTGATGGGGAATCATGTGGGCACTAATTGTGTGGCATCTGAAAATGATTTTGTCCTTTGCAATGAGAGATTGAGATAAAAGCCCTAAAACTCTAGGGAAAGTTCCAGAGAAAATAAAGTTCACTGGAAAAACTGACACTGAATCACCGGTAGGGAAACTGGTGGTAAAACTCAGTCTTATTTCTACAGATAATCTTGAAAAAGAGATCAGCACGATAGCTGATGTGCAGTTTAAAAAGTAAAGGTAGAAACCCTTATCTAGTTGTACTGTCTGCTGCTCCCTTTGTAGAAAGGAGAAAGCTTTGGGAAAAGGCTGTAAAAAGTAATATGCTTTATTCAGAGCAGAGAAGAGTAGCTGCTTCCCAGGAGGAGAATCTCCACCTTGCCAGGGAACTAACAAGAGAAATAAGAAGTAGCCTTAAGAGCTCCCAGTCTGAGGCATTGATGCTGTACTGGGCAGAATGAGAAGTTTGCAGATTTAGCATCTTATATTTTTCAAATACTGCTTGCTGAGATTTGTTAAAGATGGAATTCCTTATGTTGCTGCCATGTTCAGTGTTGTTCACGGCACTGGCGGGCGGGCGGCGGGAGGGAGGGAGAAGGGGCTTCCTGTGGAGCCCTCAGGGACAGCCGGTGCCGCTGCACCTCCGCACGGCGACACGGACTGCAGCAGCACCTTGGAAGCAGCTGGAACGGCAGAGGCGGGCACACCCAGGGTGACAAAATGTAAGAGAAAATTCCGCAGCCCCCGGCTAAGTGGCTGCAGCCAGCTGCACTCCCTTCCCCCACCTTGGTCACTTCTTTTGTCTCTCTTAAGTACTGGTTATTATCATCTCTTAGGCAACATATGGGAGAAAATTCCCTGAGAGAAAGGAAAAAAAAAAAATCCTAACCTCTAACAAGTGTACATTCCTTGTAAGTGGGTCACTAATGTGACTGAAGAGCAGCAGGGTAGTTCCCTTTCCCCCGGATTCAGTTTACACAGTCTGCAAAGTCAAAGTAAGCAGGAGACCAAAAATTGATTATTAGCTCGAGGAAACTTTTCCTTCCCCACTTGAGAGGTGAGATCCAAGCTCAGCTTTGGAAAACAGAAATGCAGGGTGCTGCAGTGTGAAACACAGTCAGATACTTGGATAGAGGCTCTGAAGGGAAGGAGGTTTCTATTTCTAATACCTTGTCCTGTAGCTCACCTAGTAAAGGCATGTGTGACCCTAGCAGTAAGTTCAAACGTAACTACAGAAAAGACTGTGTTGCAGACATGTTTCAATATCATCAGCTCTTTTGTTACTTTCTGTGCTTTTCTCATTATTTTCTCAGTCTAGTGTTTGTGCTTCTATTTGATAGTTGACCTTTTGCGGCTACCTATAGACTCTCCCTTATCCCCTGCAGGTGTCCCCCTTTCATGAGCCATGAGTCAGTTTAATTGATCTTGTGCTCAGGCAAGGCTATTCCTTCTGCCCCCCATGCACTCCCCTTGGACTCTGAAACAGAACCAGCATTTGCCAGACCACTTTATGAGCTTCTTAACTCACTGACCTGGCAGTAGTCTAACAAAGCAAGATTAATTAAAAAAAAAAAAAGGTAACTGGATAGTTGTTTATGGAAGAGCCCAGCAAGTGCCAGAGCTGGCAGAGAGACCTGCTCTTAGTGGTAGTCCTTAGTCCAGCCCTCAGGGGCATAGGGAAGTGCAGGTGAGGGTCGCAGGCTGCAGCCACTTGGGCACCTGCTGCACTCTCCATTGAGTTAACTGTGTTTCACCCTTCCAGCCACCTGCACTGCCAGTTGTCTTCTCCAAAAGTGGCCGCTTTATTTAAAGGACTCGTTATTTAAAGGACCTGCAGGCTTGGAGAGCACTAAACTGGAGTCCAGCGCTGTGGCTGTACAGCACATCCGTCAGAGGTACAGGACAGAGCTTTGTCCAGCTCAGCAGAGCACCCCTGAGAGCTGAGACATGGGCAAGGGGCAGAGCCTGGAGGTTGCTGAAGCAGGGACTGCACCGTGGGCTGCTCTGTGCAGCCTTGCTGTGAGGACAGGAATTGTGGACACATGCTTGCTCTGCACACACAGGCGAGTCCTTTCCCACCCCCAATCTCTTCCTAAGGAAAAGGGAGCCAGATGAGCCTCAGATAAGATAATGTCATCTGCAGGTGGGTCTCTGCTGCTTTGTAGATAAGTGCTCCAGCTTCCGTACATGCACAATGCAACAGCTGCATGCAGGCAAAGCCCAGCCCCATTCTGAGGACAAGGACAGACAGGGGTGTCTTGTTACCCTTCAAACACAAGCCTTGAAATGGTTTCAGCTACCTCATGTGATTTGGCTGGGCCAGTGTCCTCCTGTTGCCACACTTGAAGCAAGGGAAGAGAGGGGCTTTGGAGTTCTTGAAAAGAAGCACAGCTGGGTGAAGGATGGTCTTGCACTGCAAGAACTGTATCAGTCTGCCCCACAACCATATCTCAGGAGTGCCCAGAAAGTGGGTGGGGTGGATTTCTGATGTGCTGCAAGGCAGGTACTCTCACCAGTCCTGTATTTGATTTAATGACTTTCAGGTTGTTCAAAATTACTGTTTAAAAAAAAATAATATACATTATGTAAATTAGTAAAACATATTTCTGAGGTTGTAATGTCCCATCTTCAAACTGAACCATGTGGCGTTTTTCTAAGATACTTTCTTAATATCAAGAAGATAATTGGTGCTTTTTGTAGTTACTGTAAGAGCATGTCCCTCCATTGATTTCTGTAGACAAGAGAAGGGATCTACAGGTGATATTGCGTACCCAGCTTTCCTGACATCTCCACAGCTTTTCCAAAGTCCATAGCTATCCCAGAGATCTTGATCATGAGAAGATGCAGCCCCAGAGCATTTGCACATCTGTACAAAAGCAAGTGGCTTTGGCAGTGGTTGGACACAGAGATTGGATACAGAGGTTTGACAGGGTTGTGGATTGGCCAGGTTGGATGGGTCTTGGAGCGACCTGATACAGTGGAAAGTATCCCTGCATGTGACCAGGGAGTGGAATGAGATGGTGTTTAAGGACCCTTCCAACCCAAGCCATTCTGTGATTTCTAGAGCTGTACTGTGGGTAGGAGAGCAGTGTTAAAGTGGGAATGAGGCCCTTGCTGCTGGCCCTCAGTTAGGGTTCCCTATGAAGGCAGCACATGTAACACCGGGGCTCCTTCTTCTCTCTCTGCAGGAACATGACATTGAGACAGCTTTCGGAGTGGTTCATGTCACCATGCGGGGCACACCCAAGGGGAACAGACCTGTCATCCTCACATACCATGACATTGGCCTCAACCGTAAGCCCTTGCATTGCCAGGACCCTGAAAAAGTGATTATTCGTGGTATTTGCTTTTGAGCATGGGGAGTAGCAGGCCTGGTATGGAGCTGAGATGAGGTCATTCCAAGGTGAAAAGATAAAGGTCTGCAGGGGAGAGAGCGCATGGCATGCACCTGTCCAATCCAACAGCCCTTGAAAGGTAGGGCCACGGTGGAAAGATGGAAATAGGTCCACCCAACACACCATAGTGCTCTAGCTGACTTGCTGCACTGTGTGATAGGGCATCCATTCTCTGGGTGCTGGGCAGGTGAACAAGTCCCTTCTACATGGCTGCAGCAGCAGTGTAATATTCTGGTGGGCGCAGTTGCTCTTTTGATGTCTTCCCACCCAAAATGTACTGTTACGTTCACACAGGTACTTCTCTGTGAGTGCTTTAAGTACCCAGGTGCTGCGAGGCCTTGCTTTCTGGGGCATTGCAGGCTGACTGTTGTTTGTCTGCCTGCCCTCCAGTCATGGCAATTCCATTGCTGACTCAGTGCTGCATTGCAGTTCTGAGGCACAACACATACACCATCCAGCACCCATGGCCCTGTGGGGTCTTGAGCTCCTGCAGGTGTGTGCCGTGGTGTTTGGAGGGTGGCTTGCAATAAAACTTAAAGAAGTGTCTAATTTCTTCTTGTTGTTGTTTCAGACAAATCCTGTTTTAATGCATTCTTTAACTTTGAAGACATGCAAGAGATCACCCATCATTTTGCTGTGTGCCATGTGGATGCACCAGGCCAACAGGAAGGAGCCCCCCCATTCCCATCTGGGTAAGAGCTCTGCAGTGACCCATGTTTTCAGTTTGGACTGAGGTAGCACCCAGTTTAAGCCAGCTGGGACTGCCAGGCTGAGTGTAGTGGTAAGCAGGTGCCAGCAGCAGAGGAAATGGCAAGATGAGGAAGCTTTCCAAGGGTCATTCAGAGAACTCTCCAATTACTAAGGCATGGGTAAAGCCCTCACTAGGGCTGAGTCTGGTACCACCTTTCTGACTTGAACATGAACCCAGCACACTGCAGTTGAGCTGGCATTTCATCTGTCCATCTTGCCACAGAAGTCTGACTGCCCAAAACACCATAGCTCTGTGTTAGACTTGCTCTGAGGGATGGGATCCACACAGTCAGCTGAAAAATACAGTATCGTTGCACATTAATAACCTGTGCACATGTCTATCAGATGTTCTTTGTCCCTCCTACCTTGAGGGGAACTGGAAAGTAACCTCTGAAAGGCTGTATTTGGAGGTGCTCCCTTGCTTTTCAGGTACCAGTATCCCAGTATGGATGAACTGGCTGAAATGCTACCTGCTGTTCTGACACACCTAAAGTAAGTCTCTGAAAGGAAATGGGGTGAGCCAGCTGGATACTGCTATTCCAGCACCTACTTCAGTCTCTGCTTGCCATGACTGATACGCTCACTGAGGTGTCCCCAGAGGCACAAGTATCTGCTCACCAGTGGGACCCTGTCTAGTTTTGTGCTGGGGACACCATCTGCTATATGAAGCAATTTATGGCTGCTGCATCATTACTGCATTGTTTTAAAAACAAACCATAAGTGCACAGCTGGATGCAGAGGGGAAAGGCTTTGCCTCTAGGGATGCTTCAGCTGAGCTAAGTTAGTTGTGCTGACTGTGAAATGCCTGTGTTTCAGCCTGAAAA
The DNA here is from genome assembly GCF_017590055.1 of Onychostruthus taczanowskii. Taxonomy (NCBI): domain Eukaryota; kingdom Metazoa; phylum Chordata; class Aves; order Passeriformes; family Passeridae; genus Onychostruthus; species Onychostruthus taczanowskii. The sequence continues at coordinate 202,505 of NW_024498597.1, read as the reverse complement.
GCTTCATTGGGATTGGCCTAGGAGCTGGTGCTTATGTCCTCAGCAGGTGTGCAGTAAGTATCTCTTCACTGCTCTGACTCATGTGGACTGTCCATCAGACTGTGTGGGGCACGGGAAAAGTAACCTTCAGTAATTACAGCAGGGATGCAGGGCGCCATGGGAGAGCTACCTCCATCCATATGGTTATGTTGGAGTATTTGGGGTTACTCTGAAGTTGTGCCAGGCATGGAAACATTGTAATGTGATGCCTTTGAGTCAGCTGAGCCCATCCTGGCTGCTAGGAATAGTCAGTCTTGGATCTTCACAGAGACCGACTGCACGACTGTGTGCTGTGTCCACTGTTTGTGGCAGCAAAGAATGGATGTGGTGATGTACTCCAAACTGGTGTTGATGTGGAATGTGCTTTGTCACTGGAAGGAAGCAGATTTTGCTCCACCCTTGCACGGGAGAGCTGCTTCTATTTTGGTACCTGCTTATACATTTCTCTCTGGTGTAGTGTTAATGTGAAATCAGTGGGTATCATTTAGTACAATACAGGAATTTATCAGGAATTTGCTTGAGTCTTTCAGAGTTAGTGTTAAAAAATCCCAGAAAATCTGACATTTTCAGTAAAATTTGCTTCATGTTATTGTATGCAGAAAGTTGCCAGTTGTTTAGGCCACCATCATTTCTTCAAGCCACTGTGCTAGGCAGCTGTCCCTCCTTACACAAAGTTCTCTGTCCCACTCCCTACAGTCAGGATTGAGCTGGGGCAGTGTGAGGCATTGGTGTTTCACTGTTCCTTGCCTTCTGTATCTTGGATAGTTTTCAGCCTTGCTAAAGAGGACTTAGTGCAAATCAACCTTAGTCCTCAACGAAGTGCCACAAGTGTGCCCTTGCCACACTCTCTGGGCTGTGGGCAGTTTCCTGCTGAGGACAGAGATGTTTCCTTCTCTTTCACATCAGTGCAGAGTGCAGGAGAGCTGCCTTGGAGCGAGCCCAGAACTCAGCAGAGGTTGGTTGCCTCTGATTTCTGAGTTTGTATTTGCAAGCAGTTCTCATAAGTGCTTTGTACCTGTGCTGCCCAGGTACAGCCCGAGGTGCACTGGAGGGTTTTGGGTTGCTGGATGGAGCAGGGAAGGGGTGTCTGCAGGCGGGGGGCAGCAGGGGTGCTGTCTGGGGAGAGAGTGCCCTGTAGCTCAAGCTTTCCGTACTGCAGGGGCTTGGGGGCCTCAGCACTAACTCCCCTGCCGTTTGCCCCATTTCCACTGGGAAAACTGCTTCTTCCTTGAGGAGAATGAGATGCTCTCCAGGCACAGTAGCTTGTCGAGGTTCCTCACAGAGGTGCTGGATTGGAGCAAAGAAGGTTGCTGCTCCCTGTAACACACAGGGCCTGAGCAGGACCTGCAGCTGTGCCCCCAGCACAGGGGCACACAGGTCACCAGAAGGCACTGCTGAGTCTATAGGTGCTGTGGAGCACCTCAGTGCCACAACTAAGTCAGGTCTGGTCTTGCTGGGAGCCACTGGCTGCCTGGCACAGAGGAGCTCCCTAGTTTGAATTGCACCTTTTGCAAGAAGCTTTCCAGCTTCTGCACCAGCTGTTGACCACTGTGTGGACTGAATCATCCTTCTGAGTGTGCCTCTGCTCTCTTCCCACAGCTCAACCACCCTGACCTGGTGGAGGGACTTGTTCTTATTAATGTTGATCCATGTGCAAAGGGGTGGATTGATTGGGCAGCATCCAAGGTGAGATTCTGCTTTCCCACACATGTGCTCTCCACAGCACCTAATGAAGAGTGTGTAGAGTAAAAAAAAAGGACAGGATACAGGATTTTTTCCATTTCTGGCAAAAACTGTACAATTTCATTTCTTGTCCCTGTTGCGTTCTAAGTCTGGGTATAGTATGGCCTCTGCCACAGGAGCATGGGTGGGCATGATCATGTGAATGAGAAATGCAGATAAACTGCTTGGATCACTCAGCTCTCCTCTGATTCCTCTGCTTGCAGGCTTAATTTGATTGATATTGAATGGATCTCTTAATTATTCTCTTATTCTGGTGCCTTGAAGTTATTTAAGGTTTCAGGTGTTTTGGAGACCTGGGTTGTGTATACACAGTTTCTTTGAAGCTTTGCATGTCCATCCCAAGCTTCAGGCATTTGCCTCTTATATAATATGAATAGTTACTTCATTGTTTCCTTTACTCTGAGTAGCTGTTTTGCAATGTGTGATGAAACTGCATTTTTCTGTTACTCTCTCCTCATTCATGGCCACTCTTCAGTTTTCAGGCTGGACAACCAACATAGTGGATATTGTCTTGGCACATCATTTTGGCCATGTAAGTACCCAGCAGATGTTAATGTTGCTTGTACAACTGTGCATGGAGCTATAACTTCTGTATGTGTCTGCTCCCAAATAGTTCTGATCCATCAGATAAGGGTTGCCACAGGTAGTACCATTTTCTCTATGTGTCAAGCTGACACTGGGGTTGGCGTGCAGGGCAGTGGCATCCTCCCTCCTGCCCTCACTGTCTCCAGGCTGTGCACTGGTGGTAGAATTCCTTTGTGGTGCCCAGAACCACAGAAACGAGTGGCAGAAACGAGTGGCAGCCAGTTCTCTGTAGCCAGCATGGAAGCATTTGGACTGTGGGTAGAGCACAGGCCAGCTGGGAGCTGGCAGTGGGATCTTGTATCTGTTCAGATGTTGAACTGCTGCATTCTGCTCTTCATCTTACCCTTCAGTTTCAGCAGAGGCAAACCAGCCCCTCCTGAAAGCTTTGAATGCAGCAATGCCTTCTGCTTGGGATTAGCTGTCTCTCAACCGACAGGCTTACTGGGCAATGGCAGGGATAGTGCATTGTGCACACTGTATATGCCACACAGCAGATGAATCCCTGACCTGGAGACTTCTTGCAACAACACATCAGCACTGAAAGGAATGCTTCCTTCTCCAGCACGCTTCCTCCTGTGCACGTCCTGCTCTCTTCCCACTGTCGAGCCCCTTCATTGTATGTAGTGCTTCCTTGCATTCCCTGTTCTCTCTGGCTCTCTCAGAATGCAGTTTCTTCTTATAACTGGGTGCTGGAATTGAACTTTTCCCCTGGTCACAGTCTTACAGCTTAAGTATTTTTTTACTTTATTACGTTTATTAGTATTATAATGTATTTTGTTTCTTAAACATTAAGTGTAAGTGCATTGGAGTTTTGAGGCACAGCACGTACACCATTCAGCACCCACTGCCCTGTGGTCTCAGTGGGGGCTTGAGCTCCCACTGAGAAGACTTACTCCCACCGAGTAAGTGGAAGACCTGCCAAACGCAGAGTGATTTGTATCTGTGTAAGCGTTGCTGAGGCTTGGGAGTTAACTTATCCCACCTCTGGATGCTTGTACTCTGGCAGCAGCTTGTGCACTATCAGTTGTAAAAGTGTGGTCACATTACCAAAGCACGGCATGTACCAGCACATCACATAAACACTTCCTGTCTCTGGGATCCTTATGCAGTGTGGAGTTGCTGCCCTCTGTGTCACTGTTCACAGGGAATGACGTGGATGGACGCGCTTTAATGCTTTGGCATTTTTATGACTGTTGCTTCTTTGTTTGTGAAAAGTATGTTACCTGTTCTTCAATTCTTCTGCTTTTGTACAGGAGGAACTGCAGGCAAATCTAGATTTGATCCAAACATACAGGCTTCATATTGCGCAGGACATTAACCAAGATAACCTCCAGCTGTTCCTCACTTCATACAACAGGTATCGGATGCCTTTTTGCCTGGCAGACAGCTCCCATAGCTTCCCCACTCAGTAGATTTGCTGCCATATGTGTTATCCTATTGGGTATTGTATCAGGGGAACCTTTGTCCTAAGCCTAGTTTTCAGCTGATATCCTGAGCCAAACCTAGCCCTTGTGTCTGCCCCCAGGCCCTGTCACACCTCAGTAGCTCATCTCTGGGCACACTGCAATGCCATGAGAGGATGAATCCTGTTTTCTGGGAATGATTGCTGGGGCTCTTGCTCAGGGCACGATGCATGTAGTTGCCTGGGTGCTGGAGCCAGCTCTCATGGTTGGATTTTGTGTGTCCCCATGATAATCAATTTCCTCTGCAGATTTAATGGAGTACTGTTCTGTTTTGTCTTTCAGTCGTAAAGATCTAGAAATTGAGAGACCAGTTGTTGGTGTCAATGAAATGATTGCAAAAACACTCAAGTAAGTTGTCTGAATCAGTCTATCTGAGTTGCTGACTCTGCAGTTCTTCAGCAGAAAAGATGTTGCTTCTCAGCAAGAGCTGCACCAAGCTCAAGTGCTAGGAAGACTGTCCACGACAGTCCCAGGCTGTGGTAACAGGACTGTCAGCTGCTATGGGGCAGAGGTGTCTGGAAGTCCTCTCATTAAGAATACACTGAATTTCTCCAAAAGGCAGGGTCAGAGGCACATATGTGCAACAGCAGTGCCAGTTGGTGTGCATGGAGAGGACAGTCTGGGTGCATCTGCAAGCCCTGGAGAATGATTTTGTACAACAAAATGCCAAGGTGATGGCAGGCAGGGATTTTGCTGAACCTTTTTTTGTTAACCTTTCATGAGGGTGTTGATTCACAGAGCTCAGCCTTCTCAGAAACCCCTTTGATGCACTTGGAGTAACACCTCTGTTTTGGCTTTTGACCAGGTGCCCTGCCTTGCTTGTTGTTGGTGACAACTCACCTGCTGTGGAAGCAGTGGTATGTATCCATGAACTCTTTCCTCTTGTGACATTAGCCCCACGAGTCACTTAGCAGCCCTGCAGTGCTTTCACCTTGCTCAGAATTAGTTACAGACAAGCTCTTTTTCAGTGCTTCAGCTACTCATGGGAGAGCCGAGGCTCAGGGGCCCTGAATGGCCCTCAGGGCAACTCCAAGGTGAGGATGGCAGAATCTGAATGAGCACCCTGCTCAACAGGTGATGCAAAGGACCCTGTTTGGGATCGTGCACCGTTCCCTGAGCTCTGCCAGGCTGCTGCCTGCAGTTTGATTCAAGTCTTGAATTGCTGTTGTTTTGCTGTTTTTCTGGGGCTACCTGGGGATTAAAACTAACTGAGTGTGACTCCAGTTCTTGTGCTGGGGAGTCAGGTAGAGCTCTCTTAGAGTACTGCATCACCAGAAAGGCAGCACTTGGGAGCTCTGTCCTCTGCAGACACCCACAGCCCACTTCCCTCCCAGCACAGCTATAAACGGGGCATGGCACAGGGTGGTGTGGTTGTGGTGGATGTTGCTCCTCCCTGTCAGGCAGGGATCATGGGGAGACCAGGGGGTTGTGAACAAAAGCAGCTGTCTAAAACTGTGGAAGAGTATAGGAGTCTCCTGAAGCAGTAACTTGAACCTAGGAGCCATGCATGGAGAACATTTTCTGGCCATGGCCTGTTGCCTTGGTCTCTTTGATCTGGAAGTCTGAAATGAAGTCTGCAAGTTTTAAGTTTTCCAGGATACTATCCCTGAAGATTCCCATCGCTTACTGGCCACAGTACAGTACAGTATAAGGTCTTCTGCATGTTAATGTGCCTGTCTGGCTGCCCAGGTTCCCTGTCCCCTGCTGAGGTTGCTTTCCTATAGAGCCCCTGCCTATTTCCTTTTTGCAGCAGTCTTGCAGAGAAGAGGTGGTGGTGGCCTTCTTGTCTGGCCAGGGGACTGAGTGACCTCCCTTATGCTGCATTGCACAGACATCTCCTTCCCTCCCAGTCTTGCTGTCATTGCACAGAAGGTGCTCCAGGGTTTTATAGTGCATCCCAAAACTAGGGGATGATTTCAGTTGAATTCATGACCTGTCATCACAAGGTCCCTTAGATGGAACACCTGCCATTCCTCCCTGGATCTTTTATTCATTGTTCACTTCTTACATGGTCTCTGCTTTCTTGCTTGGTCCTTCCTGGCTCCAGAGAAGCTACCATTGCTGAAGACAGCCACTGCTTCTGGTGCAGCTAGTCCACATTTTATATCTGAGTGTTCGAGTTTTCTGTGTGACACCATGTCCCTCTCTCCTTTTTTCTAGGTTGAATGCAATTCCCGTCTTGACCCAACCAAAACTACCCTTCTGAAGGTAAGTGCCACTCCAGAATCATTCTGGCCAGCATAAAGACACTATTTTTGCTCAGCTCTACTTAGGTTTTTGCTTTCCATACATTTGGCTTTGAGAAGTTTTAGGACAGTCATTCAGGGCTGTGGTCTCTCCTCCATGGAGCCAGGGCTGGAGAGGGAAGAGTTTGTCAGGGAGCCCCCCAGTCCCTGCTTTATGGCCACCTTCAACTGGCAGGGAAGACCCGTGAGAGTTAGCAGAGATGCCCTGCCTCCACCCTGCTCTCTGCAGCAGCAACATCCTTTTTCCTGTCTTTGTACTGGTCCTTTCCACCCTCACCTGTGGCCCCGCCATGTGCCAGACAGCGGCTGTGTGAAAGTGCAAAGTGATGGGTTTGGGCAGAGTGGCTGGGGGAGGGGTGGCTGGGAAGGTGCTGGGCTTCTGGAGCATGGTCTGAGATCACTTGGTGACATGGCCTGCAGGGTTCCCTCAGCAGCAGGTCCCTGAAGGTGTGTCACCTTGGTCTTGCTCTGGTTGCAGAGGTGAGGTGGTGGAAGCTGCAGTGTGGTGCTCTCAGCTCTGGTGGGTGGGTGGTGCTGGCTTGGTTTGGGGTTGTCCTCCCGGGCAGGAAGGGACAGCTCAACCTGCCTTTTGTTTCCTGCTGCAGATGGCCGACTGCGGTGGCTTGCCCCAGGTGGTTCAGGTGAGACACACCTTGGCTCTCCCGTGGCATTTGAGGGCAAAAGAGCCCTTTGTTCTGCTTGCACTAAAGCCACCCTCTCTGTTTCCACAGCCTGGCAAGCTGACTGAAGCCTTCAAGTACTTTGTGCAGGGAATGGGCTACAGTAAGTGGCAAACAGAATTTTGTGGTTTGGAGTAGGGTTGTCATGAAGGGAACTCAAGCTTTCTGGTCCGTCTGAGCCCACTGGCACCTGTGTTCCTACCCTTGAGCTAGTGTGGTTGCCAGGAGATCCATCCATGCTGGAAAATCAACTAGTGTGCTGACATGCCTTAGCAAGCTAGTGTTGTTCCCTGACATGTGTTGGTAAAACCTTTTAAGTCTGTCTTTGTGCCAATCCCGAAAAATGTGTTCCCAAGAACAGCAAATCTGTGCATACCTTCCCCAAAGGGGAAGGAAGTAGCAGTGCAACCCCATGACTAGTCTGGGTATGAGAGCTCCCCCTTTCTCCTCACATGTTCCTGTTTCTCTCTGAGTCACCAGGGTTAAGCAATACTCCACAACAAACCCTCTAATGGCAGAACAGGTTCCTGGGTGACTTCTGAGGCACCCAGGGAGCCCAGAGAGAGCTGTGCTTTGCACCAGTGCATGTCCTGCCCTATGGCTTCCTCACCATGCGTGGAGGCAGAAGACATTGTCACCTGAGTGTGTCAGACTATCAGCTGCTCAGCTCCCTGCCCTTGGTGTTCCTGAGGAATTGGAGGAGAAGGGCTTCTTTACTTCTTTATCTCCAAGAAGGGCTTTACTACTCAGAAACATCAGGAGAAGGGCTTCTCAGTGCACTACAGCAGCTCTTTCTTGCCTACTGGGGTCAGGAGTTCCCTTTTGTGGGTGAGCCTTCAAAAGCTGGAGTTAGGGAAGGGGTTGGTTTGTGTGACTGGATGACCATTCAGCATGGCCACCATAAGAGCTGGGACACTTGCAGTGGTCTCCTCACAGCTTTGCCAGGTCATGGTCAGGCCTTAGCAGAGCCTGTCCTTTTCCTGAGGGCTCTGCAGGTAACACAAACATGTAGGACAGTCATGTTGGCCAAAGGAACCTGATTCTGCAGAGGAAGATGCTGTGTGAGGAGGGTCCCTCAGCCTCATTGAGAGTATTTCAATTTTCATGTCTCTTGTGTTCCTGGAGTTAGTAAAATCAGCAAGTGCTGTTGTCAGAGCAAGGGGGAGCAGCATTTCAGCAGCACTTTGGGGGTCAGCTCTCTTGTCAGTAGGACACGCAGCCCTGGAGAAGGACAGGCCAATTTTCTCCTTCCATAATTAGTAGCTGGTCCCAGAATGGAAGGAGAAAATTGAAATGAAAGCTGGTCTTGCTTTCATGGGCAAGACTGTGGGACTGTGGAGTGTGGTCAGTTCTCTTGGGGAGAACACGGTAGAAGCAAACCAGCTGGGCACTGCTAGAAATACAGAAAACAGTTCTCCAACAGCTGTTCACTGCCTTCTGCACATGGGCTGAAGCAGCTGGATGTACTTCTGCTGACACTGCAGATGGAAGGTACCAGCCTTGAAGGAGACTTGCATCAGGAGTCTGATGCTGTCATCCCACAGACATGAATTTCTGTCCCATAGCTGGAGTTACATAGTATATCCTGGGGAAACCATATTTCTCTTGACAGGTGTGGGGTGTGCAGTGGGGATTTTCAGCTAAAGGCATTGAAGAGATCTGGCCCTGATGGGTTTTTAGGTGAGCTTGGCATCTCCCTGAGATGCTTATTAGCAGCTGTTTTTACAAATCCTGGGAGCTTTCAGTGCAGTGTACGAGCTGGGAACGGAAGGAAAGGTAGCTGGGGGTCCCAGGAGTAGTGCAGCCACTGGTCACACACCGCAACTAATGGGCTCTTTCCTGTATTCATCCCTTTCCTTGTCTCATGTTGTTTCCAGTCCCTTATGTGCAGCTCAGCCACCTAAGCACTGAGTCAGGTACCTCCAACCGTGCATCCACCTCGGCCCTGGTCTGTGTGCTGAGTGGAATTGTTCTCCGGGTGCTTTGCTCTGTCTCAGCATGTCCTGCTGTGGGTGGGCTGATGATTGTACCGTGCGTGCTATGGGTTTCCACCTTTCATTTGTATTTTGTTGATTGTTGCATGACATCAGCTCTGTGGTTTTCTAGTGATGAGACTGACTTTCAAAAGGTCATCCGTGCCACAGCTGCCTTGGTTTGCACAGACACTGGCCGTGGCTGCACTTGCAGAGGATCAGTTACACTGCTGGCATTTTCTCACCTTGGACCTTTTGAAATTGGGCCTTAAACATCTTGCTTTAGACATGCAGAGACTTAATTTTGACAGGGAAGAGTGAGTTTTCTTCCGAAGGGTACAGCTCTTTCTGTGCTTACCCTGGGACACTTACCTGAGTGCCTGTGGTCTTGGCTCCAGGAGCTGCCCAACAAAATGCCAAGGTGATGGCAGGCAGGGATTTTGCTGAACCTTTTTTTGTTAACCTTTCATGAGGGTGTTGATTCACAGAGCTCAGCCTTCTCAGAAACCCCTTTGATGCACTTGGAGTAACACCTCTGTTTTGGCTTTTGACCAGGTGCCCTGCCTTGCTTGTTGTTGGTGACAACTCACCTGCTGTGGAAGCAGTGGTATGTATCCATGAACTCTTTCCTCTTGTGACATTAGCCCCACGAGTCACTTAGCAGCCCTGCAGTGCTTTCACCTTGCTCAGAATTAGTTACAGACAAGCTCTTTTTCAGTGCTTCAGCTACTCATGGGAGAGCCGAGGCTCAGGGGCCCCGAATGGCCCTCAGGGCAACTCCAAGGTGAGGATGGCAGAATCTGAATGAGCACCCTGCTCAACAGGTGATGCAAAGGACCCTGTTTGGGATCGTGCACCGTTCCCTGAGCTCTGCCAGGCTGCTGCCTGCAGTTTGATTCAAGTCTTGAATTGCTGTTGTTTTGCTGTTTTTCTGGGGCTACCTGGGGATTAAAACTAACTGAGTGTGACTCCAGTTCTTGTGCTGGGGAGTCAGGTAGAGCTCTCTTAGAGTACTGCATCACCAGAAAGGCAGCACTTGGGAGCTCTGTCCTCTGCAGAACACCCACAGCCCACTTCCCTCCCAGCACAGCTATAAACGGGGCATGGCACAGGGTGGTGTGGTTGTGGTGGATGTTGCTCCTCCCTGTCAGGCAGGGATCATGGGGAGACCAGGGGGTTGTGAACAAAAGCAGCTGTCTAAAACTGTGGAAGAGTATAGGAGTCTCCTGAAGCAGTAACTTGAACCTAGGAGCCACGCATGGAGAACATTTTCTGGCCATGGCCTGTTGCCTTGGTCTCTTTGATCTGGAAGTCTGAAATGAAGTCTGCAAGTTTTAAGTTTTCCAGGATACTATCCCTGAAGATTCCCATCGCTTACTGGCCACAGTACAGTACAGTATAAGGTCTTCTGCATGTTAATGTGCCTGTCTGGCTGCCCAGGTTCCCTGTCCCCTGCTGAGGTTGCTTTCCTATAGAGCCCCTGTCTATTTCCTTTTTGCAGCAGTCTTGCAGAGAAAAGGTGGTGGAGGGCTTCTTGTCTGGCCAGGGGACTGAGTGACCTCCCTTATGCTGCATTGCACAGACATCTCCTTCCCTCCCAGTCTTGCTGTCATAGCACAGAAGGTGCTCCAGGGTTTTATAGTGCATCCCAAAACTAGGGGATGATTTCAGTTGAATTCATGACCTGTCATCACAAGGTCCCTTAGATGGAACACCTGCCATTCCTCCCTGGATCTTTTATTCATTGTTCACTTCTTACATGGTCTCTGCTTTCTTGCTTGGTCCTTCCTGGCTCCAGAGAAGCTACCATTGCTGAAGACAGCCACTGCTTCTGGTGCAGCTAGTCCACATTTTATATCTGAGTGTTCGAGTTTTCTGTGTGACACCATGTCCCTCTCTCCTTTTTTCTAGGTTGAATGCAATTCCCGTCTTGACCCAACCAAAACTACCCTTCTGAAGGTAAGTGCCACTCCAGAATCATTCTGGCCAGCATAAAGACACTATTTTTGCTCAGCTCTACTTAGGTTTTTGCTTTCCATACATTTGGCTTTGAGAAGTTTTAGGACAGTCATTCAGGGCTGTGGTCTCTCCTCCATGGAGCCAGGGCTGGAGAGGGAAGAGTTTGTCAGGGAGCCCCCCAGTCCCTGCTTTATGGCCACCTTCAACTGGCAGGGAAGACCCGTGAGAGTTAGCAGAGATGCCCTGCCTCCACCCTGCTCTCTGCAGCAGCAACATCCTTTTTCCTGTCTTTGTACTGGTCCTTTCCACCCTCACCTGTGGCCCCGCCATGTGCCAGACAGCGGCTGTGTGAAAGTGCAAAGTGATGGGTTTGGGCAGAGTGGCTGGGGGAGGGGTGGCTGGGAAGGTGCTGGGCTTCTGGAGCATGGTCTGAGATCACTTGGTGACATGGCCTGCAGGGTTCCCTCAGCAGCAGGTCCCTGAAGGTGTGTCACCTTGGTCTTGCTCTGGTTGCAGAGGTGAGGTGGTGGAAGCTGCAGTGTGGTGCTCTCAGCTCTGGTGGGTGGGTGGTGCTGGCTTGGTTTGGGGTTGTCCTCCCGGGCAGGAAGGGACAGCTCAACCTGCCTTTTGTTTCCTGCTGCAGATGGCCGACTGCGGTGGCTTGCCCCAGGTGGTTCAGGTGAGACACACCTTGGCTCTCCCGTGGCATTTGAGGGCAAAAGAGCCCTTTGTTCTGCTTGCACTAAAGCCACCCTCTCTGTTTCCACAGCCTGGCAAGCTGACTGAAGCCTTCAAGTACTTTGTGCAGGGAATGGGCTACAGTAAGTGGCAAACAGAATTTTGTGGTTTGGAGTAGGGTTGTCATGAAGGGAACTCAAGCTTTCTGGTCCGTCTGAGCCCACTGGCACCTGTGTTCCTACCCTTGAGCTAGTGTGGTTGCCAGGAGATCCATCCATGCTGGAAAATCAACTAGTGTGCTGACATGCCTTAGCAAGCTAGTGTTGTTCCCTGACATGTGTTGGTAAAACCTTTTAAGTCTGTCTTTGTGCCAATCCCGAAAAATGTGTTCCCAAGAACAGCAAATCTGTGCATACCTTCCCCAAAGGGGAAGGAAGTAGCAGTGCAACCCCATGACTAGTCTGGGTATGAGAGCTCCCCCTTTCTCCTCACATGTTCCTGTTTCTCTCTGAGTCACCAGGGTTAAGCAATACTCCACAACAAACCCTCTAATGGCAGAACAGGTTCCTGGGTGACTTCTGAGGCACCCAGGGAGCCCAGAGAGAGCTGTGCTTTGCACCAGTGCATGTCCTGCCCTATGGCTTCCTCACCATGCGTGGAGGCAGAAGACATTGTCACCTGAGTGTGTCAGACTATCAGCTGCTCAGCTCCCTGCCCTTGGTGTTCCTGAGGAATTGGAGGAGAAGGGCTTCTTTACTTCTTTATCTCCAAGAAGGGCTTTACTACTCAGAAACATCAGGAGAAGGGCTTCTCAGTGCACTACAGCAGCTCTTTCTTGCCTACTGGGGTCAGGAGTTCCCTTTTGTGGGTGAGCCTTCAAAAGCTGGAGTTAGGGAAGGGGTTGGTTTGTGTGACTGGATGACCATTCAGCATGGCCACCATAAGAGCTGGGACACTTGCAGTGGTGTCCTCACAGCTTTGCCAGGTCATGGTCAGGCCTTAGCAGAGCCTGTCCTTTTCCTGAGGGCTCTGCAGGTAACACAAACATGTAGGACAGTCATGTTGGCCAAAGGAACCTGATTCTGCAGAGGAAGATGCTGTGTGAGGAGGGTCCCTCAGCCTCATTGAGAGTATTTCAATTTTCATGTCTCTTGTGTTCCTGGAGTTAGTAAAATCAGCAAGTGCTGTTGTCAGAGCAAGGGGGAGCAGCATTTCAGCAGCACTTTGGGGGTCAGCTCTCTTGTCAATAGGACACGCAGCCCTGGAGAAGGACAGGCCAATTTTCTCCTTCCATAATTAGTAGCTGGTCCCAGAATGGAAGGAGAAAAAATTGAAATGAAAGCTGCTTTCATGGGCAAGACTGTGGGACTGTGGAGTGTGGTCAGTTCTCTTGGGGAGAACACGGTAGAAGCAAACCAGCTGGGCACTGCTAGAAATACAGAAAACAGTTCTCCAACAGCTGTTCACTGCCTTCTGCACATGGGCTGAAGCAGCTGGATGTACTTCTGCTGACACTGCAGATGGAAGGTACCAGCCTTGAAGGAGACTTGCATCAGGAGTCTGATGCTGTCATCCCACAGACATGAATTTCTGTCCCATAGCTGGAGTTACATAGTATATCCTGGGGAAACCATATTTCTCTTGACAGGTGTGGGGTGTGCAGTGGGGATTTTCAGCTAAAGGCATTGAAGAGATCTGGCCCTGATGGGTTTTTAGGTGAGCTTGGCATCTCCCTGAGATGCTTATTAGCAGCTGTTTTTACAAATCCTGGGAGCTTTCAGTGCAGTGTACGAGCTGGGAACGGAAGGAAAGGTAGCTGGGGGTCCCAGGAGTAGTGCAGCCACTGGTCACACACCGCAACTAATGGGCTCTTTCCTGTATTCATCCCTTTCCTTGTCTCATGTTGTTTCCAGTCCCTTATGTGCAGCTCAGCCACCTAAGCACTGAGTCAGGTACCTCCAACCGTGCATCCACCTCGGCCCTGGTCTGTGTGCTGAGTGGAATTGTTCTCCGGGTGCTTTGCTCTGTCTCAGCATGTCCTGCTGTGGGTGGGCTGATGATTGTACCGTGCGTGCTATGGGTTTCCACCTTTCATTTGTATTTTGTTGATTGTTGCATGACATCAGCTCTGTGGTTTTCTAGTGATGAGACTGACTTTCAAAAGGTCATCCGTGCCACAGCTGCCTTGGTTTGCACAGACACTGGCCGTGGCTGCACTTGCAGAGGATCAGTTACACTGCTGGCATTTTCTCACCTTGGACCTTTTGAAATTGGGCCTTAAACATCTTGCTTTAGACATGCAGAGACTTAATTTTGACAGGGAAGAGTGAGTTTTCTTCCGAAGGGTACAGCTCTTTCTGTGCTTACCCTGGGACACTTACCTGAGTGCCTGTGGTCTTGGCTCCAGGAGCTGCCCCCTTGTCTGAGTCCCGTCTTTGTTCTCTCTTGCAGTGCCAGCAGCCAGCATGACGCGGTTGATGCGTTCCCGTAGCCACTCCTCCTCCAGCGTGGGCTCCGGCGAGAGCAGCCGCAGCCGGTCCCATGCCAGCACCCATGGGGAAGGGAGTGCTGGAACCCCAGAAGGAATTGACCTCCAGGCTGCACCTCAAACCATGGAAGTATCCTGTTAGGCAGGAGCCCCCCTTCTGGATTCAGACAGCTCCACTCACCCCACTGAACCCACTCAGAATTTAGCATTTCATCCAAAACGGCATTAACTGTTCTCTCTAACCTGTGCATGCCCATCTGAGCAGCCACCTCCTTGGTAGTCTGTACTTGACATTACTTTGATCTTTTCTGTATCCCCTTGACATCAGTCTCTTTAAAACTCGTTGACATTCCACAGTCTTTGTAAGTCCCATTACTGTACATGCTGATGCCATCTCCTGTCTGTGCTGTGTATCAATCCAGATGACAGCCGTTGTCTCCCCTCTTCATTTAAATATAATTTCTGTGGCTTTGTGAGGTTTAGAATTGCTTCCTAGTTGTGCTTCTGCTAAAGGACCTGTGTGATGCAGTTGGTATGTCACTGGTGGGACGTGGGAAAGTAAGACCACGAGGATGCGGCACTCCAGGCACTGGAGCAGGCAATGCAGTGTGGAGCTGTACCTGGGACCCAGAAGATCTGTGTGTCCCCAGGGCTATTTCACATGCCATGCAGCCTGAGAATAACAAATGGTCAGGAATACTGCTTTGGTCTTACTTGTGTATGTGTGTTAAGAAGGAGCAGAGTGATTTCTTACCTGAGCCTCCTGAAAAAGCAAAGCAATTAACCAGTAAACTACACTAACAAGGTGCACTATTGACCCAGTACAAGGGATTAAACTCCAGCAGCCCTGGCTCTAGACCACTTCTGCAACCCTCTGCTGACCCCGCAGAAGGGCAGGATGCAGCGACACATGGTTGCTGTTCTCCCCTGGCACAGGTGAATATTTAATATTGAGCAGGTTGTGAAATGGGAAGCAGTGCCTCTTGCCAGGTGGAGATCCCAGAATCTCCTGCACTGCCATCTTTGTATCCCACTGCCGCTGCCCCAGGCAGCATCTGCACAGGATGCAGTTATATGGGGGCAGGGAACACCAGTGAGTGTGGCAGCAGAAATCTCACATTCCTGTGAATCGTGTCAAAAGGGTGAGCAGTGAACACCTCTGTGCAGGTAGCAGTTACTGTCTTTGTGCAATTCACAACTGTGCTACCTTTTTACACCTGGCTGGGTCAGCAAGGGTGGACAGCAGATGCCTGCTGCCAGGGTCTGGTGTTAATGGGAGAAAAGGGATGAGTGGGCAGGCTGCTGCAAGTCTCAATTGATAAGCAAAACCTTTCCTCACTGCTGAGCAGCCTTGACCTAACGGGAGCCAACTCCTCCCAGGGTCATGCTCATTTTCTGCTCCATTTCAGGTAGGGAATGGGACCGGGAGGCTCTGCCTGAGGGGGACTTTGTACCGGTTATTGAATAAAGCTATAACTGAGTTTCATTGTTACGCTGTGTGCTCTTGGTGTTTTTCTTGGCACGACCTGCACCCCTGGGGTTTGGCAGTCTGTCTTTCCTGCTGCGTACAGCAAACATCCCCAGGACAGGGAGAGGACTGGGCACCTCTGCACCAGAATAATGTGGTTGGCGGCCCTGTGGCCCCTGGCAGGAGGCTGTCCAAGGGCATTGGAGAGCTGGCCTCTGCCAAAATGCAACCAGAAACATCCAGAATGGAAACAACAGGTTTGCAGCAGCACAGGCTACAGGGCTGCTTCTGGCTGTTGCTGCTCCCCAGTCTGTGCTGAGCCCCTGCCATGGGGACTCAAAAGAGCAAACCACGATCAGGTTCCTGCAGCTTTGGGTTATGCAGAGAAGTGACAAGAGACAGCCCTAAAAGAAACGGGGCTCCATCACACCCTGTGAGGAGACTCTGCCAGGTTCCACTGTGCAGATGGCTGGTGGCACCAATGCCACCCAATGTCCCAGCCATTCCCTATCGCCTACATTGTTCTGAAGGTGCCCATGGCATGGGGCTGGTACAGCAGCCACAAGGCCCATGGGGAGAAAGGTGATGATGCCTGCCGCTTCTGTAGGATGGTTGAATCCCTGTAGTGTGTAAGAGTGCATCAGGCAGCAGGGCTGAGCAGAACAGGGTCCTGGCACAGCCCAGCCAAGTGCTCTTTGCCCTGTGCCTGCCAGGCTGCTATTGCTGTGGCAAGTGCTCTGCCTGGGCCTCGGTGACTCACCGCCACAGTCACGGCTGGACAATGGATGGCTTTACATCTCGCCTGGTCACCTTCCCCAGCCTGCACAACTCGGTGGGCTTCTACTCTGGTAATGCCCCGGCAGCCCCCCAGCACCCTGAGCAGTGTGTGGGGAGATGTCCCATGCCCTGAAAGGAGGGAGGGAGAAAAGGTGGCAGCTGGTCCCGCCCTGCCCAGGTGCGCCCAGGTTGGGGGGCAGGGCTGTACCCTGTTGAAGCTGTTGACTCCCTGCCCAGAGTTCCGCGAGGGGCTCGAACTGCCCCGTCTGTGAGCCCTGCCCCATGGAAGGGCCAAGGGCGGCCCGGCCTCCACAGCACTCACTGTCTTCAGGAAGCCATCACCTCACTGAGACGATTGAGAGGTGAGGGTAGCTGGGACAGGGGCTGGGCCTCCCCGCACCCCACCCTCGAGGGGCTCTGGGCTGCCTGCTGACTGCCCTTTCTACTCTCAAGCAGCTCCCTCCAGTTCTCGGAGCCCACATCCCCACCAGAGGACTCTCCCATCAGCCACGGCCCGAGGGAAGCCATCAGCTTTTACCTGAGTCTCTCAGAGACTGACACCCCTGAGCCAGACCCCACAGGAAAGGTGCTTGTTGTAGATAAGCAATGTAATAGTCAGCTTTCACAGTTAAGAGATAGATATTATGTGGATGTATAATGATGTTACTGTAATATGTCCTCCCAGAGGCCTCCTTCCCCCCGCCCTTGTAATAGCCTTGGTAGTGAGGGCATTTGGGAGCGCTGCCTTGTTACCAGGAGGCGCAACATGACAACACGACCTGGCCTCCAGTCAAGATGTAAGAAAGTAATCTCCACCAACTGATGTCAGAGATGGACTTGGCTGACAAAATTTTGGGAGGCACTAAGAGTATAAAAGGCAGAGTATCCATTTTGTAGATGAGGACATGGCTGCTAGTTACGGAGACTCCCAGCACTGAAATCTTTCCTTATTCAGTCCTTTGTTGTAATTTTTGTTAAGTTTAATAAACCTTTTAAATTTTTTAAAGTGAGGATCGTTTCTCACATAGTGAAGAACAGCTGAGGACAGGGTCCCCACTTGGCCAGAGCTCTGTGGAGGACACCCATGCCCCAGCTCTGCCTTCTCCTACTTTCAGCCACAGTCTCTTGTTCGTGCTGGGGCCCATTGACCGGAACTTGGGACAGCCAAGACCAACGCGGACACCTGTACTCTCAGCAGCAGAGAGAGGAGAGAAATGTTCAACAAACCAAATCCTGGCCCAGGTGGAGGAGCAGCCCCAGCCTATTGGACCTCCCAAGTTCAAGCACAACTGTTTTAGGGGCATGGGTGCCTGTGCAGGCCTGAGAGCAGAGCTGTGGACAATCCATACTCCACATCCATAACTCACCACTTTGCTTGCTGGGACCAGCAGCCAGGGGGGAACCAGCCCCTGACTGTGCCCAAAGCAGCTAATTTTTACACCTTTTAATGCATAGATTGTAAATTCCACATAACAGGAGCCTGCTGAACATGCAGCAATAACCATCTGTTATCAATTAAAAGGCACCTTGTTCACAGCTGAGGTGGACCTATTGTGACTTGCCCATGGGGCCAATTTCACTGCCACAACATGGGGGGATTTGCTCCTGCCATGGCCCTTGGCCCAGCTGGAGTGAGCAGGCAGCCACAGGCTGGTGCTGGTCCTCAGCCAACTCTCTTCAGGCAAATTCATGAGCCCAATAGGTTTAAATGTGCAATTTAACATGCACAACTGCTGTTCTAGGAACAATGGGGAAAGAAATGGGTCTGTGCCAGGAACAGATAATTCAAAGAAGCAAAATGCAAATACTCAGATACAGCACTGATCCCAGCTACACTGCAAGGCTGAGGGGCCTGAACAGCAGTAGAAAGGCCTCAGAGCAGCCATACTTATGAGCCTCTGCTTTCAACAGGCTCTTATCAGCAAAGCTGGAGCTTCCTCTGTGGCTAGAAGTGGTGCAGAAGCAATTTTGCTGCTTGGCACAATCCCTCTCTGCACCCCGAGGCCAGTGCAGCAAGACTTGCCCCTAACCCAAAAGCTGCAGGTGTCCTGCTTGGACATGCTCCAATCCCTTCCTCATTTTCCTATCTGATGAGCTCAATCTTGCAACCTACCATAGTTTTCTTGTTTCCTTCTCCACCCAGAGCTTTACAGACCTGCTCAGCCTCAGCCTCCAGCCCAGGTGGCCTCAGCACAGAATAGGCTGGGGTTTGTCCCAGGTCTGGTCCTGCTGCTGTCACGCTTGGGGCCCCAAGGTAACTCAGAGGAGTTTAGCATAGTTTATTTTTGCTATTGATCCATGCTGTATGAACCAACACGCTCTTGGGTTCCTCCCTCCATCACCAATCTGCACCCAGGTTGTTGGATACATTTACACAGAAGACCACAGTCAAAAGTCTGCTGCTCTGCCACTTGTAACCTGGAGCCAGATAAAATGGGACAGATGGGGTTGTAAAGGTTTTTTAAATCCTTCCCCACTGCCAGCAGCCTCTGAGCCCTCCAACTTCCCTGTCCGGAAAATCTCCTTGTCCCGGGCACGCGCCACTCACGCTGGGAAATGTCTTCCAGGGCACTGCCAGCCTCTTCCCTGCCTCCTGTGGCTGAATGCTGCAGCCTCTGAACACCACGGGCACGAAGCAGATTTTACCAGACAGCTGAAGCTCAGAGTGGGTCCAACAGCTCCCAGGAGCAGCAGCGCTGCGGCAGCCTGAGGAGAGCAGAGCAAGAACGCTGACATGGGGCTCCTCTCCCAGCGCAGGACAGGGACGCTGACGGCTCCGAAGTGACAGAACAAACCCCAGCAAGACCACAAGTGCCAGGACAGGGGAGGAGCCACCAGCCACCCCAGCCAGGGCAGCTGTGAAGACACAGCAGATCTTCTCCAGTGGTGTTCCAATTACCAGGATCCTCACAGGGGAGAGGGGCTTCCCATCTGCTCCCCAGGGCTCAGGGTACCTTACTGTGACTCGCGGCCACTTGGGCCAGATCAGCCACACCGTGGGCAGCACAGAGCTCCCCAGGAGCCACAAAACCACTTCCTCTGCAGGGACAAGTGTCACAAACTTCTCCCAGGAGATGGGAGTAACCCAGATTCTTGCTAAAAGATCCCTTGGAGTGGATTACAGTGAAATGATACTGAAATGCTCAATGTGTATAAATACACGTACACAGGGTTGATTTTTGAACAATGTGGCTGCAAAGGAAAGCAGGTATGTAGCCATTTTATTATTTATTATCTATAGTAATATAACAACATGAAAGCATTGCAAAATTGTCACTGAAACTGCAGGAATAAAAGAAACTCCTGAGTACCATCTTTCAAGTTTGAGATAAGCAGACATTACTTTATTCCAGACAGGATGTGCAGTAGAAATCATTCCAGCTCACCTAGTTCTTTGCTAGACTTCTCACATATTTATTCATTTAAAACCCAAATAAATTCTCATTCATTGGGTTCTACATTGTACAATTCTCAGTACTCTATCTCCTATTGGATCCCTTTACCTTTGATGCTAATTTAGTCCTCATTCTTTGGTTCTCATATCAATCTTTTTCCACATCAGATGACTCCAACCTAATGAGGGCATATTTGTTAATGTCTGTTTATCTTCTCTGTATCTTCTTGCTACTCCCAACCTGTAGATGTGGATTTTTGCTGATTGAAGCCTATCAGGCCTCACTGAGCAAAATTCAAACCCTCAATGAGTAGTCTTTTGAAGAGAAACCTCAATTCCACCCCCCTCCCCTTTGGCAAAGGCAAACAAACACATGACTAAAGTTACTTTGAAAATTGTAAAAGTTACATGATTTCCAACAAAATAAAACCACAAAAATATCACCCAAGGACACTTATAAGGGAAAAGAGAAAAAAGGAGGGAGGGAGGGAGGGAGGGAGGGAATCTCACCACCCAGTTGGCCTTTGATGAGTCTTGATAGTTGGAGCTTAGCATCTTTCCCTGCAGCAGCATTTGCTGGGGTCAAAGGGATTTCGAGGAGCTGCAAAGCAGGCAAAGTGTCTTCATCAGCTCAGAGCCTCTGTACAAAGGACATGGCTGTGCCTGGAGCCCAGACACAGAGCAGCACCCCCCCAACCCTCACCCCAAGGGCAGAAACCACCTGTTCAGGAGCTGGTCCTTCCCTGGTGTCCTCTGCCATGCCTGTATAAAGCTCCATGACTTACCAAGTCACCGGTGTGGAAGCACTGAAGGTTCACACAGCTTCACTGCCAGCCCATGCAGCCCCTCAGAAATGGGTGTGGAGCATTGCAACGCCCCATGGCCCCTTTCACCTCTTCCTTTCACCCCAACAGCACACAAGCACCACCAGCAGCAAAACTCCTCAGCAGGACAGGATGAATCCCAGTTTTGCTAGTTTGTTCTCAGTTTTTTCTGTCTGCTTCTATGTTGTAAAAGGAAAAAATAAGTGGTACTTACTGTTGAACTGTTTCAACAGAACCTTGCTGTGGGTTACTCGCAGGTATTACCCAGACAAGAGCTGTACACAGTTTTTTCCCTTCACAAGAACTGCTGTGCAACCAGAAGGATTAGCACAAAGCTGTGAAACACTGCTGAACACCTGCCATGGCCAGCAGTGCACCAGAACCCCCTGGGAAATCAGCACAAGGACAGCCAGGAGCACTCCACAGTGGGATGGACAGGCAGCAGCATGAGTGGAGCACTGGCCATGAGGATGGGCATGAACACGAGCCATGGGCAGGACAATGTCAACAGCAGATCCTGCAATTACAGATGATGCTTTGCTCAAATAACAGCGAGAACATGGTGACTCTACCCACAGGTAGAGCTGACTGAGAGCTGCCTCCTTCTCGGAGTTTGCATCTACAGAAGCCTTCCCATCAGGCAAGTAAATAAATCAGAGGGCACATCAAAACATGACAAACCACAGCACACATCCCATTGAATAATTTCAAATCCAGACCACAACTTCAAAACCTGATTTTGACATTTAAATGATCATCAAATACCTGCATGATGACACCGTGCAGTGAGACACACTACACACTGAGATCTTCCATCAGTGGCTCAAACCTCTCCAGGCTCCAGCACTGATGCACCTCCAGCCTTGAAATCCAGTTTCACAAGAATACTTTTAACTTTTTTGCGGTTTTTTTTTTGAGAATGAAGTTAGAAAGCAAAACAAGGGACAAGGGAATACATCTGCTTTCCTCCCACTGGGGAAATTGAGAGGGAAGAGATGGAACCTGAAGGTACATCAATGCCTGTCTCTGCCTTCAGGCACCCTGGGCCAAGCACACTGCTCCTCCAGCCCTCCCCAGCTTCGTCCTCTTCCCCTGCATTTTCTCTATATGGATTGTTCAACAGCATCCAGAGCTCCCTGCTTCACACCATCCTAATGCTGTGCTTCCTCTGTCAGCTGCACTGGCTGTCCCTGACAGGCTGCTCATCCAACAGAACAAAAATTAGGGTCAGATCACACATACTAGGTACTAATATATTACATATATTGGTACTAATATACTGTATGTATTAGGATCTAGGAACAAAATGTATGAGCTCCTCATTAAACAATATCCAACACACTATTTTAAGGGTGTTTATATAACATAGATCTGGAAAATAGTACTTTTCAGACTTTAGCAACAGTTAAGAGAGATATATATACCTGACAAACTACAGTACTTGCATGTCAAAGCAGTGTGAAGGAAAAAATTCCAAAATTATTTTATTGAGTTATCACTAATTGAAACAAAGACTTTACTAAGAATTTAAACAACAAAAACCTATTTTTTATTTATTCCAAACACCAAGATACAGAAGTTTTCAAGTTTTGCAAATATTGCTCCAAAACAAAATTCTATGTACAGCCCCTTGGTTCTAATAGTGCATCAACAAACACGTGTGTACCCACAGTGCAATGTTTGCTCAGTTCATCAAGGCTCCACGTTGCATTCACTTACCAGTGATTTAAAGAAACAAAAAAGTGACCTGCCAGTCTGAACAGTTGGTCCAGACTAAAAATAACAATGAGGAAACTTGCAAAAAAAGGGACAGAAATGAATCCAGGCAGAGCACAATGAAGAATCTTCCCTGAATACGAGAAGTACTACTCTATTTTAAATAAATATTTTCAGTCTTTATCTGCAAGGGCTTCCCCAGCACTACTGAAGGGATGCAAGTCTCCAGGGTCTGCAACTTTATCTACCCATGGGAAATGCCTTTTCTTCCAAACCTCCAATACTGCCCTGAGCAAAAATAAACTGACAAGTGAAAATACACAATGAGCACACAGAAGCCATTGCTTGAGAAGAAATCCCCCTTTGGAGCAAGAAGCCAGCTCAGGGACTGAGTGCTTGAATGGTCTCAGACTGAATGGTTGCCAGCACAACTAAGCTGTTCCCACTCAGCATGTCCTGCTTTACAGATATAACCAGGGAACACCTTTTCTGGGCTATTTCACCCAAAAATCACCAGCTGCCTGCGAGGGGAGGCTCCTCTGATGCTGTTCTGAGCTAATGAGCTCAGGTACCTGACAGGAATGAGCCAAGGTATAAGCATTGGTCTCATCTTCAGTGAGCCAAGTGATCCTTAAAATACAATGTAAGCTTTATTCCAATTGTGTTACAGAAAAGAAAGTTTGTTTTTTTTGCTGTATGTACGTTGTATTCACTATATACCAAGTCAGTACTATAAAACTGTCAGACAAATTATTGCCTGAACTGAATCTTGGCATAAAAGTCTTAGTTTTACTATCTAGAGGAGCCTAATTATTTTGTTTTCTGAAGAAAATAAAATATTCACCATGTGGAGACTGTAACTCCTATCCTACAATAATACTGGATATTTCAAGTTTTCATTATTCTTTGCAGATTAAAAACATTACAGATATATATTCCAAATTTGTAATTTGTACAGGTATGGACCTTTCTGTTACAACTCTGAATGTTACCCTTTGGTAGTACCACTGAACACAATAAAATAAAGGTAACAAATCCAGCTTTTTAAGGACACCCTCTCACTGCAAAACCAGCTCACTGTGTTCCATAAGGAACTGAACTCAGCAATGTCTATGAAGGAAAACTGAAGTTACAGCCATTATTTCAGGAGTGGTGATCTGCAGCTGAAAGACTCTGAACCTCTCAAATGCTCACAACGTTCCAAAGGTTCTGTAAAACCTGACTGAACATCAGCAGCCTTGTCACCTACATCACAAAGTAAATACAAACTAAAAATTAAAACTTAAGGTATAAAAAGGGACTTAGTGAACACAGAACATTTAAGATAATAACCCACTCACTGTCTGCAAGGACAGCACCTCATGCATAGATCTTGAGGCTTTATTTACACAAAAACTGATTCCCAAAACCACACATTCATAGCAAGTCTTTACAATGAACACATCCAGAGTATTGAAAAAAATCTAGATTTCCAAACATAACCGGAATGGCAATTATTAACAAATGGGTAGAAAATATATCACATCCATGACAGACCATGTTGCAGTCTGAACTCAGAGCATGGCTCCAGTCCTTTCCTGGAGGAATTCCATACTACTGCAACGAGGGATCCCCCCAGCAACTGCTGCAGGAGGCACAGGATGGCTGGAGTCAAGAGCTCAAGAATACACACACACAAACACCACCTTCATGGGCTTCCCCAGTACCAAGTCATGTGACAGTGAGAGGATAAATATGGAAAACAATCATTTATTCTGAAAGTAAGTGCAATCCACCTGTGACTTCCTGCTACATTATTTACTGTAACAGAACTGTGGGTCAGGCCACTGTTACTTGAAAACCTCCACATAACACTTATAGTCAAGAGCTGGACATTCATACTTACTAAGTCTGAAACTGTTATAACATCTCCTAATGATTAAATACTGAGTGCTAGTATGCATAAACCAGAAGAAATAAAACATGACGTGAGTCACTTAAACTACACAAAGTTATTTACAACCCCTGTCAACCAAAATTTTTTGGCTCTTAGAACTCTGTTCTTCAGTGGCACAATTTTTAGTCAATTTAATGATGAAAAAGTATACCGTTTTGATGAGCAACTTGTAGGGAGTGAAAATTTTAGTGTAACTTAACAAGCAACAGGCAACCTCTGGAGACAAGAGTATGACCTTTTCCACAGTATTAGAATTGTCTAATAGACCTGAAATAACCTCTTTGCTCTTCTTTGAACAACGCTTCTGCACAAGTCCCTGAAGTCCATCTGCATCCCATGCAACCAGCATGCCAGTTTAATTTACAGCTTCAGAGGTGCTCCCATCCCACTGCAGCTCTGCAGGCAGCCACAGCCCAGAGCCCTCCAGCCTCACGTGGAGCAGCACAGCGCGATCTGCTGCACTTTGCCCAAGTCTGTTATCAGCTGCTTTATGCAATGCTTGAGCTGGGGGAGTCGAGCCAGTGGTTCTGGGGGTTGCAGCTCTCCTGTGTAATCCAGCCAACTCTCCAGAACTGCAAAGAAAACAACATCTGTCACTACTGCAGCTCTCAGCAAACAGCTCATCTGAAATCACAAAACAAGAATTCTTTAAATATTTTGTAAATCTTGAGAAGGCAGTGGGCAATATTTTTAACAGTTATTTGAGAAATCATAGAACTGAACCCCTTCACACCAATCTTTGAAAGTAACTTTTGATACGTAACCAAATAATCCACATGGGGATGGAGGAAGAAGCTGCTGCTCCTAGGAAAAAGCAGGAAAGGAAAACTCTGGACCAGACATCGTGAAACCTCATGCTAAACTTCTTCTGATCTGTGTCAATTTCAGGGCAAAGACACTGCTGTACAGGGCGTTTACACCATCAAAAATGGGACTATCACAGTGAAAGAAATCTGTCATCAACACGGAACACAACAGACCAAGATAGAACTGGGTAACACAAAATGGGGATGAAGATCAAAAGCACAAACCAGTAGAGTGCTCCACAAGGAAAATAAACTCCTGCTTTAAAAAGCTTCTTTGTGGGAAACAAGAAATCCCAACGAGCAGAGGACAAGTCAAGTGACAATGTAACATGCTCACAAGGAAGGTGGTCAGGTTGGACTATGATGAGTTCTGGGGATGTTGACAGTATTGCAGATGGAGACTGAAACCTTGGAGACAGAATAAATACCTCTACCAAGAGCAGCCACTGCCACCAACCAGATCAACAGGTAAATTTTACCCATGGGCAGCACCTGCTGCAGAACCAGCAGCATCACTCGTTGCTAACACATCCCATCTTGGAGTAAGAAAGTTCCTGCTCAAAGCAGCAACACACTGCACAGACCCCTGCTCAGCAGCAGGTACAAAAACTGTAACTTTTTGGAACCAGAGCTTCTTTGGGCAGTACAGCCCTGACTGATCTTCTTTACCTGAAATAGCCCTATAGCTGTCCAACTTTTCAGTACCTTACTTCCAAAGAGAGGGCTCTTACTTGGGCAGAAGTTGGATTCCCCTGCAAGTAAAGCTGCTGTTGTAACCACTACACAACCAATGGTCAGACTTAACAATGTAAAGAAGAACTATCCTGAGTCATTTAATGCAACGCAAAGGATTTATAAGATTTCCATTACTACGAAAATCTTAAAAGACATTTAAGTGAAGAATTTGGAAGAGACAGGAAAGAATGAGAGCCTTGTGCACTGAAGAGGCCACTCAGAACAGACTAACATAGCCAGCAAGGCCCTGAAAAACAGAAATGCAGACACACAGAGTTTTGGAAAATGACAAAAACCTAAACCCAAAAACACACAAACATGTTCTAGTACAACATCTGATGCAACTATTTAGAGATGACCTAGCTAGAACTTCTTCTGTGAAATTCTGCTCTTTGTTTTAAAATCCACCCCCCACATCAGCAGCATGTCTATTTTCTATTTAGAAAATGTGATAATGAAACATTGATCTCTTTGTAAGTCTGAAGAAGTAAAATTCTGATTAACATGTTTTGAACAGGTAGCTCAGTTAAAAAAAAAGTTTTTTTTAAACTAGAATAACACTACTTACCATCTAGCTCCTTCTCAATGAAATCCATTCTGTGTATGACTTCATCTTGCAGAGACTCCACGTGAGCTAAAAGATTGAGCTGCCACTGCAGCTGTGAGTTCACTACTCCTTCTTTGTCTTTTTCCAGCAATTTCATTTCAATAGCTTCCTCTGGAGAGACCTTCTTAGAGACAGACTCTCTCACCTAGCAGAAATGCACACATTAAATATTTGTTACAGTGAAAGAGAGTTGGGGAGCCAAACTGCCTGAGTCCTCCCAGTCCCCCGTAACAGCTGAACTCATCACAGGCCAGTGAGTGGGAGAGAGACAGACCAGATACACACACTAACCTGATTTGGGCAAGAAGATCTAAATATAAACATATTTTAATGGGCATTTTGCTAAAAAATATTTGTACTTCACAAGTATCTGGTTTTCTGAATGTAACATACACATGTAGTTATCTCCTTGCCACTTTTCATCTGGACGATCCTGCACTAAATCTGTTCATCTCAGGGAATGCTGAAGCTGTTTTTCACCTGACAACAATCAACTAAAGACCAAACAATTCAGGAGTGAAAAGGGATTTTTCCTTAAGAAATCTAATCTAAATTCTACTAAAACTTTCGCTGACCCATCTCCAAACAAGCATTACCATTCCTTATAAAACCTGACTACATCAGCAGTGCTCATTCTCCTCCCCTACTTTTCTCATCCTTCTGCTGAAATATGACCCTTTTGAAAAAAGCTCTTTAAGATTGGAGAACTAAAATATTTCCCTTTCTAGAAAATGTAACACAAGCTCAATAGACTTATAGAAGTTAGAAGCAGCAAATTACAACTTACATATGGATGAAATAAGAGCTATCCTAACCTTTAATATAAAAAAGGGGAACTCAGTATTTAATGGAATCATAAAATTGTACAATAGTTTGGGTTGGAAGAGGCCTTTAAAGGTCATCTAGTTCCAACACCTGCCACTACCCCAAGCCCCATTCACCCTGGCCTTGGACACTTCCAGGGATCCAGGGGCAGCCACAGCTGCTCTGGGCAACCTGTGCCAGGACCCTCCCAGGGAACAATTTCTTCCTAATATCCCTCTAAAATCTAGAGTCCTTCATGTTAAGGCCATTCCCTCTGGTCCTGTCCCTCCATCCCTTGTCCCAAGTCCAGCTCTCCAGGATCCCTTTAGGCCCTGGAAGGGGCTCTCAGGTCTCCCTGGATCCTTCTCTAGGTGAACAGCCACAGCTCCCCTAGCCTGCTTCAGAGCAAAGGGCTTCAGTCATTCCCCAGAGGGTTTGCAATATTTCTCACCCCACATTTCACAGCAACTGGTACTAACAGAAGCAAAATTTTTGCACTGGAGAGTAGAAAGGCCTCTACTAGGTTGACACGAGCTGACAATGAGAACCAAGCTCTGAAAAGCGAAACCTGAAGTGCTCCACGTATGAAGAAGATAAAGGACTATTCCATGCTGATCAGTCTTAAAAAAAATCACTTCAGGCAGACACCTTCTTTTTTAAATCTGGAAATGCTGCCTGAAGAACTAAAATTAATTTAGTTATTAGAAAGAATGTGGAAAGAAGAGGGACATAATTAGAAGCTGGCCTACCAGTGTATTTGGTAGTACCATACACACTTGGCCTGCTCTCTCTCTGCTAGTGTTTATGTTTCATTTAAAAGCACACAAAAGTAAGCAGCAATGAGCTACCAGTGAACCATAAGGTATGGTCCACACTCTTCAAACAACTGGAGGTCCAGAAGTCAAACTAGATTTTTAAATTATAAAATGAAGGAGTTGATCACATGGTATCATTTTAGTTGTTACTGGCAACTGAAATGTAACAGTTTAACAAAAAAAAACCAAAAACAAGCAAAAAAAAAACCAAAACCAAAAAAACACCAACAAAAAAAAAAAAAAAAAAAAAAAACAAACCCCAAAACAAAACAAAACAAAAACACCACAGACCAAAAAGTACTAAAAAAGGCTGAATTTGCAGGTTGCCAGAAAGACACATGCTCTTTGCCAGAGATAGCTATTTTCATAAAAATACCTTAGAGTAATTGTGTTTAGATTCATTTTCCATCTTGCATATTTCTTGGTCCAGATTCCAGCCAAACCTCTCTGAGAAGGCATCATCCCCATTTTCTCTTATTCTGTTTACTCCATCATCCATTGCTGATCCTCTTGTTTCCACAACCAGCCTCTGCTCTATGGCAGGGTAGTAGGCCCGAGGCTTCTGGTAACAGTGTTCACTCGTAATGTAAGATTCCTCCACAGAAGGAATTGTTGAGGGTTTCTCAACTGTCCCATTCCAAGTTCTATAACTTGCTGTCTCCTCTTTGCAACAGTTTTCCTCGAAGTGGATGATGTGTTTTGTATGGATTTTTTCATCCATCGTGATGTGCTTCCATGGATGACACCAAAGCTTTAAGTCAGGGTGTTCTTTATTTCTGTTCAAACATAAAAAAGTAAACCACTCAATTTAAATGCCAAAATGACTAAACAAGCTATCCTCTTGCATAAAGAAATTAAGTAAGAATAATTAAGAAAAAAAGGAAAAAGCCAAGTGTTTGGATTAAGAAAAAACTTGAAGAACAAGTTGCAAATAGACACATACAACTTCTCACCAACGTTGGCCCTTCATGGAACATTTTGCTTCAATATTTGCAATTTATTAGCAGCAAAAATTAATTTTAACAGGGATATTTTTAGTAAAGGTATGGTACACAAACATTGTACACTGCAGTGGTATTCCATAGTGGCCAGATTTCCCTTCATCTGCTCTTAGAAAAATTCTTATTTTAGTTGTCTTCAAATTGACTAATACATTATTCATTCCAGCAGAAGGGACAACGATAGGTATCAGATTATTACAGATATAACAAATGAAAGATTTAGAGTGAGCATTGTAACCCATGTTCTTCCTTGTGTAAAGCATCAAAACAGCAGTAAAAGGAGACCAAAGCATAATACTCTGCTATACATATCTTCAAAGGGCTGGCAGCTCATCTGTTACAGGCTGTAGGAACACAGCAGAGCAAACCCTGGCTCTAAAGCACTTGCTGCATTGGGCTGCACAGGAAGGGGGCTGCCCTCAAGCCCCCCTCTCTGTTTCCTTGCAAAGGTGGATGGACTGATTCTATTCAGCTGATCCAGCTTTTCTAGCTGTTCACCAAACCACTCAACAAAACATGACCACCTGACTTTGGCAGTAACTGCTTTCTAACCCATCCTGCAGGAGCTCAGGTTTCTTCAGTGTCTCTCAGAGGAAACCAAAGTGAGTACAGCAGCTCAGACTATTTCATAGCAGCACCTTTGCCTCTAGCGCTGGCACAGCAAGGATAGAGTTCCCTGGTGAACCATCCTGAAGGCATGCCTGGAAAAGTGAAAGCTTTCTGCTCAAGCTCCACTCATCTGCACCTAAAGAAACTGTACTTTGCTCAGAACAAAGCAAGGGATAATTTTACAAAAGACAGAAAATTTTTCTGAAAAAAATGATGCACCAGTTACCTAAGGATGAAAAGTCAAATGCTAATACTTGAATAACGTTTTAACTCCTGCCTGCTGAAGGTTCACACTCCCATGGCACTGCCAGGGTCACCTCGGGTCCTTTGCCAGCTCCTTGAAACACTGAGCAACCTCCCTGAAACACTGAGCAATTCCTAATAATTTCAGGCACCTGTGAAATCTTCTATCTGTTGAGCTGCATCAACAATATAATAATTATTATAATTCAGCAATTTTTCATATCTCTTCTAATTTATATCATGATAAAAAAAACCCAGCAGCTGAAGCTTTTAACCAGATGATCCAAACAGGACTGCACCTCACCTTTAATGAAGCCAGGCCATCATATTGACTTCAGCATGGGAGAGAAAAGGAACAAAACCTGCAGCAACCATCACAAATACGCCCAGTGCTCCTTACCTCAGAGCTACAGAAATCTCAGTTCACGACTGGAAAGCGTGAAACTCAAATGTCACCATTTAAAAAACAGGCCCAAGGAGTGGCCTTAAATATTTGTTTCAGTCTCCAAAAAGGAAAGAGATTACTTAGAGATCTAAATAAAAGGATCCCATAATGGAAAAGCAAAACCCTATGTTAAAATGGCTCCTCTCTTTCTTTAAGCATTATTCCATGTCAGTGGACCTCCTGCACCACCACAGATTTGGAGGGGGGGGGGGCGTGTCTAAAGAAATGCCAAAATCACTTTGTTTTCCAAATAGCTACTACCGTGCAATTTATCAACGAATAAATTACAATTATGGAATTCAATAAATTTAAAACTGTCGTATTTGAGTAAATTTTTTTTTTTGGTCACCAGAACCCAAGGATGACTTTAAATAGGAAAATACACAAAAAAGTTGACTTAATAGAAAAAAAATCTTTGATGTAAATAATTATTATTTTCTGTAGATATAGCTGAAATGACCTCTCAGAAATTAATTACTGCAAGTTGCTGAGAGTGCAACCACTCTCCCACTGCACCAAAGCAAGATACCTTACCAAACAAAAAGATCTGATTCCTCTTGGACAAGCTATGACCAGATTTCCTGGAATGGTGAAAGCAAGTGCTGTAAAAATGGTGCCATGGGTTGAAAGTCTATCCTTACTCTTACTTCTTACTTAAAATCCATTTGGGTGATTCAAGAAAAACTGTCATTAGTTTTGTTAGTTTAACCCTTTCTATACACATTGTCCATTTACACTCATCCCATTTAAACAGTTTTCAAACAGCCAAGTCCTTTCCCAATATCACATCAGCAATTCAAACTATATTATAAATCCCCACAGCACAAAAGCAAGCCTGAATTTCTGCTTATTTTTATACTTGCAGTCTAATTACCAAGGAGAACATGTCAGCTGGTACTTAAATACTGCTTACTGTAATATGCTCATCTTCAGCTGCAGCCCATGCAGGACTTCGATCACTCGCTGTACATCACCAAGCAGCTGGTGAGTGGCCACTATCTTCTTGGCATTCTGGTGGGAGTAATTTTCTTCCAAAAATGCTAAGCCATGCATGTGACCATTACTTAACCACTCCTTTTCATACCAGTACTTTAAGCTGGACCTCTGACCTAAAGTAACAGTAATGAGTGAGTTAAAATGAAACGTTGACATTGCTGGTAGTAATTCTCATTATCTCTAGGTACTGCAACTTACTTGTTCTTATCAACAGAACCAAAGAAGATCCTGTAACAGCAGACATAAGGAATGAAGAAATGAAGAACTTGTAAAGTAGGAAACCAAAAACCTTTGCCCAACTGTAAAAACATTCAAACCCCAACTTCCACCAAAGGACATCCACAACAGGCAGTTACAGATGAGGCTGAGAAAGGCATATTTTCAGCAGGGTATTACACTGTCCAGTCTAACCATGGTTATTAAGTCACAATCTGACTGCAGCTCTCTGCAGACAGTAAAATGTAGAAAAAGGCAATCACCTTCCCAGTGGTCTTGTTTTTAACATCAACATGTACTAGTACAGTTGTACAAAAATACATTTTGAAGGAATCAAAGATAAGGTTCCAACAGAAAACCTGCCTAAGTCAAGCTATTGATAATTCTCTCTTAAGAGATATCTATATTATCTCTTCATATTGAATATCAGCAACAGCTGAAATGAAACAGTGTTGAATGTGATAAATGTCTCAACAGAACTAACTTAAATTGCCAAACAAATGGTATTACAAGGAAAGATGCTTGCTAAATTGCAAACACACAGAAAAACCCTCCATGTTAAATACCTAATAAAAGCTCCCCCACACTCTGTAAAAGGTACATTGACTACAGATATTCTCAGTGGACAGCCCAGCACCCAAAGAAACAACACATGTACATGTACAACACTGCCTATCTACAGCCCAGGCAGCAAGCCCACGAAACCAGAGATAAAACTGGAGCACAGACTGGGAACCATAATTGCAAAATGGTCTCCAATATAAGCAGTTTAACGTCAACTAGAGGAGAAGCTAAAAAAAAGAAAAAGGGAGTTACCAGACAGCAGAGTAAGACTGAGGCTAGCACTACATAGAAATCCATGGGTATTAGGTGGCATCAGAAATCATGATAGGGTAAAAAAGAATTTTGAAAGGTGTTTCAGCTCAACCTTGCATGCAGATACACTGTAATAAACAGGAAGGCAAGCAGAATTTTTGGTATGGTCAGAACCACACTGGAGATACTCCTGGCCAACTGCATTGGCCCTCCCTGATTAATTTCTGCATTGGAGAAGCTGACATCTGTGACAGAAAGTACAGTTCAGTCCACAAGAGTAAAACAGTGACTTTGAGAACTTCATGGTCACCTGAACAACTGAGGTGATGTGCACCCTGAGATAAAAAGTGCTCCCTTTTGAAGTATGTAACCTTAAGAGGAGACACCAGACTATGCCCACAAGCAATTGTACTACATAATCATCTTGATCATGTTTTTAAGCAAGGGTAAATGTTAACAAATCTCTTAAAAATCCTACCCAACTCAAAAAAACCTGAGTAAAACAGTAGTTAATAGTTTTTAGACAAAATTACACTAAACTTGCTTTTCACTTCTAATAGAATGAGTGGTGCTGTTACAAGTCCCAGCAGTTTCGACTAGAGAAAGCTCCTAAGTAAGAGTTACTGAATAGCCATGCTCAGTTTTAAAAGCCACTTTGTAGATTCATACAGCCTATTAGCTCACTTCAAGCCAAAACCAGTCACTGAACAGCTATCTTTGCAGTCAAAAAGTTGGATATGTTTTCCCTTTTCAAGACAGAGGTAAAAATTAAGTCTCCTCAAATGTAAACTTCAGAATCTTGAAATTAATAGTTAACGATGAATTAAACAAATGAAGCTGTAATCAGTTTCTGCACAAAAGCACTCACTGAAGTGTGACAACACAACTTCAGTTTGCAAGCGCATTTTAGTCCCATTTAAAACTACCTTCAACTGACATAAAGCAAAATATCTTTAATAGAAGGCTAAAATTCTAGAAGCAAGATACTGTATCTTTTACTGTAGTAAAAGTTTAAAATTTAGGTGTAGCATGTCTCCATTGCTGAGAGTACAAACAACAGCAGTGAACATACACACAAATCTGTGAGTTAAAGTACAAAAGAGTTGGTAGCTTTCAACAGCCAAAAAAAAACTGGGATCACAATCCAAATATGAATATAAACCAAAAAAGTATTTTAATCAGGTGAACAGAGATCCATTTTCTTCCCATGTATAACCATGGACTCAAGTCCAAACCTCATCCTTTTAACTTTCAGCAAGGCTTTGTAATAAATACAGTAGAAAGTCAGAAAATATTTGCTTAAATGTAACTTTACCTGCTGTGTCAGATGGATTAAGATGTGAGAAATGGATTTGTAAAGGATTCTCAAAACCTGATTGAAAGCTCACACAGTCTTGTACATCTGTATGCAAACTCTGAGGTAAGGTGTGCAGATTTAGAAAGGCCATGGAATTGAGATGACATTGTTGAGAGAGAGATTGAACTGGAAACAAGTTTCAAATGATGGCTTGTAAAAAGACCAGGTATTTTGGAGAACTAGAACTGCGAAAGATGCATTGTAGGAAGATCATATGGGGTAAAATAACAGGTGATTGGTGTTAGAGGTATTAGCAGCATTGTGTGGCAAAAGCTAATAGGCTGTAAAACATTTATAAGGTATTGTAACCAGGAAGTAGGCTGGCTTCTGGTGGAATGGCACCGAGTTTTAGATCTCTTATGTCTCACCCTCCTACAAGACTGATAACACAATAAAATCTTTTTAATTGCCTCTTAGTTGCCCCGTCTCTGTAAATCTGGGACTTTCCAACACTAAGACATTTCAAAATATCTGCTGGAAGCTTCCACCATGTCTGGCAGAGGCAATCCCTGGCGGCTCTGAAGATGGACATGCTGCTGGACAAAGCTAGCCTAAGTTGAGAGGCTGGTAATGCCTCTGTGATAACAGATTTAGGAAGAAAATCAAAACAAAGGTGCACAGTTTTTTCTTTTAGTCCGAAAAGAGGAAGAGGTGAGAGCATGTGAGGGACACAACATGGTGACACCAAGGTCAGTGGAGAAGGAGGGGGAGGAGGTGCTCCAGGTGCCAGAGCCAAGGCTCCTCTGCAGGCTGTGGTGGGGACCATGGTGAAGCAGCTGTGCCCCTGCAGCCATGGGGATTCACAGAGGATGCAGAGATCCAGCCACAGCCCACGGGGGAGAGGCTCACGCTGGAGTGGGTGGATGCCTGGAGGAGGCTGTGATCCAGTGGGAGACCTGGTGGGGAGAAAGAGGGCCCCTGCTCCCAGGCTGGAGCAGCCTGTTCTTGGAGGACTCACCCCGTGGATGAGTGACCCACACTGCAGCAGTTTTGGGAGGACTGTGTGCCCGTGGGAGGGGCTCACATTGCAGCAGTTTTGGGCAGACTGCTGCTCGTGAGATTGGTAAGCCGTGCTGGAGAAGTTCACAGAGAACTGTGTCCTGTGGGAGGGACCCCACGATGTCACACGGGAACAACTTCTCTCCCTGAGCAGTGGAAGAAAACCTTGAGTGATGAACTGACCAAACCCCCATGCCCTGTCTCCCTGCACTGTTGGTGGGAAGGAGGGAGGGGTTGGGGGAAGAAAAGGTGTTTTTAAAGGCTCATTTTATTTCTCATAATCCTCCTCTGATTTTGCTGGTAATAAACTCACCTTGTATCTCTAAGTTAAGCCTGTTTTGCCCTTGGAGTGTTTTCTCCTGGTCTCAACTCATTAACTCTTTGTTAATTTTTTCTCTCTTCTGCCCAGCTGAAGCAGGAGAGGGTGAGCGAGCGGCTTCTATGGGTGGCTGGTGTTGGGTCAGCATCACACCAGGACAGCAGGTAATGCAGCCAACAACAAGAGTCACTGCTGAGGAGAGCCAGGAGCCTTCTGCTGACTTATTTTAAAGAAAGCATCAGCCCAATTTGCTGGGGGAGAGCTGCAGCCACATTCCCTAAGATGTACCCATGGGGAGTTTTTGCTCGAGTTTCCTGAGTGTTTTGTACACTCATTTGCCGTAGTCAGACAGCACAATCCTTATTACTGCAAGTGTGTGACAGATGGTGATTACAGTGAAAACACTTTTCCGTTCCTGTCCTTTTTAAATTTCATAATATTGACTCATGGACATTCACATAAATTAAACTTAGTGAAACTTATCTACAGTGACAGACACAGGCAGGGCAAAAAAACAGTGTAGTTTTTCAGAGATAGATATAGATTAGATATAGATAAACTAGTAGATTTACTACATATAAAACAAGGGACTGTAACCTTAAATTTCTGTACCTGGAGGATCTTGGCAAATATAGCAGGTGTATTTCTCAGGTATATTATCTTCCAGCAAGCCCATACAGACTCCATGCTGCCAGCACAGACACTCTTCACACTGTTCAAAGTCAAGAAGAGCACATTAATAGAAATGAAGGCTAGAGGAGCTCAGTACCATTATGACAATCAAGAAACACAGGATCTACATATTTCAAGACAAAAAGGTCTATTAATATCCTCACCTCACCCTTACAAACAAATACATTACAGAAACAGGCTACAATAAAATGTGAGTCCTCCCCACACATTTTTCATGTATGTTTCTGAAGAATGACAAAAAGTCAAAGCAGAGAATCTGAAAGGTACAAAAATACTCCTTTGGAAATGAAAATCATTCATGAGACACATGTGCATGTAATCAGGATAGCTACCAGAGCAATCAAGCTTTTTTCACCGAAACAGATCAATTTTTCTGAATTCAAAAGATTTCCCCTTGAGAGGAATGACAGATTTGTCTTTACAAACAAACTGTAGGTCTGCTGGTAGATAAAACCACTGAGAGATAAAAGAAACAATGGGAAGGATTCCACTGATTGACGAATGGAAAAAGATATTTGCCTTGAGATCTGTAGGTTTGCTGATAAATGAAACTGGATATTGAAAGATGAAAGAAACAATGGGGAAAACCCCTAGGATTAAAAATTAAAAAGGAGGATTATACATTAGAGGGAAATTTTTGGTATCAGGTGTTCTGGGAAGTCTGTACCCCCCAAGTACCTCAGCCAATGGGAAAAGAGAGAAGGGAAATGCAGCTGGGAAATTGGGATAAAAAGGCCAGTGTCAAAAAATCATCCTCCAAAAATTTGACAGACCCCAGGTGAATGCCCCATGGCCTCTCTCTTTATTCAAATAAAGTAAAAGGACTCCTCTGTCTACTTTTTGGACATAAGCCTCTGATGTTTGTGGATTAATTTTCCTGACACCCCCAAACAATAATCCACGTTTAGTTATAAAATCCCAGAGACATTTATGCCATACAGGAGTCACGATATTATGCTTTACCGATTCTTGTATCTCCAACACTTTGTCCATTTCAAAGGTAGCTCTACTAACACAAACCTGCAGTGCAGATCAGTTGCACCAGCTTTAAGAGCATCCAACATCTTTCCAAGGCAGGACAATCATACTGGCAACGACTGAATAGAACCTGGATCTCTTTAGCACAGTTACACTATTTAAAATGCAGTCACTGTTCTTAAAGCCATGCTGTTCTAGAGCAGGGAAAAAACTACTCATGCTTTGTCATTTTCTCCCCCATCAGTATTTTAATGAGAAAATTGTGATTGTAGACTACACACCACTGAAACATGGAAGAAAACCCCACATAAGAATATTAAGTCTATTTTGATTGGAAACTGTGATGTCAGTTAAAAGTTACTATTTTCCCAAGCAGTGAGACAAGAGATCATATACCCTTGATTTCTCAGAGCATAAATCAAAAGCAGAAATGTTGTCAATGTAGAGGACCGCAGTATGAGCTAAACCAAACCCTAACAGCAACAGCAAGGCATCTCACATGTTGCTCTTCATTGACCTACAAAGATGCCAACTTGCTAAACATTTCATCTGTGTTCAACACCACTTTAATTGATGCTATTATCTCCTGCCCTTCCCCAAGCTAGGACGGACAGAAAAGAACAACCAGACTTTGAATACTTCACTGCATTAAATGAGCGGTCTAGGTGTGGAGGAGATGGGAGCTCTGGGATTGGAGAATGTAAAAGGTTAGAGAGGAACAGGTTTCTGAAGGATGGAACCAACAATGTTTTGCTTTCCAAATTGGGTAAATAGTCGTAATGCAATTGGGAGATGTTTTCAAAAAAGGCAGAGACAAACCTCCTTTCACAACTTAGAGCCAGAAAAAGGTGTTCTAAAACAAAGAAAACAGATTAAGAGAAACAGATTGTGCTAAAAATAAGAAGAGAGCTCCTGGATCTAGTTACACCTGCATCCTGTGGATCATGCCATATTTTACAGAGCCGCACTCAGTTTTTTTCCAGGCAATTCTGCCCAGAACTCTAGTGAAGCATCTGTCCTAGGTTTCAAGTGGGGTTGTAACCCAACTATGCATGCTACTCCCATCTACATTATTCTTGATGAACTGTTAATGGCGGGTCGTTTGCAAGAGCTACCCAGACAAAGGAAAGAGGCAAACCCCTCACACCACTGCTACCTCCCTCCCGACAGTCCAGGTACATCAGGGTAGTTTTTCTTTGTCTTCACAAACTGACTGAGCTGTGATAACCACATACAGCCTAAGGGGTCATCTCTGCCAGCGGCCTTAATGCCCCAGTGGGCAGCTGTAAGGACCTAGGCCATCAAGGACTCCCCAGAACATCCCAGGACTCATAGGATTACATCATTCCATTGTGAAATTCCCTGCTCTGGGGGAGGTATTGAGCATCCTGCGCTATCTGACCATCAATAATCTGAGTGCTTTGGGGATTTCTGGACAGATCCAGAGGAGAACCTGAACTTCTACAGGACTAGACCTCCCAGAGGACCCTTGCTCTCAACTTCATAATTTTGCTGGACTGCTGTCACTGTTTGACAGGACTGAGACCACCACCCTGACCAACAGGGTATCAGGCTGTAGCCTGACTTTAGGCCAGTTTTTGTGTATTGTTGCATTTACTGTAATCTTTCTAATGACCTTGTAACTCTAACCTGAAATCTCTCTTAAGATATTTGTGTGGGGTTCATTTCTCCCACTGGTTTACTTTCAAACTAGCACAAACATCTAAACTTTTAAAAATTTTACTCAACTGATATTTAAATATCCACCCCTTCAGGGCACAGGTGCATTCTTTAATTTGCAGGCTCTACTGCACACTGTGGCTGCTAGGCTACAGGTTACTGCTTGGCACGTGCTACTGAGAAACCACTCTCTGCCCAGGTGGTAGTAGGGAGCTTCAAAGAATGCTAAGCAGGAGATTTAGAAGAGAAAAAACATACACAGCATTGTGCAAAAAATATTTAAATTGAAATTCAAGTCACAAAATAAATAACCAAACCCAAAAGATGTGTATTTAAAGCAGCTTTTCACCTTCCAGAACAAAATATCTCAAGTCTGTTTACATCCATCGCCTCTGAGGCCATCAAATCCAGCCCCAGAATTTTCTGCATCATACACAAATTCACCAGTGTTTAGGTATAAAAACTAAAAAGAAGGGACAATAACAGTCTGTCTGGATTTCTCTAGGCCTCACCTCAAAATCTGTGTGCTGTACCTCCAGAAGGAACACAGGGCAATGCTATACCACTGCTTTACACCAGCTCCATAAATGAAGTCTAGTAACCTCCCTGCAGAGTTACAGACTGGAACAATACAGCACTAACCAACAATACACTATTTTTCCAGATTTAATTTCTACTAACTGAAGCAGATACTTCTATAAATGCAAACCCAGATTTCTGCATCCTAGTGCAATGAATGACACCCTTAATGCACAAATTGCTCAAGACAATTAATTTAAGGCAAGAACAGGTCAAAGAAAACTTTTTATAAAATCTGTTGAATGTGGGGGCAAATTATTAGTTTAAATACCTAAAGGAACTCCCATTTTAACTGTGTATGAGTTTCATTAAACTTTAATGTTCCCCAGTCTTTCATGGACAAGAAGATGCTGATGTGTTTAAAATTAACATTTTCCTGCATTATTTCTAAATTTGGCACATTCATGGCAATGAACACAGCTGAAAGAGAACACACAGCATTCCCCCTCTTGTAAGAGAGGAGGGGATACATGCACACTGGGAGCAAGGAACCTCGAGCCAGATCCATGAAGAAACTGCCCTGGCTCCTCATTCTGATATCAAGACAGGTAGGCAGCAAACCCAAGCAGGTATGCCAGGTGCCAGCACATTTCCTATTACCTAAATCCCCATAAAGAATGCAAATACTCACAGTACTGCTGATCTGCCATCTCTCTTCCAGAGACCAATTCTTTCACAAATCAATTCAAGTGTTTACAAATTTGCAATATGCTAAAAAACCCTGCCCAAACTAGTTCAACATAGCAAGGTAATCTTCGAAGCAGCCCACAAAACTTTTAAAGGAAAGGCATCCATAGGTTGCATCCACAGCCAGCTGACTGATCCCTACATTCTGTAATGCTAACCTAGTATTGAACTTACTTTTGGCAGTTACACTCCCAGGCTATTTCTTTGTGATCTTCTGTAAGCCATCTTCTCAGAGGACATCTACCCCCCTTTAGTCACCACTGTCAGACTCCTCCTGTACAGTCTGGTGCTATTTACTTACACTTGACCACTGCCCACCACTCCACCCTTCCTTACTAATTCATAAGGTACTTTTTTGCCTTGCATTGTCAAGATCCAGCACTAAAACAAAGGTGTGTGAAGGGAACTCACCACTAAGAGCAAAAGCATCATACCTTCCACAGCAAGGCTCCATGAAATAGCAGGGAAACTCAAAGAAAATTAATTAGAGCAAAAAATTATGAAGAAATTGAATTGATTTTTTGACTTCACTTCTTGAAATTAATAGGAACTGGGTGGGATGGTTAAAGCAGCTACGCAGGGAAATGATTTCCTGATAATTTACAAACACCTCAATGTAAATAGCCAGGTAACTTCCAAGGAGGTTTTTCTCAACAGTTTTAAGCAGGAGAGACAACAGAAGCCTCTCCAAATTTTCTGCGAAGCTGTTTTAAAAAGAGCAGATGCATGTGGAATGGACAGATGGCCTTAGGCAGATTAGGAACTTTGAATTTGCAGATTACTGCAGAATGGACAAATGACAAATGCAGTTGTGCTTTAAAGCAAAACCCTCCTTTTTTTTTTTTTCCAGCCTGTCTGGAGAATTGTATGTGTAAGTCAAGCTTCTTACCAGGGCAGAGGAATGAGAAGTACACTACTATCTCATGGCAATGTTCTGAAAAGGCTCTAAATTAGAGGCTGCCCAAAAAATCACTGATTTCAAATATCTGTTCTCAGAATCAAGGAAGTCTATGTTTAGAAAAATTCACAAATGACAAACCAGCCATTTTTGACTTGGAGTGAATGCTCCCTCTTTCCTTCAATTAAAAATCCTAAACTGTACTATGAAGCAGAAGTTAACTAGCATAGCAGTCACCCTGACAGATTACCTCAAAAAATGTTATGACCTTGGAAGACAACAATAGTTTATTATTTCATGTACAAAACAAAAATTTCTCTACTGACACCTTCCACTGCATTCACTGAAATGCAGAGTTACCCTCCACTTCATACCTGAATCATGAAGTCATTTTCTTCTTTTACTTCACAAACACACCGAACAATCTCAAAATCACTTTCTTCAACTTCTTCATCAGGGTTGGTGGTTACATCAACATCCTGACTGCAGTCATCGTCACTCCAAGGCAAGCTATCCATAGATGACTCACTCAGGGTGTCATCCTCTGTACAAGAAGTATTTACATAAAACCCTGAGTAATTATAAAAAAAGGTCCCTCAAAATCTCATCACAAGTATGCAGATACACATTCCAAAAAGCATGAGTTCACAGTGTAATTTAAGGAATACTACAATTTTAACTGTTTATTGAATGTTACTACATAATGAAGTTTTACAGTCTCATTAATGGCTCCCTCAAAATACCCATCTTAAAGAGCTTTTGCCATTAAAATTGTACTGTATGTCAACATACAGCATCTCAAACCAAGGAACGAAGTCTCTTCAGACAAAACTATAAACAACAAAACCAGGCTTGTACATTCAAATAGGACTCATGCTAGTTGCTGCAATTGGTACAGAATTGTGACTTGGCACTTCTAGTGTAGAGCTCTCAAAAAGAGGCAAGTGGGTTCTGTTTTATGAACCATTCAATCTCACCAAGTGATGTTTCCATGACAGAAATACTGGCTCCAACACAGAATTTAATCCTGCTTCAGAAATTATTATTATTTTCATATAATCTTCTGTTTAGGGTGCATTTATAAACTCACAGGCAGTGCACAAGGTATTGTTCCAGAATGCACCCACACTACTCAACTGAAGCATTAGTGCATCCTAGATTGAATAAAACTGCCAAGAAAATTTTAACTGAACAGCATGCTGAATTGAGACTCTTACCTCAGTAATATTAAATCAATGTCAGCATCTTCCTTGGGGATAGAATGGGAGGGTCAGAGGAAGAAGATGAGGTATTTTAATTATTTGAAAATAATTTAATGAGTTAGAGGAGAACGGAAAGTAAAAGTTTTAGTCTTAAGTACGATGGTGGGGTCTCACCTACAGTGAGTATGACTATTTCCATCATTTATCTCATAGAATGCAAAAACAGAACTACTGGTCTGTGGCAGAAACTGTATCTTTTGGAGAAATATCTGTTGTCAAATTAAAAGGGATGAGAACCTAACACAATAGTTTATTTCCATGTTTAAAAGTTCTATTCCACCTCTGAACTAGGAAATTCTTTCCTAAAGTACTGTGGAAGTGACAGTAGGAAAGGTTAGGCACATTACACTTCCATATTACACCAAAGTTTCATTTTTGTTTACACCAGATCTTGTTTATTTAGGCACAAGTCTGCAGATGCAAAAAGCAACAAAACAATTTAAAAATTGATGAGATAAAATAATTTCTGGTATTTTTCACCATTTTCAATATCTATCTAACTGATCAAAAGAAGCCAGAGCAACTGATGGCCAAGCTACTAAACTGTATGTCCTATGGTTGATATACTCCAGAAACACAACTGCTCAGACTTGCAAAACGAGTTTCAAGATGTTGCCACTATCTGCACTTCAACAGTTTTTAATGTTTCCTGTTTGGCCTATAAAGGGGAATTTAACTGAAGTTAAATTCTACTTTTGTTTAATAACAAACAAAGCTATGCCAAACCAAACCAAAAACCCCCAAACCAAAAAAACAAACAAAAAAAAACCCCACCAAAACAAGCTCAAACAAACAAAAAAACCAAAACCAAAGTTATGCCCAAAAAAACCCCAAAACCCAAACCGAAAAACAAACAAAAAAACCCAAAACAAGCTCACATGGTTCTCAACAGTATATCTGTACAAAAAGGAATTTAAGGTTCTTGTATACAATCAAGCTGTCATATATTTTCTATTTCCTACAAATCTGTGAGTTTTGAGAACAAGAGAAAAAACCAAATGTTTATCTTTTTTGTTGTACCAGTTTGTATCACTAAGTAGCAACATGGAGAAAGATATTGCGAATTATAAAAGCTGGTACACAGCAGCCAGATTTTTATGGATTGTGTGTATGAAGTACTATGAAGACACCAATAAACAGTACTCAAGGGCTTCTCATATGAAGCTCAGAAAGTGATTATAACCATATTCACTCTGTATCAATACAACTACACATCACCACAGCCAGTGTTCTCTTGAACACACCAAGCTTGCAAAGCACCCATTTTTAACTCTGAAGGAGTCCTTACTTCGTACAAACTTTTGGAAATATGAAAAAATTAATTATTAAGTTGTAACATAGTTATTTTAGGAGTTAATAAGGCAATGGGAAAAAACCCCACAAAATGAGTTTGATTTCTGAAATAAGGGCAACACTCTTGAAGTGTACATGAAAGTAAAGTCAAAGTAAAAAGCAGCAACATCAAGCTCTGGCAAACGAACTGGGTCCAGTCTTGTCAAACAGGGGGAAAGAAATACACACAATCCTGAGTAAGAATAGCCAAATTTATACAATAAGAACCAGTTTTCAAGTATGCTAGTGCTGCTCACATATTTACTGGTAATGAAAGACAGAATCAGAAAGCCATAAAGGAGAGTCATCTCACCATTTGCTTTTGATTTTCCCTTGTGCTGTCCAGAATCAGTGCAGTGAAGCAGGGTACTTGGGTGAGCCAATGATTTATTAGAAGAATTAGATTTTGTGACAACTGATTTTTCAGGTGAAAGCTCTTGTGAGATATCTGTGTTCTCCCCCGTGCCCGAATACCCTGTAAAATTGTAGTAAATGTTACAATTAAAAATCTACGGTCAAAAAAAGTTGACAGAAGAAATAGTACCATCCATGCCCATAGCAGAAATGTGTAACTCACTGAGCCAGTTCCCAGTATGCTGGAGCTCTGGGACTGAATGATACTGCTGCAAGATGCGCAAGCTTTCCAGGGGCAAGAAGGTATTTTCTGAACCAGACAATTTTATGCCGCTCCGTCACTGTTCACTGCTGTCAGAAGTGACAACGGTCTAAGTGACCAGCCTTTCCAGGCCAATTGTTCTTCAGGCTGAGTAGGTGTACAAATGCTTTACAGGCCCTTCCACACAAGCACCACTAGCTGGAGCTCCCCCTCACATCCCACTCTTACTCACACGAGGCCACACACATTCCCTAATCTCACAGACTTCACAGTGGACAGAAAGCACTTTGTTTCCTAGTGTATGTATGGAACAGAATGCACAGGTGGACAAGCCCAGATGAAGAGTGTGTGAAGAAAAAACCTTGAATGGTTCCTCTGTGAGGCCTACACAGGATATAAATCAAGGCTAGCCAAAGTTACAAGTAGCACTCTCCAGTTATCTGGAAAAAATCTTCAGTTCTGGACTGAATTACTATAAGGTCAACATCAAAAAAAGGCATGCAACATCTTAAAACCCAAGGACAGACTGATAAGTGGCTCACGGAGACTTGGTGCATAAACCTACAAATTAGATTTTCACTTTATCATTGTACTTGTGTGCACCATACAATCAGGAATTCATTAAAATTATTTGTTTCAGTACAACTCTAAGTGACTTGGCCTATGGTTCTTCCAATCCACTCCCTTGATAGCTTGCCTTATTCATGGCATCAATCAGAGAAGCAAGGTATTTTCTATCTCACAAACTCCTCCTTAGGGAGATATCTAGTTTCACAAATGATGCCTAGAAGACTGAAGTATGCTGCATCCCCATCAACAGCAGAGGAAGTTGTCACACTTGATCCTTAAACGTTTCACCAAAGAGATTTTCCAGAATCAGCTGTGTTTTCAGCAGTGAAGAATCCATTACCTCTAACACCTTGGCCTCTACCTAAAGTTCAAAGCTTGAAGTGGCACCAGGAAACCATTCCCAAGCCTCCACAGATGAAACCAAGAACACACGTTGCTACTACAGCCATTTTCATCTAGTGCAACAGCATGTTATGAGACATGAAAGAGGGACACAGCCTGAGTATAGACTTCAAATCGGGCTTTTACTAAATCTCTCCAGAAAAAAGATTAATTTCTTTAAGAAAGAAATTAAGGCTGTGATAGGTTTAATTGGGCTCATTGTTACAGCCCTCTCCCCCACAAAGTGAAGGTTTAAGAAATAATAAGGTTAACAGCAGAAAAAGAGGCTTCAATGTTTCCGAACTCCAGCATTCTAAAGCAGTCCCAGAACTAACATAAC
This sequence comes from Onychostruthus taczanowskii, assembly GCF_017590055.1. Taxonomy (NCBI): domain Eukaryota; kingdom Metazoa; phylum Chordata; class Aves; order Passeriformes; family Passeridae; genus Onychostruthus; species Onychostruthus taczanowskii. Next base: position 157,752 of record NW_024498597.1, on the reverse strand, counting down.
TGAGCACAGCCTGTACACAGGGCATCTGCACCCTCTTAACTGGGCAAAGCTTGCACAGAAGCACACTTATTAAGGGAAAGCCCGACCACCATTCAGCCTTAATAATGAAGCTTAACCAGGAAACAGATTATCTTCTCAGTCACAATTTAAAATAAATTATTTGATAAAGTAAAAGCTAAGTGAAGAAAATGGCTGAAACGCAATGCCTGGTCTTAAGTGATCTAAAGTGATTTTTTAAGGTAATAAAACAAAATAATGAAGCCAGTTTCATCTACAAAAGAAAAATGAACTTTACCAGGCTTAGATCTCTTTTTCTTTTTTTTCTTTTTCTTTGACTTGGATCTTTCGAAGTCTTTGGATTTTTTTTCTTTGCTCTTCTCATGTCCTTTAACAGCTGAAATTAGACAAAATACCAAATTAGTTTTAAAAAAACATATACATTTATTCTACTTCATAATGTTCTTAAAAGCCTCCTGTTCCTTTGGTCGATCAAGGCCAGTTCCCTGAAAAAAAAACAAAACAAAAAACCCAAGAAGAAAACTTATTTTTAAGAATTCCCCAGCTCTCAATTGGATTAATCTATTTTAGTCCTAATTGGACTGTCCCATAACAAAATATAAGTACCATGTAGGAGAAATAAAATGTACAGCAGTGTCCCTTTATTATTTACATGCTTCAGAGATATCATAAAAAACACTGAGGGATTTGCTACATCCACTTTCTACCTCATTATGACTGGACATTTCACTAGCATTGTAATAGAACAAAACCCCAACACCCCAGATTTCAGTTCAGTTCCCCAGTCAAATATTTTATTTATATTGAAAATGGAGTAACTGGTTCAGCTGGCTTTAACTACTCTCTCAGCATCCATTCTCCATCCTGTTTTTATGGGATTAAAAACACACCATAATTTTTTAATGATTGACATCTGCCAATCAAGTCTATCCTCAAAGCATGCTTCCAGAGCATGCACAGCTCAGTATAACCTGGTTGCAAGGGCATGGACACAAACCCCTGCTTTCCAGACCCCAGTGTTTGGTTACATCCTGTCTTTCAGATTTAGATCCCAGCAGCAGTATTTCTAGTACTTATGCAGTTCTTTATGTAAATTATCCTGACTCAGAGATGTAATGAACACCTATTATGGAAGGATGCCTTGTATCTCAAAACGGCTCTGCTCCCAGAGTGCTTGGCTGATTAAACCACTCACCATCCCATTCAGAAATCCATTACAATGTCAGATGATAGAGATCTGAATAAGCCCTTGAAGAGAGTCCATACTGTAAGAAATCTCCACTTGCACAAACCATTTGAGAACCCTAGGTTGTCTGTAACCATTCATGAAGCAAACCAGCAATACCAGCCTATTATGTCAACAGCAAACTCCCCGATTCATCGGCTGAGTATTTATGGCACGAACAGTTCACTGAGAAACGGCGAATTGCAGTCACATTTAATCAGTTCTGGTAAGCATGCAGGACAAGCTTAATAGCTTGTCCTCAGGAGACTCTTGAGCTCTGCACCTCCCCATCCCTCTCAGTCCTCAAAGATTTCCTGCTACTTTGCTATTTCTGTGCCCCTCTTAGCATGAGCTTAGCAAAGACACCTCAGTGTGCTCACCCACACGGCCACACCAGGCACCTGGCCTCCAAAGGCAGCACGACTGGCAGCACAAAAGTCACCTTCTTTCACCTCTTGGTGTTGAGGGAGGTTAAAAACAAAGCAAAACAAAAAACATGAAAAGAAAAGGCAGGTAATTTAAGTATCGAACACAGTGCTTCCAACTTCCTTCTGTCCTCATCTCCTGTACTTCCAATGGTCACGATCCTCTTGGTATCATTTCCTTCTCTTTGCTCACAGGGATGCAAGGAAGTTCTACCATTTTATTCTTCCAGAAGGGCAAAGAGAGAATAACTGAACTCCACAGAGGTAGGAAAATTTTGCGTCTTTTCATTTGAAAATTCAAATTCACATGATCAGATTTTGCTGGATTTGTTTGAAGATATCCAAGGGCACATGGTAAGCCTCCTCAACCATTATCAAAATATCCAAGATAAATACAAAATAAACTGCCACTTTATCCACTTTGTCCCCTTAAGCTTCCCCATGTGTCTTAAAATCTGAAAAAAAAATCTAAATATTTGCATATTTCTTTGTGCAGTTATCTTCTGAAATGCGCAACACAGTTAATGCCTGTTTCCATGGAAAAAAAAAAGTTCAAAGAACAAGTATTCAAGTATTCTACTTGAGTCTTCCAAAAAACCAGGTACTAAACAACTATATTTTCAAATGGTTTGGGTTTTTTTTTTTTTGAAAAGACAAAGGATTTCAACTTCCTTGAATAACAGAGACTCGTAAGAACTGGGAGGAGTGCTCACCATCCTCCAACACATCACCACTGTGAAAGTTCATTATAATCTCTAAATGCCATACTTGCACATAGGACACATCCCGCTGAGTGAGGAACAGTGAGGAGATACTGATGGAACTCATTCAGACCTTCCTACAAGGAAGGGCAGTGAGGGATGCCCAAGAATAAACAAGATGCTAAGTACTGTCTGTCTGCTAGGATCAACAGGACAACACAGAGATAGGCAGCTAAAGAGGTCATCTCCAGGGGACAGCGCATCTGTCATAGATACAGCAGTCTAACCTCAAATTTTATTAATGTTTTCCTCATCACTGTGACTCAAGTTCTTACCAACATCTGAAGGAAAGTGGTGATGTAGTAATTTAGAAGAATGCTGGGAATTATTTGTGTATTATTTATATACATACAAAATATTCAAATATATCTATTGTTTCTCTGAGCGTATGTGAGTGAATACATACATCCCCCCATCCTGTTCGGCTGTTACCCACTTATACTAGAGTAGATTTCAGTACAGAGTTTACACGATACCCCGGAACAGTCAAAGTTGTGAATTTCTTCAGAGATGTCTAGTAGCAACTGCTGACTACCAGAAGTGGTCAAGTGCTATTGGAAAAAATCCCCTGCAAAATAAACCATGCTAGATCATCCTGCCTCATGTCCACCCCCATCCGCCGCTTCTAAGTTTAGGTGTCTCAGTAGGTACAAGATTACTTAAAATATTTAATGATTTGGGCAGCCAGGAGTTTAACAGAATTAAGACCTACAACCTTTTAATGATCTTTAATACTTTGGTACTTTTTACATCTTATAAATATTACCAGCTGACTGGGAAGAATAAATCCCAGTGCAGAGAGCATAAAAACTTACAAAATGACAGTGAAAAAGCACTGCTTACATTTTATGCCATACATTTATACCGAATTACTCTCTAAATGAAGGTGTGAGAAACAACTGCCCACTTAAAAAAAAAAAAAATTAAAGGGTTTATTAAATCTTAATGAAAATACAACAAAAGAACTAGATAAGAAAAAGTAGTACTGGGAACTGCTCTCATGGCTGCCCACCAAGTGGCTGGCTCATCTTCAAGATGGATGCTTCGCCTTTTATGTTGTTAGCCTCTCCTAAAGCCTTGTCAGTCAATTCCTTCCTTGCTATCCAGTGGTAGAAGTCACTTTCTTACATTCTGATTGGAGGTCAGGTGCTGCCATAGTGGCAAGCCAACCTTCCCAAATCCCTGGATTATCAAGACCATCCCATGATAACACATATTGGGGGGAGCACACTGCAGTAACATAACTATACATTTATAAAACTTATACCATACAAATAATATTTACCCCTTAATTGTGAGAGCCAACCATTTACTCATCTATAACAAAGGTATACAGAATATTATCAGCGCCTTACAATGCTTAAAACTTTCTCAAGACTTTTTCCTTTCCACGTTAACCTTCCATGCTTAACTTTCCACGTTAAACCCAAACCGTACCATGTTGAACTCTTTCCCGAGGCCTCCGCAGTGCTCTTGCTATGCGGCTCCTGGTTTGGTCTTTAATAGAATGTCGGTGACTATTTAGTGCACTTACAGGAGTTGAAGTTCTTCTCTTTTCTACTTTTTCATCTCTATATGGGGTACTCCTGAGGGTTATGTGTAGAGGAGCATCTACAAACAGAACACAGACCAAGTCCAAGCTTTAAATACTTTCCAAAGCCAGTCTATTTCAGCAGCAGCAGCTCTGACAGACCATGTGGAATGTTTCTGATCAGACATTGCTCAACTCAGTCCTAGCCCTGACTTAAACACTAAAACCTCCAAAACTTTTGCTGGATTTGCTGATGGGCTTTTCATTCAAAAATAAACAGGGGATGTCCACACATTCCCAAATCTCTATTCTTCCAGAAAAACTGTGACTTTTTTTTGGAGAAAAAATGAAAAGAGAAACAGTTCAGTTCAGCAGAGATAGAGGTTGGGTAATTTTTCTTAGCTCCTCCAAGTGAAAAAGTGCCCAGTTGGTGTAATTAGAGGAACCACAGCCAGTTCTTGAAAGTGTGCTTTGTAACACACACTGAAGTGGCATAAAGCAGCTCTGCACATATAAGGAAGAACAGTTTTTAAATACATACTACTGAAACAACAGTGCTTCAATCTAGAGTGAGATGCAAGAACTCAGAACCACTACCTAAAATTCATAAAAATTGTTAAGATGCACACATGGCTTCGTAAGAGATTTCATTTTTTATTTAAATTAACTCAAGCAGTTTCATCCTCCTAACTGCAAGTGGCAACTCCTCCTGAAAGACTCCTGAACACAGGAACAGAGCAGTGAAGGTGATAAAAGCTAAAGCTGCATGGCAGATAGGACAGCAGACTAAACAAGACCAGTTGCACTTTTGGAGTCATCACATCAAGTACACTGGTCAATGAGACGCAGTAGCCAAGGTGACAGGCTGCTGACATTTACCAAAAACATCCAGTTCTATCATCATATGCATCTCAAGTTCAGAGGTAAGAAAGGCAGCTTGTTTCTGGTCTGGAGATTAACATGCCACACTTAGACACCTTTGATAAAACAACTGTGAGCAGAACCTGAGTGTGACTGAAAAGGGAAGGGAAAGAGTCCCAGAGGACACACTTAGGAGAAGAAACTGGATCAAACACTCTGCCCTGATCAACATTTCAAGTTGAAGAAATAAAAAGGCACATTAAGAGACGCCATTGTTAGAGCTTTCAGAATCACACAGATCTCTTCAGGCAAAAGAAACTCCAAGATGCAGAAATCTGACGACATTTTCCCTGGTCCTCTTTCTCTAGGAAGTTTGAACTGAAAGGAAAAAAAAAATTCCAAAAAAAGGCGCCACTTTTAACTATTTCCACAACTGTATCTTCTAGTCAACTGCCCTAGTGCTCTGTAGCAGCCACAAAAGACAGAAATTAAACCAAAACCCAATTACCACACAAGACTCTCTAACAGATGCCTTTTGTCCAGACAGTTAATTTTTGTGGTAATTTTTTGTTTGGTTGGGTTTTCTGGTGCTATCTTTATTTACTCACAAGACTCTCTAACAGATGCCTTTTGTCCAGACGGTTAATTAATTTTTTGTTTGGTTGGGTTTTTTGGTGCTATCTTTATTTACTTGTTTGTTTTTAAGTCAGGTCTATTTCGACTTCCTGATCCTCTGAGAACTTCCATGACTAGGGGTCAAGATATCAGTTCACATGGCAAAAATTTCCAGCTCAGATGACACTGAATACTACCAACAGGAATATGACGTATGTTCACAAGATACTGCAGATGAACTGGATTGCTGATTAACTGTCTCTAGCCTTCTTCCATGGAGTTCTTTCAGGCCTGTCTCTCCTAAGTCTGGAAGAAGTATCCTCTGTCGTATAAAGAGCCGACCCAGAAGCTGTGAAGGATCTTAGAAACTAACACACACAAACCTGAAATAGGAAATTATCTCAATGATGCAGAAACCACACAGATCAAGCTTTAGAAAACTTACTACTAAACACATCGAGGTTCAGCAACAGACAAGGCAGTAGCTTTCTGTCCTGTGGAACCCTGATGTAGGACCCCAGGTAAGACGATAACTCAGCATTCACAGGAAGCAGAGACTGCATTCCCAAGTATGTGAATCAGACAAAGTTACCAGCCACAGCTGTGAGATCATTTGCTGGGAATTTCCAGTGGTATTTTCAAGAACTGAAAGACCATGCTTCATCTTGACTTACAGCCACCCCCCAGAAACCAAATGCAGTACTGTCTTGATAAGCCAAATACAACCGGCAACTCTGCAGACACACAGGGTGTTCATACAGATCTTCCCTGGCTCCATGGAAAAAGCTCACATTTGTAGATCACCATGCATACCCACTGCCTAGTAAAGAGGCATGGGTCAGCCAGAATCAAGAGGAAACAGGAAAATTTCCCAAAGGATTAATCTGACAACCACTACACCACAAGCAAGAGGTTTGCCTGAGAATAGCGGTTAGAGACAACCAGATGCCTGAGATGTCTTAAGATGTCAAAACAAGTTTGCTAACCCCACCCACACACAACTGAGCTCTCATCAGTAACACGAGTAAGGAAAAAAATACCTATTTTGTTTACTCATGTAAAGAATTAATGCATGGAGTAGTTTATACACTAACAGGACATACTGTCAATAACTCTGAGTAGGCAAAATTTTCTAAAAATGAGGTTATGTAAAAAAGTTTAAATCTACTGACAAAACGTTTTTTCCTTCTTTAAGTGATTTATATGGACTCCACAGTTGGGACAGATTTTTTTATAGTAGCCAAACTAAAAACTGCAGGTCTGTTCCTTTAGTTTCTTCCTCATGGCAAGGAACACAGGAGAGCCAAGAGCGGCAGCAACTTGCCAGACTGAGGCTACTGTATAACACCCACACTCCAAATCAAAGCCTAATACTGTGCAGTGCTTTGGAAGTCCCAAAACTGAGTTAAGCTTTTATTATTACCAAATCTCCTGAGAGGAACTAAACCATGTCCTAGGGAGTCATTGGGTATCAAGTCATGAGGTCGCTGTCAGTACAACTGCTGACACCAGTACTAAGCAGTTATTAAGAGCACACCGATCACCTCAGATGGCACTTCTGTTATCAACTCCCCTTCTTGTTCATGAGGTTTGTGTTTCCTGAGAAATCCTCAGCATCCAGCAAGTACAGAGCTTCACCAAGGTATGATGTGGGGACACATCAGCTGTGCAAGCTCTCAAGTCCTGACTTTCGGATTTCAGAAGGTATGTTCACAGCCCAAATGCATTAACTACGTTAGCAAATCTCCAAATGGATAGACTTCACTAAAAAGATCAAAGTCACCAATACAGAAAAACTCCAAGTCAAGATGTCAAAATTGTGACTTGCAGGTAACAAAGAAAGAAATTTAACTGTTCTATGCCTCATGCCCTTGGAGTGGTCTAGATCAGGAAAAAACCTTTTTTATAAAATTATATAAAAAACCCACAATTTTTATAGGTCAGGAAAGAACAATCTTTATTAAGAAAAAGCTTTTGCAAGCACTTTATACAAAATAACATGGACAGAAAAATCTGAAAGAGAAAACTGTTTACAGTGTCTGCAGGGCATAAGTCGCAGTATGGGATGATGTATTTTAACAGTAAAGTAAGGGGTTCTGCAGCGAAAGAGAAGGGACCACAAAGAAAGTAAACTGTCTTAAGGTTAATGCATATGGGCACAGAATGCAGTTCTACTTAGGAGTTGGACTCAATGATCCTTGTGGATGACTTCCAAATAAGAATGTTCTGTACATCTGTACTCCATTTTTTTCATTAAAGCAATCAATAGGTAGTTAACCGACAAACTGTCACAGATAATGTACCATATTTAATTTCCAAGCAATTATTCTGATAGAGCATCTCTATTTCAACTAGCACAAAAATCTAAGCAACTCTTTCGATCTAAGACCAACACTGAAGTCATCTGCAGCCCAGACTCAAAAAGCCTCTTTTAGGCTTAAACATCCACACATATTTTGTACAGATCTCGATTCTCCTAAGAGAGGCCTGCAGGTGGTTCTGCAATGCGCCTGAGGTGTAATGCAACCTGAGAGCTGAGGGCAGGCACACCTGCATCTCCTCTAGCCCAGGGGGGACACAACATCAAGTGCCTTCTTCTATGTAAGGACAATTCTTTCCGGAAGACCAAAGCAGCAGCAACTCAAGGAGGTAAATATTGTAACAGGCACTTCGGGGAAGAGCTGCTCATCAGCTAAAATGATCCCATACTACTTTCTGATAAATTTAAGGAAGTCCTAGTCATTCTGTTTAGGCATATTCTGTAAGGCATATGTAAAATACGAGCTGCAGGCGATGGCACTTCCTTCCTCTCTGTTCAGAGCAACTACAGAATTTAGAGATCTATCTGTCAAGTTTGCCACTGCAAAGGCAAGAGCCTTCCTTGGAAACAGGGAGACAGCTCAAATCAGTACCACGCTAACCTTTCCAGCTTACTCAAGCTTTGATTCCAATGTCAAGTAGCACTATTCACATACTAGAAATTTTAACTTTGGAGTCTCACTCCAGTGCAAAGCAACTATATTTGAATTGTTTTTTCCCAAATCTCACAACATGGTCACTGAAGACCACTTACATTAATCTTTTTTTTATGTGTTAAAAATTTTAATTTTAAGCACTGCAAGGAAAAGGTTTTGCTACTGTTCTGCATTTTCCACATTTTCCTACAACTTTAGAAGCAGTAAGTACTTTCACTTTAAATCCAGCACCAGATAACCCCCACCATTTATTTTATGTGCAGCATAAAGAGTAAGGAGTTCCAGAGATCTAAAATAAAACTTGAGATAAGTTTGACAAAGGTCCTAAGGCAAGAGCATCTTCAATTTTATGAAATAACAAAAATCATGATTGCTGAAATTTTTATCTGTTAGAAACTGCCACCTTTTCTTAAGCACTAAAATCTACCTAATACAGTGAAGTATAAGAAAAGGACACTTCTACAAAAGATACAATGATTTAAATATATTCTTTTCAAACAGGAGAATTTTTGCTCACAAAAGGATCTCAAAAAGATGAAAAGTACACCCATCACTACCAGACTGAATTATGGATTCAAAAGCTTTCACTCTAAGCAGTACCTCCTGAAAAGCCTTTTGAAAAGGTGGCATAAGTGCTCAGTAGACAGAAGGTCTTGCCTATAAGACAAGCTTTCTATACGTGTCATTAAGCCAGAAGAACAGAACTTTAAATACAACTTCAGAGTAAGAGCTCATTAATCTCATTAACTCTGCTTTCAACTGTATAGCACCACCAAACAAAAATTAGGGTCATGAAGAACACACTGAGTTAGAAAACAGTGGCACTTAATATCAGACATGTAACTAATATACAACGACATTGTCTTTCCTCATCAAGAAAAAATTTACTATAGCTCCACAACAGCAGGCTTCAACTGTGAAGGTGACTTGAGAACCTTACAGATCCCCCTTCACCTTGATGCAATGTTCAGCAGCTGTGAGCACACCCCAGGCACTCTGTGCAGAGAGCGGCTATGGAGTACATCATGGAAATGATCCAGGTGAAAAGTATCCAACCACAAATGGGGAATTAAGTCGGGGTGGAGGCTTAAAATAAGCAAACACAGTTAGACCTCAGCTCCACAAGAAATTACCTGCTAGTGATTATGGTGCACCTAACTGTATGCACTTGGAGGAAAGGATAAATGGAAGGGTCAAGATCTTGAGTTACTAGTCAGTGCATTCAATCACAACAAAACAACTCCTCAAATAAAAAAAATAATTACACAGTTCAAAAGAGCCAAATAGAAGAATGGTTACTGAAAAGTTCATGACATGCACAAAGCCTGTTTTGATCAATTTGCAGCTGTCAGGAGCCAGTCTTCACACCATGCCTACCTCAGGTATGTTTCTCCAGGCAACACTTGGGTTCAATTAAGCTGCATGCAGAGTACAATACATACAAATCATTACATCCTAAAGCATTTAAAGAGAACTCTTTTCCTACCTAATCCAAGCTTATGCCTTTGCATTATTTAAAGATACAGAAATATTTGGGGTTTATATGTAGTTACAGTATGTAAAGTCACACATATCTTGTTAGGAACGAGCAGCAGCACCTCAAATGAAAACTCGTTTTCTGGACTCTTAAGAAGAGCAGCCACAAAGCAAAGTAAGGCAGGACATATCCTGCTACAGTGAGCTGGAGCTCTATGAGCAACTTGCCATACTTTGTAGTTCTTAAACAACGTATTAATGAAAGATTTACGCCAAAGACAAAAGACATCAGGGAAGTCAGCAAGGAGAAAGATGGATTTTATAAAAAAGGCTCAGTGAAAAGACAGAAGACATGACTAGTTTTATGGACTTGCGGTACACAGAGACATCAGTCCACAAGCGCCAAGCCTGTGCAGGTTATCAACAACCACTGCAGTGTTCACTAGACCTGGACTGCCACTCTGGTGTCATACCGGGCAGAGAGTGCTTCAGAGAACGAGGGTGAAGCAGAAGTGAACGTGATTTTGCAGACTGCAAAGCAGTTAAAACTTACTTTTATTCTTGCTAATCAGTAAGTTTTTGTCCTTTTCCATTGACCATCTGTTGTGTGAAGATCTTTTTCAAGCACAGCTGAAAAAACTGCACTTGTTAAATATAGGATTTTTCATTACATAGAACAGTAAATACTCATACTGGATTTCCAGCCAGGTATGTGCTTGAAGGCGTACAGAAAAGTAAAGTCAAAATCTAAAGATAAGGAAGAAATAAGAAAGGGAATGGTTTGGGTACCTCCAGTTCTAACACAGAAAAGGATGGAGGTTTCCAACCAATACTATTTGTAAGCCAGGAGAAAAATGAAAATCAACTCAAACTCAGGGAACTGGGGGTTTTAAAAGGCAACAAAGGTTTAATACGCAAGTGAGCTGCTACAGAAAAATAAGAGAAGCTGCACAGTGGCATCTTTACCAGAAAATGATCTTGAATTCTAGAAGAAGAAACACCTTCATACCTTTCTACAACATGATGTACACATGTATTATGATGCTTCTCTACACAGAAACATGCTAAGACACAGCCCTGAAAGAGACTCCTTCAGCCCAAAGGAAAATTGATTTCTGGTATTTTCTGTCTGTCCTGACTGCTGCTGTTTTAAAAAAGAAAGAGATCAACACCATACTTACACAGTGAACCAGCTGTGGTCCGTCCTCTTTTTGACCTTTCTTGATTAGCTTTTTCAGAAGCCAAAGAAGCTCTGGTTTGAATATTTCTTTTTACAGGGTTCTGCTGTGATTCTGCAGCCTTCTCCACTCCATGAAAGTATTTCATGTGATAATGCAATAACTTGGCTTTGCGGAAGGATTTTGAACAGTCCAAGAACTTGCATCTAAACTTGTGATCTTGGTCAACAGTTGCAGCTTTTTTTGATGCAAGAAAATCTGTTCTCCTACAAGGTTTTGTTACTGTAAGAACAAAACAGATAAATTGCCCCATGCATATGCTATATTTACCAAATGGTTTCCTAAACTTAAACAGCAAAAAGAAGCATGCATTCACACATATTAGCTATGAAATGCTAGAAATAAAATGTTAATGCCTTATCTGCCTTTAAGATTAGTAACTTTAAAGAGAAAACTCTACCCTACACTGCTCATAAATCTGGTTGTAATGACGCCACTGTTTTTATGAATAAGTTAAAATATTTTGCTTCCCTGAGTCCTTGCCCAACAGCTGATATCACTGTATGGTGCTCCTAAAGATAAAAGACCGAATCACAAGTCCGAATACTAAAGATTATTCATTCGCAACTATTCACATCTTTGGTGAAAGCAAGAAAACAGTTCTGCTTTTCTCCTTACAATTATTTTGCTACCTGCTTTCTTGGTGCAGAGTTCTGCCACCAAAGGCTGGTTACTTTCAAAGACAACAGAAGCAGTATGTCAGAACATTTTAAAAGTAAAATTGGAATTTATTTCAGTTTCTAAGCAGCAATGAAAAACAAATTTGCTTGCATCTGTTACAAATGTTCCCTATGTTACTTAGTTTCTCAAAAAAGTAAGGAAAGTCTAAAGATTCAAATGTAGGAACATTTTAAGGCACCTATTCCACAGAGCACTGCTCTGCAACCCAGAGCTGTATCTATCAAGAATTTTAGGAACTTTTAGTTCATATTTTTCCTAAGAAACATACAAAAGAAACATTTTGAACTAAATCAGATTACTGTCACAAGTATCTGTACTCAATACAACACATAAGAAGTAAAAATGAGGAAACGATCTAAATAGATCTACACAATTATCCATCACTAATACACACACAGCATCAAAAAATCCCTCTCCAGCTAGAAAACAATGGAAAGGAGGTATCATTTTAAAAAAAGCTAGCCTCCAAATACAATTTTTCCATTTGCTTTGCCAGTACTAAATTGTTATTTCCATCTTTACAAGTTTTCGACTTTCAGGATTAAGAAAACAGTGTTTAAGTGCAAGACCCGAACCTAGCAACCATGACTAAAACTCAAGGGATGCAGCACACGAATGAAAATTAAGACACTGTATCAGAAGTAGCTCTAAGCAAGAGACAAAAGTACCCAAAAACATCATGAACAAGAGTAAGATTTTCTCTACGTGCAGTAGGGCTTTGAACAAGAGTGTTAAAGGCAGTGTCAGCACGACCCTGGAGTAAAAACACGGTACAGCTTGTTTCCAAGTTTTTAGCATGCAGTAACAAAAATGGTGTTACTGAACAGCAGAATTAAAGGTTGTCACAGTGCAGGGAAGCATCCGAGACAGCTATACCTGAGGCACATCCAGCCTTTAAGTATCATGTACAAACAAATCTTTAACACGGAGAAAACACAAGCAGTTGTACCCTAATGCATAGGGAAAGATTAAGTCATATGCAACACCAAGCTGGTTAAAAGAAAGAAAGAATATGCAATAAAATTGGAGAACAAAACAGTACAAAGGAAGATACTAGCTCTGCGTGTTTCACAGTGGTAATGACCAGGAGGAAGACACTGTGGCATAACCACATTAAGAACATGCGGACAGGAACATCAATAAGACTGCAGCAAAGCCAGACTCACACTTGCAGAAAGATGAATTTTGCCACTACCAAAATCAAAATATACTGCAGACCACCAAAAGCTGCATATAGGAAGAATGAAAACATTTCAGGAAGGCTCAGTGCAATGGCCTGTGGGTTTAGTGAAAGCAAACACAGAAAGGTCCTCTTGACTGTAAAGGAATAAAAACAGCATTTGGGACTACAGATGCTGAGAATCTGTTACTATTTAGTAACCAACATGAAGCTGGAAAACAACTGCAGCAGAAGGGACTAATGCGGTCAAAAAGACTTAACAAAAACCATTATAAAGATGACAAGGGAAACTATTACACCATCACACAGCTGTCAGTATGAGGCCCTGCATCCAGAGCACTTCTCCTCCACGGAGCTAGAAAGATTCTGAAGAAGATATAGGGAATGGCTTCTACCTAATCGGCTACAAGTTCAAAAAGGAAATTATTGCATTAGCTGAAGTTAGAAATAGGGATAACAAAGACACGGGGCAAAGGGAAATGAAGCAGACAAAAAGCTTAACTGCAATGTGCAAAAGGAATGAATTCAGAGTAACAGAAATACAGACGATCCCACAAAATCTGAAACAAAGCTTCAATCATTCCCATCACTACATTTTCCTTCTTTACAAGTATCACAATAGAACTCCCTGTCACCCAGGCACAGCAGGAAAGTGACAACCAACTCTGCCACCCAGGGGAGCCTTTGGAGAGCCCTTGTTCTGTGCACTCTGAAAATGACATCCTACACCAACACCTAAAGCGGCAGCTACCATCCTTACACGCGGAATTTTTGCTCACAACATATGACACTACAATTGGTTTCTAGAGAAACAAGTTTGGTGTATTGTCTTCAGATTTTCAGGCAATTGCCTTTACAGAGGAGCTTGGTGGGTATTTTCTGTGAGTACAGAGGAAAAGGAATGGTAAATTGACACCTGCTATTTCTCCCATGATTATAATCAAAATTCAAACTCCTCATCTGCTTTTCAGCCATTACAACATTAAGCACAGACACCCATGGTCAAACATCAATGTGTCCTTTAAGTTTCACTACAGAGAAAAACATTCCTTCAGTGTTCCCATCGGCAATGCTTCCCACTTTTCACTGGGCTGAATTATCCAAGGCTCAAGCTATGACCATGTTCAGCAGTAAGTTTACTGTAAAATGCACAGTGTGAAGCTTCCAAGTCCACCAGAAGTGTTTTCACACTATCACCAATTCTCTCTTTGACATGACTCCTGCTGGGACAGGAATATTTGGCAGCAGCAAATATATATATATATATAAATAAAAATATACCTTAACTGAAGGTCTGCCATCCTGTGGCATCTCCTGCAACACCCTGGTAAACAATCCAAGAAGCCAGCAGCACACAGAACTCTTCCTGTTTCCCCCCACTTAAAGGTGGCTTTACTACAGTTTCAAGCCATTAGACTTCCACACACAACTGCTGGCTAAAATGTGGAGACCTTCACTTTCTATTTCCTGGTCTCCAAAGAAATACTAAGTGAAGATCAAATTATTTCTTCACTTGCTGTTAAATTAAACACGCTGAAACTCTCTAAAACTCATGTTCTCTGGCGCATTATCATCCTGATAGGTCATGGTAACAAACATGCTTGAGCTGACAATTTTCACACTGTGCTCTGGACCACTTGACACCACTGGGCAGTGTCCTCACTAATTACTTATTTCATTCAACTTATTTCTTCTGAAATCTTCTGCTGTTTTTCCTGTAGCTCTCAAACTACATTTCTTCCTTCATTTTCAAAAACCCCCTCTCTTTCAATACGTCAGTCGTGAAACAAAAACCATCTTGCTTAATTGCTCTTCTCAAGCTAATTTAGGTAAGGACAGCATCCAAGAATTTCCAGTGCATTCAGAATCCACAGGAGGAGATGCCTGGTGTAAGAAATACATAACAGCATCAATAATCACTGATCATTACATATTTATAAACTTGTGAGGTTTTGAGCTGTAACATCACTTGGCACTGCAAGAACTACTCAAGACAGTATTTCCTATGACACTCCACTCACCAGTTCCCCCCTGTGCTGGAAATAAATCGGTGCCAATAAAAGCAGCCTGTACTGGCAGTAAAGCACGTAAGCCTTGCAGTGCAGCACTCACACCTCAGCGTACTGTTGGAGGGGCCAGGTGGGGGGATGTGAAGGCTTTACCTGCACTTTGACCTGTAACTGGAACACTGTGACCAGACTGTGGTGCCCCACCCTAGGGAGCTTTAAGTGAGCAACGCAGGATGGACTGACTTACCTACCATATATTGTTAGGCTCAAAAATACAACTTTCACGCTATCGTGAAGGGATTAAAGCCTACTGAGGTGAGCTGCAGGAGAAACAGCAGCTCTTGCAAACTGATGAAAAGGTCTTAGGCTTCTCCTTAACTGAAACCCAAAGCTAACAGCAAAATCAGAAAAGCAGGCGTAAGTATAAAGCAAATAAAATCCCTGATGCACCTCTATGCAAATAAATAAGTAACTTCAACAGTGCTAGCAAATACAGCTACAAACACAATAGCAGATGTGCACAAAACAAAGGCAGCTCACCTTCAAATTTAAAGGAATTTTTAAGAGTAAACTCACATGAACAGCTATGAAATGCTTCTGGTTTTGCATGTATGCAGAGCTTTAACTGGCTGCAAAAATTTGCCAACTGACTGTCACATATCTTTTGGAAAGACAGCTTGATTTAGCTAAATTCTGATCACCCCTTCTTGTCATTAGGGGGCCAAAAGCCAGCAGAACAGGATTCTAATCTTTCAGTACATGTAATTATTCACAATTTCGGTGAAGCTTTTTAAAAAGGAACTTCGTTTTTGACAAGCAATGCTATATTGCCCTTTTAGAACATGTTACATTTTAAAACATCTCAGTTATAGGAAGACTCCAGACTGTGTTTGCTGTTATAAATATCTGCAACCACTATTAATCTTGAATCATCTACCAATCAGTGACTAGAAAAACACCCTTTAAAAGGAATGCTCATGTCCTTAAAAGTTCCTGATATTCAAATGCTATAAAAATAATGTTCTTCCTATACATCCTGCAAGATAAAATTTGTACTACCAGAATATACTACTCAACAATGCCAAAAATGACACCAACAAATCACACTGAGGAAAACGGGTTTCACAGTATTCTCCTACAGGAAGGTAATTCATTCTCATTAAGTGACTAGAATTGAAGTCTACAGACAAATAATAACGGTAATACTGGGTTACAATACTGCCTTTGTTCTACACATGGAAAGCTACCAATGACTAACTTCCATGCTGTACATTGTGGGAATCTCACATGCAACACACACCCTCTCATCCCACACACACCACCTACTCTCCAACAATGTACTTTGGCCCCTGCCCAAGCCCCAAATCTCTTTAAAACACAGGGCAGACTAATGAACATAACCGCCTGACACACAGTTATTCTATCTGGAGCCTATCTGTTCCCTTGCTAATCATCCATAAATTATTTAATTCAGCTTCCAGTCTCCAACACCAGCTATTTTCAGGACAGCATGCCTGGGCTCAGCAACATATCTACCCCTCCATAAGAGCAGAAGCCACTGGCAATTTTTAGAAGTATTTTCAGATCCCACCAGAGGCACCTGACATTGTCATGCTGCTACACACATACACCACTACCAGGTAAAATACCAAGTCCTGCTGTTCCCCCATCAAGCAGCTCATCAGCACTGGGGTGTACCAGTACAATCCCACAACCAAGACAGAGCACAGAGAAGGAAACACAGATCCACTTTTAACTACAAAGGATTTCTCTGTGATAGAATAATGGATTTTCTAAAACTGCTTGCTAATAACATTTTTAATGTTGGTTAAGTATGGAAATGTAGATTTTTGCACTTGGATTTCAGATTACAGTATTTACTCCAAGACCCTGCATAGCTTTTATCATCAATCCTTAAGAGTACTCTACAATAAGAACACCTGCTTGCCACACCCGGATGTCCACTCAGGTGCATGTCTGATTTCTAACGTTAACTGAAACAGCTTTCAATTAAATAAAATCCACACTCAGAAGTGTGGATTTTTATGTAAAAAACAGTGTTGTACCTCAGGTCAGAATTCAATGTGAGTGAATATTCCCAAATCACCTTTAATCGAGCTTGCTCAAGTCTTAACAGAAGAGCTAGAAATAAGAGTACACAAACTCTCTATCAGAGCCTTTGGGCAAGTGTGAGCCAAGCCCTGCTCCCACAGCTTTGCTGCTTGTATCCAATGAAGCAAGCTCAGGCCACATCCCACACATTCCATTCATGTGAATCACACTACACACACAAATATTAAGCATTCAGTTGGAATTCTCCCGAGTTCAAACTCAAATTACAAATGCTCAGCAGTAGCTGAAGGAGACCAACATCAAAAGAGCTCATATTTCTAAATAGTGTAAATGTGTAAATTTTCATTTACACATCCAACCTAAGTGAAGAGGTCGGTTCCTTCCAGCACTTTCCACCCATTAGTGGAAAGGAAGAGGACATGTGACTTGAACAGTTATACCCAAGTGAGTGAGAGAAGATAAATGCAAACAAGAGGCAAATTTAAAATAACCAAACAAAACAGAGATTACTCCAGCAATGCTGAGAAACCGTAAATCTCTCCAAGTGTTCTGTTACACTTAAAATTAAACTTGTTAAATAGAGCATAAACTAGGAAATATATACTTCAAGTTTCCCCAGTTAGCTGTAGATCAATAGATTAAAGTTATGAGAAATAATCACCAGACAGCACCATGTTTTGACTATGTCTACTATCTGCACAGGAAATTTCAATTTGAAAAGGCAAGGTAAGAACACTCCCCAGCTAAGAGAAAATAGAATAAATGTATTACAACAGACACTGAAATTTTTGAACTATTTCATAAATTTGCACTAAATCCTCCAAGTCTAAACATAAGGATATAAAAATGCATAATGAGGATTTCCAAACAGCAGTAACAGTAGTATTACCACATACGTGCAGCAGATTAAGGAGAAAAGAACCTGACCTTTTATGGTGTTAAATTCAATTTAATCCAGAATTCCAAACACTGAAAACAAGCATTTGTTAACTTCATCATCATGCTGAAAATATTACACCCAGTCATTTAAAAATTACAATTTCCACTTTTAAGATTGCTGTCCAACTTTAAAGCATAAGACTAAAACTGAGTCCACAAGGAATAAAAATATGCGTTTTTTACCATGGTTAACATTTCAAAAATGCTCCCTTTTAACACTTGCACAAGTAGAAAACACCCGGTGTCAGTTGCCTTAAGAAATGCATCAACATTAAGTATGAAAAACCTGAACCTGTAGCAGCAGAAGGTTCTTGAGTTCTGACAGGAACAGAGGAAGACTCAGTGTCTTCAGCTTTTTCTTCCTGCAAACTGGCATCTGCACTGAGTGCTGTGCTATGCAATGCGTTTCCAGGTGCTCCTTGTTCACCACAACTTTGGTCAGATTCAACAGGAATTTCTAACTGGACTAGAATGAGAAAAAAAATTTCCCCTGAGTAAAATGTATACAAAAACATACTTCAGAACTCGGGCGGGGGGCAGGGAGTGGGGGAATCCTCATCACATTATAATGGAGAAAAATACCCATCCATGCTCTTGACTGCTTGCTCTTGGTCACACACAATTTTTGCAACACAACTAACTTGTATCCCTCTGAACTTACAGCTGCTGAGAAACACACAACTTAACTGTTTATAGCCCAGAATAGGACAGATCTCACACCACTACAAGAGCTCCCTCAAAAGGGAAAGGCAGTGAAGCAGAGGGCAGAAAAGGGAGTGTTATCTTAACCCTGTTTAAGCATAAAAGCATCCCATTTGATGCTTTTAGTGTTCAACAACATGATTAACCTGTAAGAACTGTAAGAATTCAGTACAAGGGCTGTTACTTCTACAATGTGAAAGTGTTAAAACTTTGAAATTACCTCATTTTCACAATCAGAACCTGCATTCCCTACAAAAGAAAACCAACCAATCAAAAAAACCCAAACCAACTATTTCCTTGGAATTTTTAGCCTATGGAGCTCTCCTTTGCTGGAAAAGCTCCCATCACCCAAGGGAAATGCTGAGGTTACTGACAGAAAGGGAATCAAAAGCCAAAAGCAATCAGGGCAGCAGAGCAATAGAAACTTTACATGAGTCTTCCCTGTACTGCTGATGCAAACAGGTTTTCATGGCAGATATAGAGCCTGCAGGTTTAGCAACTGAAAATATAACGCTTGCAACAACCACACGACCATCTCATCCCAAAATCTGGGGTACAGTGTGAAGGCACTTACCCTTCTCAGATTCATTTTGGTTAGGTACTGCATCTTTCCAAGTCTGAATTTCCGTGGAAGTTGTGACAAGATCTGTATTTAAAATCTCATGGCTAATACTGGATGAGAGTCTTGAAGATCGCCTCCTGATCTGGTCTCTCTCAGCATTATCTGAAGAGTTCTTAAATTTTTCCTGAGCTGGAACAGTTGTATTTAATGGTACTATGCAGTTACAGGAGTACAAACAGATCACAAGCAAACTTCCAAGTTCTTCCCTCCCTGTGACTCCTTTGAAAGTGTGCTTTTAAGGATTAAGGCTTAAGGAGATTTTTTGCACCAAAAGCTAAAAAGCCTGGAAAATTAGGCCTCTGTAAAAGCTACAATAAGTTACAAATAAGCATAAAAATACAGCAAAAGCTCTCAACTTTTTTCTTCTAGTAACAGATTTGAAGTATGAATACAGATCAGTATCTCATTAGTTTCTTACTGAGAAAAAAAATTCCACTCAGTAAAATGCACACAGAGGCATACTGCAGAGCAGTGGGGGTGTGTTCATCACCTTATAGTGGAGCTGGTCTACACAAACTGTTCCACGGACTAAAGGAGTTAGATGAGACAATTCAGACACGCAAAAAGCTGTGACTGAGCTGGATAACCTACTAAAGTTTAAGACTGTGGTATTAAGAAAGGAAAGTTTCTTCAGCTCTTCATCTCCTTGGCCATGACACTTTTACAGAGAATATAATTTTCTTTCCTCATCAACACACTCAAGTTCTTCAGCCTCCACACAAAGATAAAATAGAAGCTATTCAACTGCAGTGGCATGAATATTTATGTACCATTAAACTGCCCTTGCTTTAATCCTCCATCTTGTAACTGAAGAGTTTCTACAACTTCTAAGGCTTCTATAGCCTTCTATATATTGGAGGCAATATAATCACTGCCACCCATACATCTATGAACTTTTGCATCAAGTCTCACAACTTATGCCTCCTTTATCCAAAACCAACTTTTAAGATTTAGGGGGGAATTCCAGCATGATGATGCCACATATGAATGGCAAATTTGTGAAAAACAAATGCTGTACTTCAGTCAATGCATCTATCACAGTTCAAGATTAATACCATAGCTGTTTTATCCCTCCTCCATCCATTAAGCTTGAAGAACTTTTATATTTATACACACACACATAGTGTGAGAGCTAAATATCAAAAAACTCACACAACGTTTTTTCAATCCTGGGACGCTTCAATGGAACATCACCTCCTTTAGGTATTTTCCGACGTCTTAACTCCAAAGTTATGGGCTGCAGTGTCTGAGAACTTGGCTCTACATATTTACATAACAGAAGAAAAATTGATTAAATACAAAGCTGTGAAACACTTTAACACAAATTCCCAAGCCTCACAATCTAAAATACTGGACCTGCATAAATACAGCTTCATCCAGCCTTCTAAAACCCGTATAGTAGTATTCAACCCTACTACAGGTATGCTTTACATTGTGTGATGGTTACTTGCCTAAATCCAATCTCTGACCAAACCACCAAGGCTCCAAACTTCAGTATGTTCCTGGCTGTCCTGAACAAAGATGAACTTAATTTTTTTTAAGACTTTCTAGACATTTAGGCTGTGAAAGAGCAAGACACTTCTTATTCCTTTAGGTAAGTTTAAAAGTGTTCTGGTACATGCCTAAACATTTAAGCTTGGCTACATACCCGTGGGAGGTGTTATTGGTGGTCTGCCACGCTTTCGCTTAGTTTCTTTCGCATTTTCCTGTGGACTCTTTACCTTGTCATTCTCAGGCTTCTTCTCAACTTGTGTATCTACTGAATATTCCATATCATTCTCTGATATATTCTCTTTATCTTCTTTTCCATTCTTAGGTATATTCTTTTCTGAGATCTTGCCTTTTTCCGAGATGACTATAAATTTTCCCTCTTTATCGGGTTGTTTAACTCGTTTCTCAGTCTTTAATGTCTTTTCATCTTCGTCTTTCTTTGCATTACCTGTTGCTTTCCTTTGCTCTTTAAATTTCTCCTGGTTTTCAGGAGATGATGGAATTTCATTACCTCTTTCCTTAGGCTTAGCATCACCCACAATATTCTAGAATAAAGGCAATGACAGGAAAATCAACTCACTGTAGTCTAAAAGCCACCCCGCCCCTTTGTGTGTAGCAGACCTGCATCTTTGTCCAATTTTTCAAGTGATACAAGTACACACTATTGCACTCTATTGCAACACACAGATTAAAACTTAGAGGCACGTGAACTAGTGAAGGACCTGTGCAATGTGAACAGGACAGGTCAAGAAATCCATTCTTCACCTCGCAATGGCAGAAGACATTTGCTGTTCCTCTGCTCCCAGAAGTAGGCTGGGTCCCTACTAGCTTGTGCAGTACTACACAAAACCTACTTGGGACACTGCAGAAAGAGTGAGAGTCAGGAGCAGAGAAAACGGCAGACAGCTCAATCACTTGGATGTGCAAACTCTCTTCCTTTCACAGAAGAGTCTCATTCAAAGTAGACACGCAGTTTGCTTGCACTAATCATTGCTGCTGATACTGCTAAGGCTAATCCACATCCTTCCCCTTTTGTGATCAGGCTTTACACCACTGGGAAGGGGCAGGGAGGATGATACATGCTAATGATGTTTTTTTCCCCTTCCAGTGATCCTGGTACAGGCTGTCCCAGATGAGCAGAAATCTTCTACCTTTGCACACAGGTTAGTAATTTATATTTGGTCATGTGTCAACACTGCCTTTAGTTCAACTAATTCTCTCTTCCTGTTACCTAACTGAAGCAGGAAGAGCAACCATGCTGCCTCCCAGACACAGTTCTACAGGGCACAACAATCTTGAACTTTGACCCAGGATGAGAGGACAGGAAAGGCTCAACACCTTCTTGGGGAAAGGAAGTGGAACACGTGATTCAAACCACATGAAATTCTGAGAAACCACTTAAGACTGACTATTTCCTTGTACTGCACTACATCTTGCCTTGTCCCACTCCAGTATTCCTGTCTATCTGTGGCTTACACGAATTGATATCTTTTAAGGTCTTTTCAGACCAAAGCCTTTAGAAATAATACTGCTGCATTAAAATGGTGAACATGCAATCTGCTCCACCCTCTATAATATTATTTCAACCATACTTGGAATAGATGTGATTAAAAAAAAAAGTCACTGTTTAAAAGCATGAAATGAAATTGCTATATATTCCATGAAAACAGACAGGTAAATTGGAAGGAAGTCTTCCACATGTCTGAGCACTCCTTTTACCACACATCCTGTAAGTCTGTATTCTGTAAATTCCTTATGGGAGAAGCTTCAGGGGAGAAGCTTTAGCAGCAACTCAAACATTGGGAAAAAATAAACAAAACAAAAACCCCATCCCAAACAAACAAATGAACACCTACCACCTCAAAAAACAACACTCAGACAACTACGTTTCAACACTTTCCATGCTTACAAAACCATCTGATTTGAATCAAGTATCTGGTACTGGAATACTCCTAAGCCATCCTAGTCAAAATTTTCTCAAAAAACTGAATCATTAATACAGTATGTCTGAATTACCTCTTGGTGTTACTGAACTCTTACAAGTTGTGTGTCCTTGCAAAGGCACATTCACACTGTTACAGGTCATTAGCATTTTACCATCATTGTTCAACACAGCCATTTACACACTCTACACAGGGACAGAGAAATACTGTAATTAAAGGAATTATGACCTGCTTATATTGTTCCCTTCATGAACTGTGTGGTTTGGAGCACTTTTTTTTTCCTTAACAAGTACTACTTTTTTTTTTTCTTAACAAGATTTGAGCCATGTGTGCCTTCATGACTACACTCTCTCCCCCCTGAAGAACAGGAACAAGACACCTCCCTTCCACTTCCAACATTCTGCTACACTACTGCTGCACCTGGTTTTTTCTGATTCTTGAACACTCCAGTACCTCAAGTAATTTTTTTTTCAAACTTTACTTCTGGTTGTATAAGTAGAGCTCACTAGTAAATTCTCACTTTATGCTTTTTTATGCTAAAGGACAGAAAAAATGTTCTAGCGTAACTTAAGAGATTCTCTTGGACTAAGAGAAATCTTCTTGGACAAAGGATAAAAGGAGAAAACAGAACCAACCAAAAACCCCTCTCGTCTCCTTTCAAAACCTTTCCAAAGCTATGCAGTATCACGAAACTTCCCAGAAGAGTGATGAAAATATTTCTGTTTACTTATGCAGACTATTTCTTCAGATTGTTCAACTCCCTTTATTTAACACTGAATATCATAAAAACATTTCTCATGGAAATGAAGATTCTGCAGTAGTTCATTTGTGAGTATTAGTCAACTTTCCACCACACACAATGATAACCATTTCAAAGCTATTCAGGGCACTTTACAGCAAATGTGAAATAGTGTTCTGTCCCAGCCTGGCAGATACAGAAATCTGGAGGACTGCCTACCTCTACACAACAGTGACAAATATAAATTGTACCAGTGACGTTCATTACTGGAATCTGTGTTTAAGACTGTACTGGGGTGACAAATTAAATTTCTTTGCTCAAACTTAAAGTTTCAGAAAACTAAAGGCAGAGAGCAGGACAAAAAACAGACATGCTACAGTTACCACACAGGAATGTGTGGCAAGAGATCAAACTTAAAATCCTGTCTGTAATGAAAATTATTCTGAAGCAGGTATTTAAGAAGTTTTAACCAAGTTACTCAAGACCAGAACTTGGTCAGCCTTTCCTACATGCCTGTACATGAAAATCAAAGTACAGAGCAGCACTTCCTCCTCCTCACCATCAGCACAACAGCTTCTATTTTTTTGAATGTAATGGCTCACTACTACTTTACATCATGAGCTGAAGGCTGAACCCGTGTGCTGAGCAAGCGAAGGGTTGGTAAAACAGCCAAACCACAAAAGGGAAACAAGGAATATTTAAAAAAACTGGTCGTCTCAAAGTTGTGAGGTGAAAGATTAATAGCCATGCTCCTTAAGTGTCTCATGAATATTAAGCAGTTACTTTGGGAAAAAATAGTTTCTGTCCACTCCATAGTTGTCACTTCTTTATTTTTAAATATATATATATATAATTTTTAAATATATATATATATTTAAAGTAATCTCAAACAGGTAAAACAATCACAGCACAATTCAAAACCTTACCACTAGTTTAGTATGTACATTCTGAATTTTCCAATGACTTTCAGAAATCTGCTTTACTTATATACCTTGACTTCTTTAGTTCAAGAGGTGAATCTAAAAAACCTGAGAGCTCTGCAAATCATACCACAAAGATTCACATTTCATTTTAAGGGATTCCCTTTAATGAAGGGGAAATGAAGTGTCCTTTTTCCCTTTCTGAGATATCTATCCATCACCTGTTTTCATTTTAAGGGATTTCATTTCATACATACTGTATTTTAGCAGTAAAGGTTCTTAATTAATTTCACATTTTATAATTCAACAGATTTAGCCATCTGAACTGCTCATTTAACAATATGCTAGCTGCACAAACACCATACTTACCTGATCTTTGGAAAAAGCTTTGACATGAATGTTTTTGACTGTCTGAACTACACCATCATAAAATTTCACAGTGTATGTACCTAAAATACGAAAACAAAGTGTAAGAGTTCAAATATCAGAAGATATTTAACACAGCACCAGCTAACAGCTCCCATACTCCAGCTGCACAATTAGCCCTAGACGAAAGCTTCTTTACCTGTGTTGTCAGAACCCTCAACACAGAGCTCCTATCACAGGCCAGGAAGACGCAGCAAAGTTATCCAAAACAATTCTGGTCAAAAGAAAGGTGCATGTCTAATCTTAGAGCTGCTCCTCAGATGCACCTTAGTCACAAAACCCCAAAATATTTTTGGTGGAATATTCCAATATGTAATTACACAGTCCTTTTCTCCTTGATCTTACAACAAAGACAATCTAAAGCAAGCCCAACATTAGAACAAATCATTCACAGTTCCCCCTCCCCTGCTGATTTTTAAGGGGATTTTGCAGCTCTGACAATGGGTTTTAATGCAGTTTATAGGCAATAACAACAAATTTAAGAAACAACTTTCCCCACATATATACTTAAAAGCAAGTACTGACTGGATATCCCAGCAGAAAGCTTTTTTCTTGTAAAAAAGGAAAGAGGTTAAAAAAGTTAATGACAGACTAAAACACATAATTGAAAATGCAATTTTCCACAGCTGATTTCCATCTGCTGTAGTATCTCTCCACCTAAATGAGGTTCCAGCACAATTAGAAATACATAACTACTAAGTGTTACAAAACCAGGAATCCTTACCATCTTTGTTAACAGAAGTAACTTTGGCTGGATAGAAGCGACAGTCAGACCAGCACGCCAATACCCGATCGTTGATACGAAATCCCTATGAAACAGTAGTTAGAAGTGTCTTCATCTGAGAATTACTGAAACATACAACTTCATTAAAACATTTCAATTACTAGCTTTCCAATGTTTAGAAGAAATCATAAAATTTACAAAGCAGGTAACACAGCAACAGTGAAGAATTTTAAAGGTCATCATTCATACAAAGACACGTTAAACTGTTACACAAATGTTCTCAAATTTCTACTTACTGCACAACCTTCTTCCTCATGCAATCCTTCCTTTCTTAACTGTATTTTCTCTAGGGGACGCAAATAAGGACTGTCCCAACAAAACCATTCATCATATCTATGGTTCCAGCGCTTGAAATGGATAAGTACTTTCCCCTCTTCATAATCAATTTCTTCAATGTGCGCTGGATACCTAGTCAAAGGTAGATTAAAATATTTTAATTACGAATAAGGTAAACTGTCTCAGACACTTTATACAAATTACCCTTGGTTTAGCTCCTACAATTGTATTGATTTGGTGTACCACTCGTGTAAGCAATAAAGATGCTACATAATGAGGGAGCAAAGCACATAAGAAAACCCAAAACTGAACAGCAAATGCAAACATTGGCTGCAGCAAGAGGAGACAAATTCTTAGTCTAGGGTGGAAAAAAATTTAACTACAGATTTGGAAGTCAGAAAGACCTTCCCTACATCTAGACATATCACATTTTACAAAATCAATAGCTTCAGTCCACTCTTATCAAGAGTAACACTTGGGTGCCAATACACTCACTTCTCTAAGATACCCATCACCAGGCATCATGAATCATCTACCCAATGCAACAGGAAAAATCCAGCAGGCACACTAAATGTAATTTAAGTGTTAGACTCTCAAAGTTAAATTTAATTTGCAAAATCTTGGGATCTTTAAGATATAAATTTCTTAGTACATTAGTAGTAAGGGAATCTGAGATGAGCCAAATTCAAATGTTTCTGATCAGGAAGACCTTGCAAACTCTGTATTTCTTTAAATTGCATTGGTAATTTGTAACTTCAGTACAGATTTCAGAATCACAGCTATTTCACTATCCCAGATGAAGGTAACATTCCAAGTACAAAGCTTTCCCTTCCACAATAGGAACATCAAGAGAAAATTTCCATTTGTTGGTGTTTTCGGTATTCTGGAAAGACAAGGCCTCAGTGAATTCTTGAACAAAGGGCTGAAGACAAAACTCAGTTCCACAAGTATTCTTTATCTGGCAAACCACACTTGAAAGACAGAACAAGTGGTAGAAAGAAGTGGCATCTCAAAAAGATCAAGCATGATACTAACAGTAAAGCCTAGACATGTAAGAATTAAGACTCAAATGCAACCCAGGCTACCATTCTACAAACCTACACAAAGAGAAAGCAAATCTACCTACAACTGAAGTTCTCCAGCAGATCTGAGTCATGTCCAGTCATGACTTCACAAAAAACTATTAATAGGACATACTAGAGTCTTACACTGCAACTACAGACTAAGAATACTCACTGCCACACATGTCAAGCTATGCCATTAGTTCATCCCAATGTATTACCAAAATGCATGCAGCAAAGGCTGTAGAGGAGAGGAATTGCAATGGCAGATATTTATGCAGGGACATCTGTAACTGGTTACCAACTTCTTGGGAAAAAAAGAAACTTCCTTCCTGTGACAGTCAAGTTACTTTGTACTTAGGTAACTCAAAGCACTGCCCTCCACAAGCTCTTGAGGGGGCAGTAGTCACAGTCACAACCTAAACAGATTATTTTTGGATATCACTAAGTACAGGTAATGACAAAAATCAGCGTGCCATTTCTTACAATCTGAAAGCAGCAAAAACAGGTAAAAAAATCCCAGATCCTCTCAACAAGAGAGCAGCCAGAAGGGTGCTCTTGCCATTGGGACTGCAGTATGCCTAGGACTCGTTTAGATTTTCAATGATGAAGAGGGAAGCTGATAAAAAGGACAGAGTGCTCACTCAGTATGAAGCTAATAATCCTGTCCAAGCAGATAACCACCTCTAGGAAGCACAATTCACTTTCTACCATTGACATGAGACAAGCCCAAGTTACAAGAGCCAACTAACTCAATGACGCGAGACTGCTCCCTGCTTCATATCCAGCAAAAGAAGGAACTTTCTCCACCAGAACCATACATCAGTATCATCTGCATCTATCCCACTTCATTAATGGGAGTCAAGATCATCAAGAAAAGCGTATCTGACAATGAGACCAAATTTGAGTCTACCTGAGTAAGTGTGGTTGAGCCAGAGCTTTCAGATCTCGGAGAACACGCTGCAAAGCCTCAACATCTTCTCTTTCTGAAGCAATAAACATCAGTTAACATACACTCAGTGCTCTTGACTGAAAGCAGGAAACCTATTACAAGCTGTGCTAGACCTATCCATGAACTCTGACAGACCTTGGCACCTCGACACCACTTTCCTTTCAGATGAGAGCACTGGCAGCTACAAAACAAAGCAGAAAGGGTCACAGAAAGGTTCATAGGTTCTCAACAGCCCTGAGCACCACACACTGACAGGCCAAGCTTCCTTCCTCCCACACCTTTTGTAGAACTGAGCAAGCACACCACATCAGGAGGTATAAGTGCTCACAGACTTACACAGAAGAGTAACAGAACATTACCCATACACTTCCTCCATATAGCCTGTGAACATACATAGGGGTAGACGTAACTTAAAAGAAATTCAGACTTGTTTATAAAAAAAAATACTATGAGAGGATACACTAAGTGAAAGGCCAATAGCTGAAGTTTGGATAAGGCCCCAGAGAACAACTAAGATATGTCCAGGGTGGCTCAACACATCCTCCCCCAAACTACAAAGGAAGTATTCAGCTGACTCAATGGATATTCAAGACAGCTAAGAGATCCTGGGTAAGAAAATCCCAAATGGTACTGATTTAAATATTTATCTGAAACACTGTGAAATTGGAGACATCTTGCAACATACAGGAAGGGCAAAACAAGTAGTTTTTCAGCTCAATTTGAAAGGAGTGATGCACTCATACCTTTCAAGGACTCATGAACTGGCTAAACAGTAAGAGAAAATCTCTAAGATGGCCAAACTGCTAGCATTAGTTTTCTAAGAACCTAAGAGGCAATCAAAACCTCAAGAACTAAATAGACTATGGTTAGCAATGACTAGCAACCTCAGACTACAGCTATCTAAGCACAGCAAACAGTATGAAAATGGGTTTATGGTACACAAATGTAAAACTATCCTCTTCTGGGAAGAGGCAAATATCTGGAAATTCCCTGGACTACATCTGTTTCCCTTCTCTTTTCCTATGCACCAAAGCAGAACTGTTATAAACCCCCACTCCCTTGGAACTAGGAAGGGACAAGCTTAGTGCAGTCAAAGCAATGCAGAGAGGGAAGGAAGCACCCAGGAGAAGCAGCACTGTAAAGAACAACAGTTATAGTGGTTCATCTTTTTAGTACTTAAGAGACCAATTCCTGACAGCACGAACAACTGAACTCATGGGACTGACAATCTGAATCTTAACAGGGTAGCACCATACCCTTAATATTACTCAAGAGCTCTAACCATCATCAAAAGCCCCTTCACATCCATTTTACTCAGACAACAGACAGAAAAACTGGGATGTGTCATTACAAGGTAACAAACATCATTTGCCTATTGCAGGCATCCAGAGCTGTCATCCTCTTTTCAGTAAGAAAAGATGCAGCTAGCCACCACTCAGTTTAAATGATTCAATGCAAAAGGTTTCAAAATGTCACTTCAGCTGGGACAGTGCGCCCATGTCCATGGCTACAGCAACCCCTCTGCGATCCCTCTACTCAGGGCTGCCCTACTGCAGCAGTCCCTCTCCTTCATCCTCTGAACTCCAGCACTATGAGACCTTTCAGGATCCACAGAGGCTCTCTCCCTATAGCAACCTGAGGACAACAGACCAACCTTTCATGACAGCTTTGATGCATCAACCCAAGCCCTAATAACCTAAAGTGAAACACCAAAAGTACTCACTGTGCTCCATGGAGTTCAAGTATAGGACGTGACAGACAACTGCACCAGGACCTGCAGCACACTGCCAATATGACAGGATTCCAAACACAACAAAGCAACCTCTCCGACAAGCAGTAAAGATGCAAAATTCACTTTGCACTTTGACAAGGAGGAGGCTCCACACTGACTACTCTGCTGGCATACAGTGTTTTTTCTTCACTAGAGTTGACAACGCATCCAAACACCCTGTAAGTCCTTAACTAGCAATTTGGAGCACAAGCCATTGACATGAAGGAGAGGTATATGGCACTCTGACATGAAATATTTTCCAAAGCATCACTGCCAATAGACTGGCATAGTGGCCCATGAATTGACTGATGTATTTGGTACTGAGAGCAGAAATCAAAGCCAGCACTTCAACTTAACAGGAGACTTGTGACTACGTTTTAGCACCAACACAGCAACAAAAGTACACACAAGAAAAGTTTGGACCTCCAAACGTCTAGCACTGGGAAAAGCAAGCATCAGCAAACAGAAAATCCTGTGCCCCTAGAGAAGTGCATGGTAACCACACCACAGAGTGGTCCTGGTTGCACAGGGGCAGATGAAAGCAGCAGAGAAAAAAAAAAACAGTCTGCTGTCCTCTACAAATCCACACCCAGTGAGTTGTGTCAGTACTGACAGTTTTGCTAAGCCCCCAGTTCTTAAAAAATTTTATTTAGAAACCCTGAAAATGCAAATGCACACAAATGCAGGGTTCGAAGCTTAGCAAGTAAACAAAAGATTTCAGAACTGGAGAGTTCATAACCAAGCTGTGAGACCAGAGTTGCGAAGCACTGCGTGTAGAACAGGTAATTTAAGACCAAGCTTTTCTAAAAAACAAAGAACACGGAACAAATAGCACACCCCAAATTCAAATTTAAGCCAAGGGATATGCAGAAAGTAGAGCAGTTTGTTGAATTCCCTCCCCCCAAGTTTTCCCATGCAAGAGTTATGTACACTCAAACACTGTTGTTGAGCAAACGTCAGAAGGATGAGAGTCATGGACACAAGTTATTAGGCTTACTCAAACACCAGCTACACCAAACTGCATCTTTAAAAAGCCTACACTACAGACAGGCTACAAGATCTTATTTTTGTAAGCTTGTTTAATTTTTTTTTGATGTACTAACAAAACTCAAGAATATTGAAAATAGAGGCAGGTTCAGATCAGTGCTTACCTACACAACTCTTGAAGACACAGATAAGCCAAATTAACCTGTGAATAGGATTTAATGTTCATATTTTGCGTTCTTTATGGAAAGAGCTATGTTTTCTCATTTTCACAATTCCAATGCCCTTGTACCTGGGGAGAACATGCTCTGCATGCAACCAAGACACTTTGAAATAAATCTCCTGTGTCTAAGACAGTGCACCGTCTTCCTGAGATGCCCAAATACTTTTCAATACTGACCTCACACACTTCGCCTGTTGGCAGGTTCCAGAGCTTTAAGTACAATCATATCTAACCCATACAAACTTCTTAATAAAAATCAACTACAGATGATTTCTGGAAAGAATTTATCTACACGAGCTAACAAAACCAAATTAATTCCTGTATTTAAGAAGTCTTTGACGATTTTTATTTTATCTCTCATTCACTGAGAATTATTAAATGCTACATTGTGAGCTGACTACCTGAAATGTACAGAGTTAGAAAATTCAAAGTTAGCCTAAGTAATTTATAGGCTCTTTTTCATCTTCCTAATGCAGTGGTTCGCAAAGAAAAATGTTTCTCCTCACAGCTGAGAGCTGCAAAACAGGCACCAGACCAGACTTATTAGCATGAAACATGTTTCTCCACACAATTCTTTAATACTAAAGCTGACCACCATTATATGAGTACAGGCCTAACAAACTCAATCAGAGAGCCTGTGAATTCACAACAGCACAGGGAAAGGAAGCAGTAACGATATTCTGTACAAAGAATTTATTCTTCCGTAATATCTGCTCTGCAATATTAAATATAGCACAGAACTTAAAGGGTGAATTCAGGGGAATGAGAGCCTGAAGTCTAACTAGATTCAGGAGCAGTCCTATTCCCAGACACAACACCAGTACACTTCTGGAGGGCCAGCACAACATATCAGCATCTACTCCCCATCTCAATCACTGGTATATAAACTTATATAAATTAGCTACTTTCCTACAAACCAATGAATAAGACTCTAAATATTGAACCAATACAAAATGTTATAGATAGTAAAGACTTTAATATAACATGAATGGTTTTAAAAATATACCAGTTTTTTAATCTGTCACGGGCTTCCAACTGGGCTCCCACCTCAAAGTTGATCCCTCTTCTATTCGGAGGATGTTTTGTCATTTTGTAATATCAACACTGCTGATTTTATTCCCCTGAAAAATGCAATTAGATATCAATCACTAATCAAGACATACACAAAATAAGCTTATGAACTATAATTCCCAGAAGCCAGATGTTAAGGAACCGCTGTAATTTTGGTTTGCAGAAAGTAAGGGGGCAATTATCTTTTAAACAAGGCTTCCCAAGTGACAGTGTGCAGAAAGATTCCAAAAGTATGTTCAAAATGGCAGCTACTGGACCATGAAAGAGTGAAGCTCATCCTCTGTCCATTGGTCCAAGTTCCAGGTCAATTAAGAATCACGCAACCCAGTGTTTATTCACAAATGAGATGGAAGTTTCGTAATATTTTCTCCCCCCTCTCCATTTTGATGAGAACAAGGAGTCCAGTAAACAGGAAGTGGGCAAACCAAACACAATGACAATCTTTCAACAGCTACCGCATTAGCGAAACACTCGGGAACACTATGTCACCTCATCACTAGAAGTGCAATAAAGTTCAAAGACATTAGAAATATGTAGGTTTTTTTAATCAATTTTAGAAGACTCTCTATACTCCTTGCATATTTGCCATGTGTTCATCCAATTTCTCCACTGTTTTAACGAGAATATAAAAGAAGTATTCATTGATATTTGTTTCCAACAGGTAATATAAAAGTTTAAGACATCTTGCTCTAGTAGTTTCTCTCAAGGTACACACAGTGAAGAAGCCTGGCCAATAGCTCTTTTTCCTGATTTTTGTCAGTTGTTTCTCACAATTTTAAGATACAAATTATGATCCATTCTTATAGTCTTCAAGCTCACAAGATCCAAAACCACAAGTAAGTCTCACTCAATATCACTGTCCTTATAGTAAGGTTGTGCCTTGAAGATTCAATTACAGATGGACAAAATTGATTCGAGTTAAAATAAAAAACCTAGTCTTACACTACATGAACAAGGAGACATGCACAGATATAAGCACTAGCATTTTGGTTCACACAAGGCATAAATAGCAATGGTATCAACTTAGCTGCATCTACAAAAATACTAACATCATGAAGAATTACTGTAATTTCAAGCGTGGTTCAGAAATCAAAGATTTTCAGGAATATTGTAGAGCTTTTACAATAGGGAAAAGCTACTCCTTCACCACACTTTTTAGGCCAGGCCATTTGGCAAGGGCTGACCACAGGGACAGCCCAACCACCTCCATTCAACCACCACACTGCAAACAAACTTCTCTATCAAAAGCTCATCTGCTGCCTTCCTCTAACAGTGTTTTTTAGACTGATCCTCACCTCTATTAAAGCAGCCTGCAAGGGTGTAGGGGAAAAAATACTATTGCCTGTAAGTCTGATTCACAGCAAAAGACAAAATATTACAGCCACCTAGGAACTGAAAAAAATTCATTTCCTAGAGTAATATCTGATAGCAGACTGAGCTTTCGCAGTATCACACTGGATCTGAACCAGCCCAGTCTTCTAATGGTTGGGGTGGGAGTCCATAACTTTTCACTGGGAAAGGAAATTAAGAAAAACTTAAGATGGTTGGGATTTTAGAGTTTATGCTGCATCAGAACATAGAATTTGAAAAAACTAAAAAGGCAGCAATCCAAAGCTATATTTTAAGAGGTTTATCCACCAACATCTCAAATATCCACTATTTTCTCTGCAGATTTACATCATTAAAATATCCCTTTCTCACTCCAGCAATGGAATTTCATGCCTCCAAACATTGAGCAGACATACATCTTGCTTAACACTTGAAAAAATTGTATCTGCAAGGTGATTCTTTCCCTAGTACACTTATTTTTCCTTTTCACTAAGGAGGGACATGCAAAGCCATGACAGAGGCACTCTCGGTGCATTATTTCAGCTTCCCACAATGGTTCTCCCCAGTAAGAGCTGCCATCTGGATGAGGGGACTCATCTCAGCTCACCTCCATGGGGCTGGAGAGGAACATACACATCTCCTGACTTCACTAACAGGATCACACACAACAGGGCTTCCATAAACACATTAATTTTGGTGCAGAAGGTCATACTATGGTTTCATTCAAATATTTTAAAAATATGAGTATCACAACTAATAGGAAATGTGAAGAAAACAACCAAAGCCATTTAATCAAGAGGTACAGAGGCAGCGCATTCCATGAAAATCTGAACACAGCTAGTCAGCTAACACCAACAATAGTTAAAGCACACGCATACTGCACTTCACTAACTCAGCTAAGCTTGTTAGAAGGCAGTAGGTCACAAAGTTGAAAGAGAGAAAAAATTTTGTGAGCAAAAAATCTCATATCATTGGCCCCTTGTCCCAAGTCTTCATTTCTCTCCCCTCCCAAGTCACAAAGCTTAGGCTGCTTTGGGTTCTCTCACATCCCACCACAGGCTTACACTGTGGTTCTGCTCCTCAGACCATGAAAGCAGGCTGGCTTTTCCAGTTACAGCCCATTTCAGGAACAGCTTCCTCAAGCAGATGTATATTTGACATGACATAAATTACTCAGTAGAGGGTCTCAACCATTTTACTCCGAATACCCAGCCTTAGAGCAAGACTGAAACCATGAGACACAACTTTTACTGAGAACCATGACATGGCTCTGCACAAACTAGGCCAAGAGGCAGTGCCAAAATACGCTTCACCAGCATGACCATGACTATACTGATAACTTCATTTCTCAGAAAGCAAGCACTGAACACAGGGGCTTGCCTGCTTTGAGGTTTTATGTTTCTGCCCCGTCCTCTCCAGGAAAGACTGCTCAAAAAACTTGAACTACATTGAAACAGCTTGTCAACAAACAACCCCAGACTGATCAGACAGCTACAACTTGGAAATAAGAATACTTTGCCAGAACATCTCTCCTAAAATTTTCTTCACCAGAAAATCAGTTTGTATTAACTTGGTACCTAAATCGACACACAAACAGGATTTCCGCTCTGGTAACGCTGAGAATACATTTATCCTGTGTACTGAAGACCATGATTAAAACAAGGAGACTAGGCCTACTCCAAAAGCTTAATGGCTTTTCTCCAAAACTCCTTACTTCTCTATGAAGATCAGATCTGTTTCAGGACCAAATACTTCAGGATTTAGATAAGTCACTACTTCCAAAACATTTCTAAATCTATATTATGGAAATATATGCTATTTAAAAGACACAGTCTTTTGTTCTCCATCTAAGTCATCATAAGGCAATTTAACTTCTAAAGACTATTTGACTATTCAGACAGATATCAGTGACAAAGGTACATTTATCTCAGGGCAATGCAGAGGAAAATATATTAATATTGATCCCTTCAGGGATCACAATTTTTGACTCCTAAAACAAGCTTTCTGCTCTGCTAACAGTGCAGGTCCTGTACACCTTCACCTGTAGCTGTTCTTACTCTCTCCAGCTTTAGGCTCTGTCAGTGCAGAGCTCCAAATCTGGGATATCACCAAGTTGCAACAGAAGTGGGCTCCTCTGGCAAGTGAAAATCTGTTTCATATTCTAAGACAGAACAAACCCAAGCAGTTACGGCAAGCTTTCACTAGTAACAGCCTCTACTGTTTCCTCTGTGGAAACTGCAAAACCACTGCAGCCTTTTCCAAACCACACCTACCTGGGCAAAACTATTTTCCAAATCCCTGTGGAGTTATTAAACCATTCCTTTACAAAGTGTCACACCAAAACCCCTTCCTTGAAATCAGCTCCACTTTCAAACTTCATTCTGTCTCAGTGCTGCTTCATAAGCAGTTCAGAAAAAATGCAACTCACTTCCACAATTCAGCCTATTTCCTTAATTCTTCTGTGCATCCAAGGATTTCCCTCCCTCTGCCATAAGGACACAATAAAGAAAAGAAGAGGAACACCATGAAAAAAAACCCCACAGTTCTCTGACATGATAAAGGAGCACAGTCAACTTTGACAGTTGGCATAAATACAATCCTACTTTGCACTCAGAACTTATATTTTATTCTGGATGGGAAGCTTGCTGTCCCAACTCCTAGGAAGCACTCAGTACCTTGGTGGTGATTCCACAGGACTACAGGGTAGAACAGGTAATAAAAAGCACTAGCAAAACCAGGAAGTAAAAGCAACTAGCCAGAGATTGTCTTCTATTCCTGGGAGATGCAGCAGAGGTGTTGCTGACCTGGGGTACTGCAGGCAGCACTGCCACTCCTACACAAGCAACACCAGCTTGTTTTGTTTCCTTCTAGGACAAAGCATGTTTACAGATGATTCCACAAAACCTAATGCTAAGACTGACTCTGCTATCCTCTCCAGCACCACTGCTCCAAATCTGCTTGCACATCTACGTATGGAACTGCCAAGGACTAAGTCCATTCATATTTTGTACATCAGGTTTTTCTCACTCTTCAATGTAATTAGTTTTGACCTTTTACTTTTATCATCTGTACCCATGACACCAGCCTCACGTCTCCATCAGTGGCAAAAATGATGAAAGCCTCACCCAGTTCATCCCCTACAATATGCACACCCCCATCGGGAATGGTCAGTCCAGAGAAGTCCATGGTCCCCACCGCAATCGGAACAACTTGCAAGTGGATGACCACAGCCATGCTGTGCTGAAATCACACACCTGCAGATGAGAAAAGGTATGATATCAGACTGCAAAACAGTATTTACAGACACCATCTATACTATATAATCCTAATGGCATCTTATGAAGACTACGTTGAGGCTCACAAGCAGCACTTAAAAACTGCATTGGCACTAGGAAGATCATTACAATTGACTTTTATTGCCTGCAGACAAAACACCCTCTGCCTGGCAGGTTTTACCTAAAGCAGCAGTACTACCATGAAGTATGCCTTACTGTGTTTTGCCCTACACATAAAAACAGACGTAAAACTCCTATACTTGCTAAACATGTTAACCCAAGAACAGCCTCTGCTCATCCAAACATGTCTGCTCCTGCCTCATGTTGGTTTTGTGTATCATTTCACAGGTAGGTTACTGTTTTCAGATGTGACCATAAGTTTCAGATTATGTCCTTCAGTATTTCAAACCACAATGCTTAGGTCTTAAGGCATGTTTTTGTGTTTGGGATTTTTTTAAAGTAACAGGAACAAGAAAGATTTAAACTAGACAGGAAGACCTGACACCACAACAAATTTCAAGGAATACTGCATCACCCCCCTTCTTCTATCCAAAAGACACATTTCAAACAAGACACTGGACTATATGCAGTTCTTGTTTGCACGATGTAGCATCCTCAACTACATATTCACCAGCACTTTCTTGGTTTAAAAGCTTCCCAGATTCAATTAACAACTACACAGGTGAACTCTGAGCCACACAACACAGATACTGGATCCTGAACTGATACTTAACATCTGCGTAACAAGAATGCTGAACAGCTTACTACTCACCACTGACATTCCCTAAAACCGTAAGACTTGAGTACTTGATTTCAGTCTCCTACTTTTTCTCTAGTTTATACAAGTAGATTAAGAGAACTGAGTTAACAGAACTGCAGTAAACTGTAGTTAAGAGAACTGTAGTAAAAATCTACATTTGCTCTTCTCCTCAGGCAGAACCAAGACCTTCCCAAAGTATTCGGTGACAAAACTGAAAAGGTGTTACATCAATGAGCCTCTGAACAAGATCCTCACTCTCTCCCTGAGATTACAGGGCCTGGAGAACATAATTTTCATCCCCTCAGCAACATCTCATGTAACTGTGCAGTCAGTTTCAACTGGAGCTGAGACTGGGATAGACCAACATGGAAGCAGAAATTACAAATATAAGCAATTCAACAGAACAAAAAAAAATTTTCTATAATGAAATCTATTTGAATTACCAAGTGCAATAAAAGAAATAAATAGTCATTACTGAAAACAGTTATTTTCAGTTATTTGATCATATCCCATGTTCTGGTTTCCCCTCTCTTTTCCTGTAAACACTAAAGATAAAAAAGAAGCACCTAAGCACTGAACAAATCAAAAGAATTTGGAAAAATGTTTCAGTCCCATAAAATAAATCAGGTTTTTCCTAAATAAAGTAATATTAATGAAAACTGACTTTAATAAGACTGCATTTTCAGTTTAAGAGAAAAATGGCAGCCTTTAAGAATACAAGAATTCAACGCAGATAAGTCCGGCAGAAGCACTGTGGGTAGTATTTAAGTAAAACCTGAATTTTAAAGCAAAATTTCAAAAGCTTAAGGAAAAGCCACAATTAAAAAAAGGATCTATGCTTATACTCACCAAGAAACTTGTTTATGTTGCTGCAAACATTCCAACCAGTGCTGTGTAACTACAGGAAAGGAAAAATAAAAACATGTGAGTTCTAAGACTAGAAGCAGTTCTGAGTTCAAAACAAATATCCTCTCTACGGTCAACAGTAGCTTCAGAATAGAATAACACCTCTAGAACAAAAATGTAATCTGAAAATATTTCAGTACAGGTCAGCAGGCTGCTGTGTTCCAAATTAGAGAGATGCTTAAGAGGCCCTTACACACAGATATTCTCTCTGCATATCCACATCATATTTCTCCATCATTTATTTATCTGTTGTCAACTAAAAGTAACCAGTAACTTTATCATTACTCCTACTTTAGTGCAACAGGTACTGCAGTATTAACTAACTAGGCATTAACTAAGCAGTCTGCTCCTGTCAATGAAGACATCCTCAACT
The DNA here is from genome assembly GCF_017590055.1 of Onychostruthus taczanowskii. Taxonomy (NCBI): domain Eukaryota; kingdom Metazoa; phylum Chordata; class Aves; order Passeriformes; family Passeridae; genus Onychostruthus; species Onychostruthus taczanowskii. The sequence continues at coordinate 119,137 of NW_024498597.1, read as the reverse complement.
GGATAATCTACATTCACCACATGGCAGAAGGAGCTGTGTTTTGCTAATACAAGAATGAACTACAAGTGTTTCTCCAGAATTGCTTCTTCATCCACAAATTCAATTCCCGTCAATACACATAGGCTTCCTCACACTGCAGAAGTGGCAACTACAGCCATTTGAATTGTTCCCAGAAGCCCAATTTAGGCTGCAGATTTGGCACTCTAATGACATTGCTCCTAGTCTCTACCTCAACTGAAGCTGCATAGAACCTGTTGTGGTTTAGGGATAGTATTCTTCCATCAAGTATTCCCACTGAGAGGAGAATTAGAGGCACAAAAGGTAAAGATCATTAGTTGAGATAAGAACAGTTTACTGAAAGCCGCAATGAGATAAGAAAATGAACTGTAAACGTCATGGTATTAAGAACAGAAGTGTACAAGAGAGGCAAGCAATTCACATGTGAATGCTCACTGCAGAGCCTGATGCAATCTGACCACACCCAAGCTACCCTAACCCAGAAGGGGCCCCTTTCCCCGTCCCCATAAAATGATGTGAGGTGGTGCAGAATTTCAGTACAGGTCAGAAGGCTGCTGTAATCCAAACTAGAGAGATGTTTAAGAGACCCTTACAAACACACAGACACCCCTCTGCATATCCACATCAGATTCTAGCCACACCCTCTTCTGGCTATTAGGACATTACCCATCCTTTATTCTGTACCACACACATCATGTTCAAATCCTACCCCTTTCCAACTACACACATACACACAGACATAGATATCTACAAAAGCACAGAGATCATTTCCATCATCAATGGCTGTCCCTCCAAGGTGTCTGTTGAGTTCATTTAGTCCAAGACTGTGGATTCAATCTATCCTAGAGGTCTTCTAGGGCAAGAGGGCTGGTTGCAAACTGCATCATGAATTTATGACTGATATATCTGCAGCAGTCTGTATACCTTGTCAATGGCAGTTATGGCACACAGTGGCATTGCTATTCACCAACCAATACTATACAATTCTACATTACAGACTCTTCTCACCCAAAAATCAAATCCCTTTGAGGTACACATCATGTTTCCTTGTCCCTCTGCACTACCCACAAAGAGCACCCAGGTTCTTGAGCAAAAACAATCTCCTGACATGCCTGCCTTTGTCTGAGGTAGAACTAACCCAAACTGTCTTCCCTAATATATTCCTCATATTCTATCCCTCATGGGGACCTTATCCCTTTATACGGAATGTGGAGGTTTTGATTGTGAAGGGCCAGCTTGACTGGTGGAACCTCAAGTGTTAACTAACCAGGTGGCTTTTGCTACATGTAGATGCCAATGTCCGATGGTTCCTCACCCACTGCTTTCAATATGGTTGAGTCCATTATGCTGTTCAATTTTTCCAGAGACTGGTGCATGTTAAGGAATATGATACACCCACTCAATCCCACAGTATCTGGCCCAGATGTCTACGAGGCTCTTGTCTGACTCAATTCTTCTGGAGTGCCATGTTGACAGAGGACTTGTTTTTCAAGGCCCAGATGGTGCTCTGGGCAGCGCTGTGAGGCATGGGGTAGGTCCAACCATCCAGTGGTGCCTTCCACCACTGTCAGCACGTAACATTTGCTTTGGCGGGTCTGCAGAAGTGTGATGTAACCAATGTGCCAGGCCTTCCCATATTTATATTTTGACCATTGCCCCCCATACCACAAGAGCTTTACCCACTTGGCTCTGCAGTACACGTTTCACAGTCATAGATAACCTGGAGATAGTGTCCATGGTTAAGTCCACCCCACAGTCATGAGCCCATCTGTAATGTTGCATCTCTTTCCAGATGACATGAGGTGTCACAGGCCACCCATCAAGCCAGAAATAATTCACCTGAGGCAATTTAACCTTGGCAGCCTGATCCATCTGTTCATTGCTGCAATGCTCTTCAGTAGCCCAACTCTGGGGTATGTGTGCATCTACACAACATACTTTTACAGTCAATTTCTCTACCCAGGCAGCCAACTTCAGCAGCCCAGATGGGTTTCCCTCTGCACTGCCAACTGGTCTTTTTCCATTGATCCAGCCCCCCTCCCCCCAGCATTTGCCACCATCCCCAAATCAATGTGGAGGTAGAATATTGGCCATTTCTCTCATTCAGCAATATTTGAAGACAGCTGGATGGCTTTCAGCTGTGCAAGGGCCACCTTGTCCTTCAATAGCTTCTGCAACTCACTGTGTAAGACTCCATATGGAAGCTTTCCATCTTCAATTTGTCCCTATGGTATGACAGGAAGCAGCAGTGAAGAGAGCATCACTTTTAATCTTCTGGTAGCTGATTAAATGGTGGAGCCTCCTTAGCATGGTGGCACCTTTTCCTCCTCCTCTTCTGATGGTACGGATATTTTTGCCTTCCTGGCATCACTTTGTGATGATTCCCAAGATTCCTGGGTGATTAGGAGTTCCTGTTTAAGCTCACTGTGTGGTCAGAGCCATTCACCTATTCCACATGGAGTCAGTGGCATGATGTGTAAAGAGAATTTCCCTTGGACATCCAGTCCAGCACTGTCAGTCTGGGTGCCAGAAAGCGCTGTGCTTCAGTGTCAATCATTTCTGAGGCAGCACCAACCCCTTCGTAACCTGTCAAGATCTCTTCTGCAGTTGGGGTGTAACAGGCCTCAGATCCTCTTTATCAGTGAATCCAGAACCCCAGCGTTGTCTTCAAGTCTCCACAGGTACCTTTTGTCAGAGACTCCAGGAAGGACCACGCTTCCCAGCTGCAACGTAGAGCACATTTTTCACATCTTATCCTGTCCTGAGTAGCCCAAAGGCTGCTGCACAATCTCGTGTTGAAGTTGTCCAAAACTTTTTGTTCTTGTTCAGAATCCCACCTAAAATTGTTGCTCTCCCATGTCACATGACAGAGGGGGCTTACAATCTTGACTATCTTATGGAATATGCATCCTGCAAAAACCCACAGTTCCTAGGAAAGCCTGTGTTTCTTTTTTCTCTCTGGACACACTACTTGGATGACCACATCTGCCGGACTCTCATAACATCCATCCTGCCATTTTACTTCTAGGAACTGAATTTTCTGGGCAAGTCCTCGATGGTGGCAAAAACAGCCTTCAGGAGGATTTGGATTATTTTCTCCCATTTCTCAAAAACCTCCTCTGCAGTGTTGTCCCCATACAATGATGTCATCAATGTATTGCAAGTGTTCTGGAACCTCGCCCTTTTCCAGTGCAGCCTACATCAGTCCATGGCAAATGGTGGGACTGCGCTTCCACCTCTGGGGCAGTCGCTTCCAGGTGTACTGGATGCCACTCCAGGTAAACACTAACAGTGGCCTGCATTCTGTTGCTAAAGTAATAGAGAAAAACACACTGGCAATCTCAATGGTGGCACCACTTTGCTGCCCTGGACTTTGGGTCATACTGAAGTTCCAGCATGTCTGGCACAGTGATGGTGCAATGATGGTGTGACTTCGTTCAGGCCAAAATACTTCAGTGTCCACTCTCTGTTGTACTCATACACTGTATGTATGAGTACAATTAGGACTACAGGACATTTCCTCTCCAATCTGCTTGAGTCTTTCAAGTCTGTCCAGAGCATTGGACAGTTCACAGCCACAGTTCAGTCAGGAGGAAAAAAGATGATCTCAAATTGCCTGAATCAGGTAGTCACCTGGAGCACTTCTTGTCCTCCTTCTTTCATTGACATCAATGTCAACGCCATGGCGTATGACAACGGTGCACTCCATACAAACTTCTGCTACATGGATTGTTGTGAAAAACTAGAGAAAATTATTACTGGCTTAAATCAACTGAAGGGGAGGGGGCAGTTCTGTGGAAAGTGGCAGATGCACTGCTCCATTCCACACCCCCACCCCAGAAACCTCTAGTCCAGCCCAGAATGACTGCCAGGCCCTGGCACACTGAAAGCAATGCCCCACACTCCATACCTGCAGCCTCACTCTAGCTCCAGAGACAACCAGAAGTCCCACCTGGGAAGCATAGCCACAGGAGGCCAGAGCAGGTAAACCCACTGCTTTAAGATGCATGTGGTCACTTTGCTATCATCCTTGGAGTTTTATGATAGCTGAGATTGCACTTGGATCAAAGATGGTAGTTGTATCTTGGTTTTCTCTCTTTTTCATTCCTAACTTCACCTTCTTGGAATATGGATAATATATGGTTGGATGGGTTGAATTTGCTAAACGAAATGCTTTATTCAGACTGACTGTTTTGTTTTAAATTTTGCCAAATTCCTGCTCTGCTAAAGTTTGCCAGTTAGATTTGGTTTTTTAACCTCCTGAGAACATTGCATCACTTTTCTTGTGTGCCCAGCTCAGGGAAACATAGTACCTTCTTTAAAGCAACTTGCCAAGTGAGCCCTGGGATTCAACATTTATGTACTCTGGACCTGGATTGACAGGGCATTGCTCGTTATTTGAATCCCTACAGATTACCCCCAGCACAGCTGATTCTCTCGGGTAGTGGATACCTTTCTCTATGGCAGTCCACCTCCTTGCACGCATTACACCATCCTTGAGAGACTACCTTTCCCTCACACTTGACAGGAGTTGCCTCCAGAGGATAAATGATTGTCCTCTTCCTGATTTCCCAGTCAATGCCTGCATCACAGGACAGGGATCCCAGTCACCTGGCCAAATTACCACCCAGCACCGCACCCATCAGCTGCGATATCCCAGCTCTGAGGTTGCTCTGGGTGTTCCAGCAGCACAGTATACACTCACAGCAGGATGCTGAACCTAAGATTTTATCATCAAGCATCAACATGAATTTCAGCTATCAGACGAAAACATTATGACTGAAAATGGAAGGAGCAAATCACAAAGCACAAAAATTATCTGGTTACAGTACCTGCAGCAGTAACTGGACTTGGGACTTCTGACTCCTACAAGAAATCTACCTGTAAAAATATCCATTTTAAAAAAATTCTGAAAAACGTTTTTCACAGATAATTTCCAGCACTTGCAACATTGGCTACTGAAAATCCCAGAGGTCACTGCTTCCAGCCAGTCAGTATACAGTGTTCTGACTCCTAGATGTGGCATTCTGTTTGATTGCTTCCTGCCTTGAGAGAACCAAATCTACCTAATCTACCTAATTGTTGATAAAGAGGATATTTTCAAGACATCCAAATAAAGGAAAATCTTCCAAGTTATACTGCCATAAGTACTGATAAAAATTATGTCTTTATTTAGGATAATTCATTAAGCAGACAGATCATCTGTGCATATGTCACCCTGTAAGAAGGATGCAACTTGCCTATTTGTTTTAAAAGAAAAGAAAGGGGTGCACTTCAAGGCTTTGTGCAGACTTGTCTCCCAGCTTAGAGATGAAAGGACAGCAGGAAAAACAAAAAACTGTAAGTGCCTATTTCTGCAAGCCTGGTAACAGCAACAAAAGACAGCTGCAGCACAGGGAAAGGACTGATACAAACACATGGGATCTTGGAGCAAAAAAAACCATTAGCAAACTACAGTATAAGGAAGCAATTCCAGCCTGGTGTACTAATAACCCCTGCTGTGCCAACACATGCTTTTAAAACTAACTAAAATTCTAACTCAAACCCTACCAATAACACTGTCTCTGCGCCACTGATGCACAGGTCTAGGCTAAGGATGCTCAGCTCTGCATCTGAAGCACAGAGCTGTTGAAAACAGTTTCTTCATTCAATGATTCTGTGGAACAAGAGGATATTCTCCAATTCCTTGGGAAAGTGCTGATTTTCAGCAGTACAAAAATTAGTCAATTCTGAAACTACTATTTTAACATTAGCAACAAGATCAGAAAAGCTCTTTGATAGTAACTTCATATTAAAAAACCCAAACCAAACAATCAAGCCCACAAAACAACAAAAACCCTCGCACAATAAGCAACGGTGCTTCCTCTCTTTTCATTAATACCGGCTACCAAGCTGAAGACATGTTTTCCTTTCTAATCAATTTCCTTTTAACCAATCCTAAGAACTCCATTTCAGGTAGATTTATGAAACAATAAGGCAGACCATAGCTGCCTACACTTAAATAAGCCTGGTTGAAAGTTCTCAAGCCCAGTAAAAAGATACACAGGCATGTCAACAAACTAACACGCCCCCAAAAGGAGTGTTTATATTCCAAAACGCATTATTATCTGCAGCCAGTCACCACAGACACAGTATACACCCATGCATGCATAATCATTTAAGCCTGATGTTTGCAGACACAAAAATACTGGAATGCCAGTAGTTCTGAAAGGTCTTTAGAAATATACAGGCCAGGTAGCTATTGGTATTTGAACAGCAAAGACAAACCAAGAGTTCCAAGCCACCATTTTTCACCTGAAGAAAGTATTTTCCTGCAGGAAGTACAAGCAGTCAAAATAAACCTGTAGGCAAGCAAGCAACAGAAGTACGAAGTATGAAGACAAGGAATTAATTGAAGCAAAAAATAAAGGATGACTTACATAGACATACAATTAACTCATTAGCATTTCACAAGACTTCGCAGTATGCACCAGTCCAAAGGACAGTTCTTTTTCTTAAGATTTAAAAAACCCCACTGCATCCATACAACTAGACAACCATCAAGAGTACAGTTTAAATACTGACAACAACCACTTGTAGGGCTGAGCAATAAATCCTTTCCCTGTCCCATGTACATTCTTTAGCTCAGCTCACAATACAAGTGCTCGTATGTGCACAGGACAGTGGCACACAGGTAAGAGAGCTAGAGTTAGCCTGTCAGCCTGATGAATTACAGCTGCAGACAATACCTATCTTCTGCAGAGGCAGTTATAAATAAAATGTGCTGTTACAGAAAATTTATCATCCCCTACTATTAAATTAGGGGTTGTGCTCTCCTTTCCTGGCCAAGAGGGAGAATTAAGTCAATATCATTGCCTAGGTCATGCAGGAACCACAGGAGAAAAAGAAGTGCTACAGAGAGCTTTGCCAATTAAAGTTAAGAATTAATTACATGCTTATTACATTTCAGTCAAGGCAGTACTGTTATGAGCAATTAATACTCTAGCCCCATTCCCAACCTGACCTTAAAATTACAGGCACACAGATTTTACTCTCACCCTGCTCAAGTAAAATTTTATTTCCATTGAGGAGACATCCATGAAGTTATCAGCAAGAGTGTAAACTACTGAACTCTTCCACAAGCTGATTCAGCATGCATTCAAATAACATGCACTCCTCTAAGTCACCTTCCTTTATTACTACCGAAGTTTAGAAGTCACACAAAAATTAGAGGAGAGAATTATTGTATGACTGATCTTTGCTCAAGCCTTCTTTCTTGCCTTTTTTTTTTAGAAACTGATTCTGCAAAAGGATCCTTACTCACTACAGAAAACTAAATGAACCTAGGTCAAAAGCATTAGTTACAGAGATGCTCCATTACTAACTCCTGTACAGATACTTACAAAAGGTTACTTCAAGTCACTACTATTGCTTTAACATTTTGTTTAATTCCCTACTGCATACAACACAACAAAATTCTGTATCCTAGTGACATTTATTTTACTTAACTTGGACTCATCAACTTTCAGATATCTCTCCTGATTTATTTTTAAGTATTTAGGCTAGAAACAACAGCCCGGGACCACAGAAACGTTTCTGGTACCCAGATTTTTAAGTCAGTAAAGGAGATAAAATGGTTTCCCGAAACTGTACCTGTTTATATTAACTAAATCCTGGAATGGCTACAGGTTACCACCTGGTACAAAAATCCACTTTGCTGGCAGTAAGTCATATCTGAACACAGACGTGCCAGGAAGAACACCATAGTGCCTCCCAACCGTACGCATTACACAGGTACGACATGAGGCAACTTTGGGGTTAGTGAAAATATCCATCTTAATTTCTGTTCTTTTAAAATGGTTTAAAGGGACAGAATGCAGCGCGATAAAGAAATGCTCTAGATTTAATGGGACAGAAAACGAACGGAAGACTCCTCTTGCCGTGCTGAAAATCTGGCAGGGCATGTACCTGCTCTGCGCGGGTTCCCCACTGCCGGGCCCGGGTGACGAACAGCCGCCCACCGGAACCCAGACCCGCCGGGCCCTGCACCTCCCGCTCCCCGCCGCGCCGAGCCCCGCGCACCGACCGCAGCCGCACAAAATGGCCGCCGCGATGCGGCGCCGCTGGGGGGCGGGGGCCGCGGGAGGCCCGCCCACTCCAGCCGGAGGGCGCGCGGGGAGCGGCCCCGCCGGGCGCTGCTGCCGAGGCGGGCGGAACTCGGCCCGCAGCGGGGCACAGCCGCAGTGCCCTGCAGGGAGCGTGAGCGCTGGGGTTGCACGGCGGTGAAATGTCGGGAAGAGTTGGCGGCCTGACCTCTTGAGCCTCCCTTGAGGCGGATGTCGGGATGCGGGCGCTCCTGCGCGCACACGCCCGGGGCTCGGCCCGGTTCCCTGGGCTGGTGCCCCGTGTGCCGGGAAGAGGGTGGGCCTGACTAGTGCCCGTCCGAGGGAGTCGTCGCTGTCCCTCAGCCGTGTTCACTCTCTGGTACGGCCAGAAGACTGGGGATTCAGCTGTGGATTACAGAGTTGTTCAGGGGAAATTAATTTAATTTTCTTTTTTTGGTAGTTTTATGCTGGATTAAAGCCCAAACCACATTGACACAGTAGAGCAAAAATCTATGTATGCTGGAATTCCTATCCTATCCTGGGTGGATAAATTCTCCCTGGTTCAGGTAGGTTTCCTGGGATAATCCTTGAAATTCTGCTCAGAGGCCACAGAGCAGCAGAGGGCAGCTGCCTGTCAGGTTTTGTGATTGGAAGAGTAGCTGCTGTGGCCAAGGCGTCCACATAGCGCCGCCGCGTGCCTTTGGGCTTCGGAGGAAGGCACAGCGTGGCCCAAGGGCTTTTCCCTTCTGTTTTCCCTCTCCTACAGCTGCGGGAGCTGCTGTTGCTACGCAAATATGGCTGCTTCTTTGACATCAGCCTCTGCCCAGTGCCACTAGCATCGAAGCACCCAGGGAGCACAAAGGATGGTTTAAAGCAGAGTGTCCCCATCGCTATACAGCAGTAGGTGCTAGTGCTTTTCTGACAGAGCCTGTGAACTGTGTGCTGGGAATCTGTGGAAGCAGAGTGGCTTGCTAAAAGTACTGCAACAGGGAGGCAAAAAAAAAGGTTGAATATACAGTTTTCAGCTTGGATTTATATTTTAACCTGGAAATCTCGGAAGTGGTCTTAACATTGCAGGTGTCTAGAAGAGAAAAAAAAAAAAAAGCAGAAAGAATTAAAATAGAAAGCAACTGGAAAATAACCCTAAAGTTTTGAGAGAAATAGATTTTTTTTTTTTATTTTACCAAAACATCAGCATAGTGTTTGTATAATGGGTTTTTAGACAGCACTGTATTTCATTCTGGAGTTTCATCACTTAAAAAAAGACTCTTAGCACACCTGCCCTTAGATCCATTTCCTTCTCCTCCAAAATAGGTCTTCCTAGATCCTACTGGACTCCTTTGCTTTGCTGTTCCCACTGACAGCACACGGCTCTTGGTAGTTCAGGGATGTGTCTGTGCCAATTTGTGACATTTCTCCTTTTTCACTGTCCAGGGCTCCAGCTTCTCTAATGTTAGTGTCCATGGTTAAAATGATGATGAGTGCTCAGACATTTGCCGTACTTGCCTGTTCTGGCTGGCCATGGAGTGGCAGCCCTTCCCAGGGAACAGGAGCAGTGCTCCTCCACAGACACCTGGCTGCTCTCTGCCTGTTCTGATGCAGGTTGATGACAGACCGTGCTGGGATCAGCTGGATAAATTTGGGTCCAGAGTTTCCCCTCATATAAAGTAGTAAATGTGGACAAACTAAGCTTTGTAGTCCAGGAAGGAGACCAAACCGGGGAGAACAGAGGCAGGCAGCCCTACTTTCCTCTGTCCCCTTTGTTCATCAGACCCTGCCCAAGACTTTGGGCAGAGACCTCCTTGCTCCCACCCTTGCTGAGCTGCTGCAGTTCTGCACTGTGAACTTCAGTGGATTTCTCTGCAGGGATGTCACCATGCTGGGAACCTCACAGTCCCTGCCCATTGAAGGTGGTATGGGGCTCACGGCCCCCGTGGCTGAGCAGGACATGTGGCACAGGGAAGCTGGGGCACAGCCGATGCTGCTCCTCCCCTGGCCGAGACGGAGAAGAGCTGCAGCTGGAGCGTGTGCCAGAAACGGCTTTGGGAGCAGAGGAACACCGTCCCTGGGCTGCGCCTCTCGCTGTTCCCCAGAGCCCCGTGGAGATCAATCACTGTGTTATGAAGAAAAAGTTATCTATTTTTTTTTAAGGTTGCAGAGTTAACACCGGTTGCACCAGTTGCTGTTAAGTTAGCTTCATTGTTAGAGTTCTTCTTCAATTGCCCGTTAATGGTTGGTGATTAGCCATTGTCCCCCTGGTGCTTGCCAGGGAGCGACACCAGGACCCTGCAGCAGCAGGGCATGGGAATGACATCAGAGCTCGTATGCAGATGAGAAATGCATTGCACCAAATCTTCCAGTTTTCCAGGAAAACCCCTAAAAACAACGAGCCAACACAGAATTAGGGGACCTAGGTGATGTCTAAGGATGGGCGCATAGTCCAGTGCCTGCTTGGATCCTTTTTGCTTCTCACCCTGAACTGAAAAGATGTTTACTAAGGAGGGGATCAGAAGTGTTGGACCGAAAAGTAGGAATCTGCTAATCTCTCGTGAGGACGCAGTCCCCAGCTCTGCCTGCAGACCAGCGGACAGAGCTGCATCATCATCATCATCATCACCACCCTCCTCCTCCTTGCCACTCCTGAGAGCGACTGCGGCGTGGGTTCTCCCAACCTGAGCTGAATCTCTTTAATAAAGGCATTAAAAAGGAGAAAGATCTTCTGCCCATTTATTTCAACTGCACCTGCAACAGATTGCTCTGCCTGTCTCTTGCCTTTGTGCAAAAAGCGAGGCTGCCATAAAAGCTGCCCCAAGGAACCAGACAGGCTGGAGGAACGGGCACCAGAGACCTCATCAAATCCAGCCAAGAAGGGGCAGGAAATGAGAGCAGATGGGGACGGCAGAAGCCAGGCCAGGGGAGACTGGGAAGGTGGCAGGAAGGTGTCTGAGCTGAATGGAAACCTGACGAAAGAGGAGGAGAGGGCTTTCCCTCAGCCTGTATTTCTCTACTGTTTCTCAAGATGTGAACCAGGAATTAGATGTTGCCAGGGATGGGCCAAATATCCAGTTTGCTGCAATTTCCCAGTTGTGGCTGCTTGGCCATGACAGGGAAGAAGGTCTAAAAAGGGAAATGGGGAAAGCAGCCCCCAGACTGGGCATCTTTGGAGTGGCAATTCCTCCTGTTCCTTCCTGTTGGTGAGGAAGCTTTGCCTGACAGAATGACATGACAGGGAGGGGGGAAGGGGCCTGTGGACAGGAGCTCTCACAGCTGGGTCACACGGATGGGGTGGGCCACAGGGCTGTCCAAAGAGGCCTCCAGGTGGGCCCCCCTCCCCCAGGTGTGGTGGGCAGTTTCTGTGTGACACAATGTCAGCGCGGTGATGTGACAATGCGGTGATGTGACATCACCATGATGTAACAATGCCCCATGGCTATATTTAGCCAGGAGACCAGCTGCTATGTCTCTGGAGCAAGAGTCAGAGTGGGATCACAACACCATGAGAGGTCTGTGCAAGAGCTGTGGAGCACCGTCCCAGTGCTGGTGTCCTGCTGAAAGGCAGAGGCACTGCTGGGTGCACTGGGAATTAGAGGGGAGGGGACTAATGGGCCAATATAGAGGGATCTCCTGGGGAGCCTGGGACACAGTGTAATGCTCTAGGGCTTTAGAACTGCCAGGAGGCTTATTGGGCAACACCTGAGTGTCTGTGTCTTCCCATCTCAGCCCCAGAAGACCACACCTGGGAGAAGGAGATACCAGGAAAATGGACCCTGAACTGCTGAACCTCCCACTCACAGTCAAGATCCCTGTGGCACCTGGATCCAAGCCTGTCTTCTGCAGGGGAAAGCTGGGTGAAAAGGTAAAGGAAATAGGGGTAGAAAATCTCTTTCATAGAGTCCCCATCATGCAAAGATTTTCTTGCGGCCGCCTGTTTGCAGCAGGAGCTGCAGCCCTTCAATTGGACAGGACTGGGCAAGGGAGGCTCCAGGCTCCCTGGAATACAGAGGAGAAAGCACTTGTCCATATTTGCACTGGTTTCTGGTACTGTGCATGTGTGTGGCCAGGCCCCTGCCTTCAGCAGGCAGCTGTGTGTGTGTCCGGGTGCCAGGGCAACTCATCCCTCCAGCTCATCCCACAATGTCAAGCCAGGCCCTGGGGCACCTGTGAGGGAAATTCCAACCTTCTGCTTGCCTTCTTGACACCTTTGGAATAGCTTGGGCTTCCCTGCCGGGGATATACACACTGTGTTGTCCTCCAGCTTGCGCTGCACCTTCCCAAGATAGAGATTTTCTGGAGGTGGAGGTAGCCAACACAGCCCTTGGGCCTGCCTAACCCAAGAAGACTGGTTTCATCCACTCTCCACTGTCTGCATTTGAACCTTTGAAGGTTAATTTGCAGATGGGTCTGCAGTTCTTCCTGGTGGCCTAAGATACCTATTTGCTGGTGGAGTTGCTGTGTGGTCTGTCTTTTGTCCCCTAACCCATCACAGCCCAGCCCTGTAGTCTGTGCAGGTCTCTGTGCCTACAGAAGGATGGAGAAGACCTTTACCTTTTCACAGGTACCACGTGATACCTCTTTGCTCTACTCTCCTGCCTCTGGAAATTCTCTCTTACAGCTCCACCGGCCATTTCCTTATTTCACTCTGGATGATCCCTACTGCCACCACCTCAGCCCCGCGTACAACTGCCTGCATGACCCCGTCCTTCGGGACTACCACAAGCGCAAGGACATCCTGCAGATGCTGAAGAGACAGGGCTTCGTCACCAGTGACAACAAAGTAGGTTTGGACATCAGGCTAATCAAGAACAGCCCTCTTCAAGCGGGGCTCCCACAGCCCTTGCTGCAGCCCTGCTGCTGCCAGAGGACAGGGCCGTGCGCTGGTGTCCCTGGGAGCAGAAGCAGTGCCAACATCCCCCTGGCAAGCCCCAGTCCTGCCCTTCTCAGCCTGCCCCACACTGCCTGTTCAGCCCCGGCTGGGGGGACAGCAGTGGCCCCAACCCAGGGTATGGGGGGAGGGCTTGGGGGCAGCTCCTCTCCCGCTGGGGTCAGGCTGATTTAGGGAAGGCTGACTGCATGGCCTGACAGTTTTGGGGCATTCTGCCCTTGTCCCTCCATAGGTGATTTGCACTGTGAAGGAGTTCAACGAGTACAGGCAGTACCTGACCAGGATCAAGCTGCAGTCAGAGCAGAACTTGGGGCAGCAAGAGGTAGGCAAAGCATTGTGTTCAGAGGCATGGGACGGTGCAGGGCTGTGCTGCTGGGCCAGGCACTGTGGCAGGGAAAGGACTCCAGGCTGGGAGCTGAGCCAGCGCAGGGCACTGAGCTGGGCACGGGCAGCAGGGCCATGTGCAGGCACACACCGCACTGAGGGAAGCCCTTCTCTCCTGCCCTCGTGGCCTGGCTGAAGCCTGGGCCCACGGGAATCCTCAGCACACAAGGGCCAAGCAACATAACCCACAACCTGGTGTTACCTTTTAGGAAGGACCTCTGCCATCCTGGGCCCAATTAAAGCATGGCCCCAACCTGCCAGGAATCACCAAAACTTCCTTCAAGGGGAAGCGGCAGCTGCAGCCTCAAAAGCCTTCTAGCCTACCCAAGAGCCAAAAATCAGGGGGATGCAGAAAAGGGAGAGAAGCTCTGAACAAGGGCCAAACTTTCTCCAGAGCTGAGCCAGATTGCACTGCCAATGGCCTGTTGAATGCTGTGTTTGAGCAACTAACTGCAGCAGAAGCCAAGAAGCTTGAAGAGCTGGTTGAGACTGTGGTGTACAGACTGTTGGAGAGGTTGAAGATTCCTGAGAATCAGCATGTCAGCTTTTTACAGAGGGCTGCCCAGGGAATCAGAGGAAGACTTTCAGGCTGCATGAGAGTAGAACTTTCGGATACTTCTCTAGATCACCATCAGAAAATGGAAGTGATGGGAAAAGAGCTTGTAGCAACAGTGTTGGAGATCTTGGGGGACCGTCTGGCATCCAGCACATCCAAAGCTGCTGAGACAGGGGTGGCAGCCAAGTGGGAGGAGCTGCCTCTTGCTGGAAGAGCTACCCAAGCAGACAGAGCACTTTCACAGACCTCCCTTGACACACTCACCAGACAAGCTGTTGAGAGTGTTCACTACACCTTGGAATCCTCTGTAACTTCTCAGTTTGAACAAGACACTGGCTGTGAGTACACTGAAATCCTGGAGCTTCCTCGGGGAAATGCCTCCAACAGGCAAGTGCAGTCGTCCCAAACACTTCCAAGGCAGGGCATGGAAGCAGGACAAGGATTCTCCCGAGCATCTGAACAGCAGAGCCTGAAAGCAATGTTGCCTGCACCTGCAGAAGGGGCTGGGTGTGCCAAAACCATGGAGCCTGAAGACTGTGCAATGGTGAAGGAGGTCTTGGGAAAAAAAAGGAACCTAGAGTCAACAGCCTTAGCCAACACTTTGGATATAAGGACCATGTCAAATCAGATTGCTGACTCAGTATTAGAGCGGATCAGTCAACCTGGGCCTGCACCAGCCCCTGACAAGAATTTTCAAGGGCCTGTGGCAAACCCACCCACATCCCAAAGTGAAATGGAGAGCTGTGCCACTGAGGACATTCTCCCTGCCATGGACCCACAGCCTTCCCAACAGCCCATGTCTCCAGCCCAGGCCAGAGCACAGCACAGAGCAGAGCACCCAAAGCTCATCTGATGCAAATGAGGTGTGTGACTGGAGAGCTGAAGAGCCCTCAGACAGCAAACACAGACCAGATCCTTGTGGTGGAAATCAAGAGTTTATTTCCAAGGCCTTGTTTGTACTTTCCTCAAGCTAGACCATACTGTCTCTGGGCATTTTCCCTAGTGTAACCTGTTCTATCTTCCATTCTTCAGCCTCTATCATGCTGAGATCAAATTTTATAGGGAATTTGAGGTAGGGAGGCAAGGAGTAGCCAGCATTTTTGTCTTGTTTAGCAAGCTTTGCTGTTGAGCAAGTGGAAGGATCAGTTTGGATCTTCTCTGCTTTTTCTGCAAAGGAGTTCAGGTGTCACCTGTAAAGCCTTTATTTAAGCTCAGCATGAGCAGAGTTGTGCACTCCACAGGACTCACTGTCAGGGAGCAGCCAGAGCTGTCACAGGACAGATGAGCAGGAACTGAGCTGGAAGAGCACTGCCCTATCCAGCACAGGACAGGCCAGTGGTGAATGGGAGCAAAGCAGGGACAGTGACAGTGACCAGATGAGAACTGGAAAATCCTACAGCGATGAGGCAGGTCAGGGGAGGAAGTCAGTGCATGGGCTTGGACCAGGATCTCCATCATCACAGAAATGGCTTACCCCGCTCAGGCAGGGGTCCAAGGGCAAAGGTCTGCAGTTAGGCAACATTCCTGAGCAACAGGGAGGAAGTTCGCAGCGAGGTGTCCTTCAGCTCCTTCCCCTCAGGGGCCTGGCCGTAGTGGTGCTATTGGGAAGCTGGCCCTGAGCTTAGCAGCTCTGCTTCTGACACTGCCCGTGCTGACTCGCAGCCCTACAGCCCAGCCGAGACAATCACACTTGTGGCAGGGCAATGCACCCAAGGAGCAGCCCCAAAGAGTGGCCACCGAGGCCTCTGTGCCTGGCTGGAGCAATTCCTTCCTGAGACCCTCCACTCCTCCGTGCCTGGCCACTCTGGGGCCCGCATGGCAGTGGGAAGGAGGGGGTGTGTGCCAACAGGGTCTTCTCCTGTCTCTAGACGTCTGCCAGAGCCCTCAGCTGCCTCAACACAGCCCCCATGGGGGCCCTGCAGTCTGCAGAGCTGCTGCAGCATCCCACTCTGGGGCAGGAGGATTACTGATTCCTCTGGTCATGGTCTCCCCCCTCCACACCAATGTACAGCAGGCCAGGGATGAGCTTTGTGTCCAGCTCTCCCCACTGTGCTTTGCCCTGTCTGTACTTGTTTTTGTCAGAGTGCTGCTGGAGGTCCCACAGGTCTAGCTGACCTCCAGGCTGCTCCCAAGGTGCACACAAGGATGGGAGCTGAGTGACTCACCAGGTGAGTGTGCCATCATCACAGCAGGATTCCACATCTGGGTACTTTCTACTTTGGGACAGTTTCTCACCCCTTCCTTGCTGATCAGAGCACCAGAGGCTGAGAACTGGCTACACATCTCCAGGGATGGGTGCCCACCCTCAGCCTGTGCCCTTGGCCAGAGCAAGCCCCATCCAGGGAGTGGCTGGGAGGAACACACAGACAAGCAGACATTTCTACATCACCGCGCCCAGACATCATGATTTAGCTGGAGAAAGCCTGATTTAGCTGGGAGAAGGGAGAAAGCTGTAGATTCTTCACTTCCTCATTCTTTACAGGGGTGTCCACTTGCAGATGAGGCTCTACAGGCCTTTCTGTGGTCCCTGCGGTTATGGGGTCTGACTGACATGTCCCAAAAGCGAGGAGGTAACACCCACCAGGGGACACCCTAGCCCAGTATTTGGGTATTGTAGTGTGCTTTTATACTTTGTAATACTTTTGGTTTTGTATCCCCTTATTTTCCCCAAATGGTGTGCGCCTTTTTGTACCCCCTCCCTCTACCTGTGTAATCATTCCCCTGTGTCGAGATCATCCCCAAATCCCCTGGCTCTCTGTCAGTCAGCATCCCATCCCCTCTATCTAGAACTTTCGGCCCAAGTCGTCGAGTGATTATTCTGAGGCCAGGAGTCAGCCCCCCAAGTATTATTCTATACGCTATCCCAAATGTCCATCCCTAAGGCTGCATCCCTGGAGGGTCTTTATTGGTCAGCAAATGTATCTAGCTTTGATTTCCTCCCCCCTTTAAATGTAACCTTGAGATTCCTTTGTTTTACTCTGAGCAAGGCGCACACTGAGGTGTGGGGCTCCCTGGGGAGCTCCGAATAAACCTTGGATTGGCCCCCTGTTCAGAGTCGGCCTTTTACCCTCTACCGATGTCTCTGGTGTCCTCTGCTGCAAAGGTGACCAGCCCAGCTGCCCTCAGTACCCTCGGGGCACCAGAGAGTGTCCCCCTGCTGTCGGTCACTTCGGGGCTGCCCCCCCGTTGTCTGCCGACCCGGGGCTGGCCGGGGTTCCTGAGAGGCACCCAGAGAGACGGAGACATTTGGGGACTGTTTGTGGTTACAGTGCTTTTGTCTTCCCCAGCAGGCACCAAGGCCATGCCGTTTCAAGGAAGCCTGCTGCAGGGCAGCTGAGGCAATCCAGCTCTCACTGAAAAGGAAGGGCCCCGCTCCCTCCTCCATTCCGCACCCTCTACATCCCTCACAGACCACCTGGTCTCCTGCCTCACTTGTAATCTGAACAAAAGACCAGATGTGGCACAGAAGCGCTGGAAGAAAAGTGTCTGAGCAGAGTTGAACTGACGTAACCCACTAGTTCTCCTCTAGGAGAAGCTGCAGCTTTTAAGAGCAGCCTTGACCTTCTCAACACCTTCATGACTTCAGGCCTCGATTCCTGCCACTGACATCATCCAGCCCTGACCACAGAGGTCACACACCTTTAGGGTACCTGTAAACACTAAGCACTTTAGACAAAATGGATACTTTACGTGGTGAGCCAGAGGAAGGTCCAGGCAGAGCCTGGGGCAGGAGTTGCAGGTTCAAATCCTTGTGGCCTGGACAGAGTCCTCAGCTGGTGTCCCTTGCTTTGGAAGGAATAGTCAAGCTGGTGAGTGACTCCGTATGTCCCAAAAGCTTTCCTGCATGGCTACCTGTAAGCACTCAACTCTGGCCAGGTCCCTATGTGGTCCACCTCACTCAAAACACCCGTGCTCCTTCCTCTTCCCTTGTCATGGGATGATGAACACCTGAGCTGGTTTCCCCAGCCCACTGCACCCACAACCAGTTCTTGCCACCATTCATCATTTGTCATGGCTAACAAATGGTATAGGACAACAGGAGGTCTAAAAACAGCAACCTCAGTACCTAATTCAACTTTTCCCATCTCATTTTTGGTGGGTGTCCCACAGACAGTCCATGGGTGTGCCAGAGCCAGTCCTGCTCCACACAGCCCCAACTTGGCACTGTCTCCACGGGCTAGTTCTGCTCAATCTGCCAGTGCTGTGCTGCACCCACATCAAACCAGCATTGGGGCAGCATCAGGACAGGGAGCCTCCCATCTCTGCCTCCTTCCAGTGCTGCAAGGCTCCTGAAGCAGACCTGCCCATTCCTCTGGTCTCTGCCTTCCCACAGGGCTGATTTAGTGCAAAGCTCCATGTAAGGACTGGACTAAAAACCTCAATGAGAATTATGCTAAAAACTGGCCTCTCGTTACCCAGGAGCTTTGAGGAGGTGGCAGAATGTCTGCACATCTCTGGTTTGAGAAAGAAATGGAGTATCTCTAGTGGACAAGGGCAGGGATACCCTTCACATTTTCAAGGGGAGGAAAGACAGAAGGGAACTTCTCTGCCAGGAGGCGTGGCCTTGTGATTGCCGTGTCCTGTAAAACATCAGGCAGCTGTCAAAGCTAAGCCCTTTCTCCATCTCAAGCTGAACCTACAGAGAGGCTGTTCTGGTTTGAAAGCAACAACAGTAAGAGATTCCAAGTCAGAAATACAATTTATTAGGAAAAGGGAAAAAAACCCCAAAATACATGCAATAATATAAAAGAAAAACCACTGACAGTCAGAATACAACCCAACACCCTGTTGGTCAGGGTGTTGGTAGCAGCCCAATTGGAATGGTGGCTGCACTCCTCCTGGAGTGGCAGCTGTGGTTCTGCTGGAGCAGTGATCCTGCAGAAGAGTGTAGTCTTCCTCTGAAGATCCAGTGGAAAAGGCAGCTGTTCCTCTGGGAATCCAGTGGAAAGGCTGATCTGGTGTCCCAAAAACTCAGATTATATCCAGTTAGGAATGCCTGGCTCCTCCCTCTGGGCCATACATCTTTTGATGACAATGTAATTCTTATCAGTCATGCAGTGACATTCAATAGCCCATTAACAGCAGGTGTCTCCCTGGAGGGAGGACTGGTTTGTGGAAGAGATGAAGAAAAACTGCCCAATTAACAGAAGATAACTGCCAAACCTCTAACAGATGGCAAATAGAATACATATTGCCTTGTAATCTAGGATCACAGGTGATCCACCTGTGATCCCCAACATCTGCCCAGCCTTTTGAGGAGCTGAGGTGGCACATGGGCAACAGACATGAGGACATGGTGTCTATCAGCTGCCATGAGCAGAATTGCTTTCACCATTTCTGTTTGCAGACACAGCAAAAAGTTCTTGTAAGGCACTGTGAAAAGGATCCTCAAAACCAGCCAGAAATCCAACAGCACAAGCAAGAACACCCAGCACTGCAAGAGTGCTGGCCCCACTGGAACACATCACTCTCCCACAACCAGCAGCAGGTAGTGGACAAGCCGCTGGTGCCTCCTCTCAAGCAGCTGTGTCCCAGCTGCCCTCTAGCACCAGCTCCAACTGCACTGCTCATGGAAGCCCAGAAAATCCACAAGCTTGTTCCAAGGCCAGCTGCTGCTCTGGTCATCACTGCTTTAACTGTTCCAGGTCTCAGGCCATGGTGACTGCAGGAGTGAGCCTGAGTCTTGGAGCCTGAGCTGAAGCATTTGGTTTGTGGCCTTTTCTGATTTGGCAAAAATCAGCTCTTTTCACAAAGCTTTGGGGAACACTGAGAAATTGGGCTGCAGATATCACCCTAGGAAAGGGCTGTGTGAGGTTACAATGTTCCTGGTCTTCCTTCTGCGCTCCATTGTCCTACACCCACCACACTGGTGGGAAGACTCAGTGGTATAGCCAGCATATGTAATTCTAAACTGCTGGTGTGACAGAGCAGCCCTCACTGGCTTTGTCTGAAGTGCAGCAGCTTTTCCTAGTCTGACAGGACAGTGACCACCCCCAGAGCACCAGCAACACAACCCAGAGCCTGGGCTCATTCCTGTGTGTCTGAAGTAGCACACCAGCCAGCACCTGCCCTGCAGCTCCATGACACTGTGCAACCAGCACCAGTCTCGAGCACCAACAGGCTGCTCCTAGTGGTTCCTTGGACTACCAGTGAGCAAAGATGAGAGAATGCTCCAGTCTGAACATAAAAATGTCCCCACCAGGTCAGCCTAACGGCCCAATTAATCACATTTCCATCAGCAGAGACCCTTCAGGGGCCATGCAGAGGATGCCTGTGTGGCCACCTCCTGCAGTGCACCTAAAGCACTCACAGCTGCTGGAGGGACACAAGCAGAATATCCCTCTTACCCTCCAACTGCCCATAAACTTCTCTCATACCTTTATGACCCTGAAAGGCTTCAGAAGATATGTGTAAAGCAGTATTGTCTTTTACCTGTTTCAACCCATTCTCTTCCAAGATTCTTAAGTGTCCTTTGGTAGCTTCCTGAGAATTAAGAACAACAGAACCAGCCCAAAGCAAGGTTTCCAAGTGCTTACTTCATGCTGATTCTCAAATCTTACTCAAGAGCACTGACATTCAGGTTGAAATGTGCAGCCCCATCCAGATGTAATAGTGCTGCAGAAATTCACAAGAAAGACAATTCACAAAAGATACAGCCATGAAGATTGTATTTATTATTATTAGAACAGAGGAAAAGCTACTTTACTGATTGGTATTTACAAATCTGTTGGCAAAGACAATAATATCCAGTGTCTTTTATGAGCATGTTTTATAACCCTTGCCAGAATAATTCACTTTTATTAACAGCAAATGCCTAAGGTTTGATTGACTGCCACTGGTTGAGTGCAAGAAATAACATGGATCACCACTGCAGTGGCTGCAGGCAAAGCCTGACACAGACACAGGCACCTGCAGCCCGAAGACGAGGGCAGGTCCCACATGGCTGCTCCAGCCCTTGGCAGGGAACAGGACAGCCTGAGCTTGTTCAGCGATTCAAATCTCAGGACAGCATGTCAGAGCTGGTAACCTCTGTCTGTCTCTTCACTTCTGGGGCAGTAGCTCAACATCTGAAGAATAAGTTGTTCAGCACTACAGAAGGACAGAGCAAGCTGGGTGGCATCAAAGCATGAAGATGGGTGTGTACATGAAACAGATGCTGGCACATTTTGTGGGCATGTCTGACAAAGTTAATCTTGACAAGGGAGAAAGACTTCCTGACCACAGAATCATCTGGTATGAGGAACCTTTATTCACGTGGGCACAAATTGAATTCCTGCTCTGGAGTTCATTCAAATTCATCTGAACATAGGCTCTGGGAACCCTCTCAGAAAGACTGCACATGGCACCTCACGCCCACGCTGGTACTGATGGAGGCATCAGCTCTAAACCTCACTGTCGGCAGGGCTCAGCTCCCCCCTGCAGTCTGGAGAGAACAATCCCAGGTCCCCACTGGAATGGGAGGGGGATACAGAAAGACAAATGCAACCTTGCATGATACTGACAGACTTAGCACTGCATCAGTAATCCCAAAACACACTTTTTTGCAGCAGACCTGCCACCCCCAGCAAGGAAAACACCTCAAAGGAAGAGTATAGATACCACAGTTGACTACAGGCAGTACCAGCATTTCTCAAGCACATAGCACTGCTGCTGCTTTGCCTGGAAGGGTGTACCTGAGCACAGGAGCACTTCTGACTCTTGGGGGCTTTCTTTAGACCTGGGCTGAGCCAGAAGGGTGGGTCAAACTGGTATTTAGTTCCCAGCAGAGTGGTCTGGGAAGGATGTGGGTGTGAGAAGCTGGAGCTGTGAAGGCTTCTCTGAGCATGGGCTCAGGTGCTCCTCAGCAAAGCTGGTGTCAGCTCATGCTGTCTGTAGCAAACAGGAGCTGCAAGGCCACTGGGTCACTGCTCCAGAAGATACGGCCCTCATTAAGAGTATGCCAAAGTGATTATTTAACTGTTTGTTGTCAGGTGTGTGGCCTTCCTGTTGTGCCATGGTGTGGGTGGGTACTCAGCACAGGGCTGGTCTCACATGCTGCTGCACAGCTCTACAGTTCTTGAACCTCCGCACCTTCACAGCCCTCCACCGACAGCATTGTGGGATGTCAGAACAACCCTGACACCTCCAGCCAACAGTCTGCAGAGGTGAACAAGGCTGTCCCCATAGTAGTAGGATTATTCCTGATGAGGCAGCACCTTCCCTCGGACCAGATCATGCCACAGCACAGGAGTGATGTTCTCCTACCTCAAGCCAACTCTGCCTCCAGAAGAGAAATGGAGAGTCTCACTGCCCCACGTAGCAGTTCCTCACACATGTCACAGCCCTTTCACTGAGCACCCAATCTTGTGGCTCTCAGGAAGAGGATTGCTCCTCTCTGACACACACTGAAAGGCCAGGAACTGCTAAACCTGACCTGGCGTGCCCAAGGACTCCTGGTGCTGACAGAACCAAGCCTTCCAGAAATGTCCAGTCCTTATGATCATATATTGGGAGATGCTGAAGGGCTAACCCAGGGCATGACAACAGGAAGGACAATAGAAGAAACCTACGTGGAGAGGAGAAGACTTAATCTAGCAGCTCCTCAGAGCAACATTTTGCACCGTGGGGCCAGTGGCTCAGACCAGCCCTTTGATGAAACTCGTGTCCAAGTGTACTATCAGCATGCGGAGAAAAGACATTTCCTTGCGTGTGTTCTCAAAGATAACGCGGGGGTCGTCCGACTGGCAGCGCAAGCAGTTGGGGGCCATCACCATGGCCAGGTTATTCACATCCATCTTTGTTCTGCCCACATTTGATGGCTGAGCAAAGATCTGCAGATAGCAAGAACACATTCAGATGGAGCAGTGGAAAAGGGCATGGAAGTCCAAACACATGGTGCAAGAAAAGGTGCAAGGAGAGCAGACAGAACGCCTGCCTTAAGGACAGTGCCCCAAGTGCCACACATCCACAGGGAAGAGCACTGTGCTCTGATATACCAACAGAGCAGCAGCCTTGGCAGACAGGAAACCAACCCCAGGCTCTACAAGATCAGGATCAGGGTTTATTGCTTCCATAAGGAACAAGGCCAGCAAACACCCCTCCATCAATCCCACCTTAAATACTGAGAAGAGGTCTTAAAACCATTCTGATGGTCCCAGCACAGCTGTCCCACTAACTGTGCCCCACATGCTCCTGGCCCCAGTACAGGGCTGTGGGGGCTGCCTACCTGCAGGAAGTGTATGAGGTAACACAGCACCAGTCTGTTGAGCTCCGGCAAAAGCTGCACCACAGCCACGGCAGCGTCGGGGTTCTCATAGTTGCTGATACACTCTTTGTAGAACTGCTGGGGGATCACAGGCTCCTCCAGCTCCCGATACCAGAGCTTGAGGAGAGAGGCTGGGCAGAAAGCAGGAGCATGAGAATAGCTCTGGTCACTTCCCCACCCCCTTTAGGGGCAAACTTGGCAGCGAGAGAGATGGCAGAGAAGGGATTTCTGTGCTTGTGCTGCTTCACCTTAATTCAGTCTTGGCTCTGAAATGCTCAGGCACCCAAACAGATCAGTTAGTGGGAAATACTGGCTGCTACCTACCTGCTCCTCCAGGAAGCACCTCTGGGGCTGCCTAAAGAAGCGGACAAGGAGTCCTGAAAGACTGCCACCACTCTGCCCAGCTTGCACAGCCTTACTGCATCAGAGACAGAGATTCCTCCCCATTCCCAGTGTTTCCTCTATGGGCAGTGTTTGGAAAGGCAGTGAAAAGACACAGAACAAAATCCCAGTCAGTGCAGACAGCCTGTGTACACATTCCCAAGCAGCAGCACACCCACTGAGCTGCTCCTGAACCTGCCTCTCCCCCTCCGCATTGCACCGTGGCTGGGGCCGCAGCAACACACCTGCAACAGTCCTGTACCTGGTATGTTGGGGTCACTGAGACTGTTTGGGATTCTCCACTGATCCACCTGCAATTTCAATGCATTGACTTCATCTATGTCACCAGGTATCCTGCAGAGGCACAGAAAAGGTCCTTTTGAGTGAGCCAGGCAATGTGCTTGGTGAGGCAGCTGGCCAGCAAAGCATGGCTCCAAAGCTGCTTCTGGGGCCTCAGGGAGAAGGCCTCAGGCACCAGTGGCAGCTACAGCAGCAGTTGCTCAGAGAGAAGGGGGTGCTTATTTTTATACACCATCTTGAAGTGGGGGCTCCAACTAGTTCTGATATCAACTATCGCTGTTCTCAGCAGTGATTATTTTCCATAACTAGGCTTCTTTGCAGCATGTTCAGACCAAAGATGAGCAGCATCTCTGGCTAAATATAGTTATATATACACACACACCCCTATCTATCGTCTATCTATCTATTTATCTATCAAAAAATTTACCCATACAAGGTAAAGTGGAGCCTTTTAATAACTATCTTAAGTTTAGCTACTGAGAAACTAATTCAAATCTTAAGTGCAAAACAAAACCACACACACAAAGAAAAACAACACAGAAAACCCAAACCCAAAGCAGAATCCCCTGTGTTCACCACACAGATTTTGTGTCTCTCTGGACTCCTTGTGTCTTGTGCAGCACTATGGCTGATGTGCCACATTAGATGAGGGGCTCTGTCAGGACACCAGAGCTCCTCCCTTCCCTACACCGGCTAACCACCATTGCCAAATCTGATGAAAGCTCATCGCCCTGCCTGGGGATGAGCTGACCACATAGCTAAGTCACACCTACACCAGTTCCCTCTGTGCTAACACATGCCAGCTGGCTAACGATACTACAAGAGGTGATTCCTGAACCTGAGGAAAGTCAGATTTTGTCCAGTCCACAGTGAAGTGCTATTCTTAGGGAAGAGGAAGCATGTGGAGGTGAATCTTGACTCCTTGGCTATGAGGACTGACATAGTGGGTTGCTCAAAAGCAGCACAGCACCCCAAAAGCTCACCTGAAAATTCCCTCAGTCTGCTCCCCTCCCAGGGCCAGGACCTGCTGTGATAGCTGTGTCTGCACCCAGGGCAGCTTGTTCCCTGGGTACATGTCCTGCTGCCGCAGCATGATTTCCTCCAGGGAGCTGCCGAAGAGTGACGGAGTGAGGATGGCATTCCTAGCATGCGTTATCTCTTCCACTGTTGGTTTCCGGAGGCCCTGAGGACAGAGAAAAGCTCAGTGCAGCCATGGCACAGCCAGCCCACAGAGAAAGAGGGACCAGGACAGAGAAGGCTGACCCTCCATGTGGGCACCTCATCAGCCTCCTGGCAGCATGGTTCTTGTTCTGCTGCCTAAAATCAGGGGTGGTTCTATTCATCGGCCCAGGAGGAGCAGAGGAGACCACTTTGGAGAATTTGGGCTGGTTTTGCAGAGATTCTGTTGCTGTGTTTTGCACAGCAAGGGGACTGCTCTGGCTGGAGCTCCACTGTAGCTATGATATTATGAAAAATCCTTTGCTGGGATTTTTCCTCTCCTGAGAAGCTGAGGAGCCTCAGGAGAGAAAGGTAAACAATTACTATCTGCTGCTGTAGAATACAACAGGTGCATCTGTGATTGGTCCATGTGGATTGTTTTCCATTGATGACCAATCACAGCCACCTGTGCCAAGGCTGTGAGCAGTCACAGCATTTTGTTATTCTATTCTGTTCTATTCTTGTTGTAGCCTTCTGATCTCTCTGTTCTTTAGTATAGTCTTAATGTAGTATTTTAATATAATATTTAACATAATAAATCAGTCTTCTGAAATGGAGTCAAGCCTCGTGTCTCCACACACAGAGAGTCAGCAACACTCCACCTGCTGGAGCAGGCAGTATGGAGTGGAGCCCAGCCCAGCCCCGGCTGTGGTAAGCTTAGCAGAGGGCACCTATACCCCAACGCAGCATCAGATGAGTGCTTAGCTATGGACAGGTGTAAAACAGTCTTTTGGAGATGGGAATTCCAGGTATTTCCAATTCCAGGGAAAGCTTTGCTCTCAGAGGTGCTAAAACCTGAGAAGTGAGCATTGGTACCTGCTGCTTTTGACAAATACCAACACTTAAAAGGGGTTTTGAATGTCAGTTTGGAAAAGCACAGAGCCATCGCAGGGGGAACAGGCTGCCCAGCACAGTGACCTTCAGCAGGGATCCTGCAGCCAAGTGGGGAACATGACAGGGGGAAGCTCCCACTGAGTCCTCTGAGGGTCAGTGGCCAGGGCTGCAGTTGTGTGCAATGTGTTTACTGTCCTGCCACTGGCAGGATGCCAGGAGCCTTCACCCCTCTCAAGGTATTTCAGCTAATTTGTTCACTACGCAAAGTTCAGATGGCAGGGAGGCCCCAAAGGAATGTCCAAAAAAACCCCCTGATGACCAGATCCGGCTTAGCGACCTAGAACTGACAAGCCAAGGCCATCTACCACTTTTCATGGCCACAGGCAGAACTGTGCAGAGGGAAGAAAGGAAGATTTTCAGGTAACACAGAGTACAGACTCCCCTCTGCACCAGCCATCTCTGCTGTATGACTGTTTGAACTGGGAATGAACAACTCCGCAGTAAACCAGCTGCAAGACACAGCCCATATAAGCTCTCAGTGCAAAGGGAGACTCTTCCCTCACCTGAAGAAACAAAATGATGAGTATCCCCTGCACAGACAACTCCTTTTACCTTGCAAACAGGTATGTGTTGGGTTTGTCTTTGTCCCTGAGGTCAGGATGCAGGCAGCCATGCAGCTGCTTGCACAGCAGGCACTGCTGTCTGCCAGAAGGATGGCAGAACAGCAGCCCTCTCCCACACATTCGTGGGGAAATGTACTCTGAGCAAACCTCCCCTGCTCACTCTATCTCCATTTCCCATCACTGACTCAGTGGTGACCACCAGAGTCCCCCAGGCAGCCCCCAGGCCCTGCAGTCAGGGCAACTGCTCACCTTTTTGCCTCCGGTGACAGCTACTTTATGGAGCTTCCGGTAGCAGTACTTGGCGTAGGTGCTAATGGGCAGACCTGGTGGGAAAGAGGAAATGAGTGGTCAGCCCAGAGCCACGCACCCCACACCGAAGCCCTTCAGAGAGCTCCAGCACAGCAGCTCATTCTGGACAAGCAGCCCCCTCAATGCACAGCCCACTGCAGCAGGGCGGGACTGCCAAAACTTGCACTGAGCGCCCTGAAGGTCTCCCAGCACCACGGCAGGCAGCGTCAGTGCATGCCAGTGCTTGGGCTTAGAAAGATTCATCTCCTGACTGAAGGCTCATAGCTCTGCACCTCCCATCCCTGCTCCTGCAGATCTCCTCCTCTCGCACCCGGAGTGTACCTGCCCTCCCTGACTCCACACACGGCACCAGTTCAGCATTCACAGCCTGGGCACACACACATGCCTGGGCCCCAGCCTGGCGGGCACAGCCAAGGTTGTTTACTATTTGAGAACTTCGATTCCTTTGCTAGGGAGAGAGGAGCAGTAGAGTCAGGTGTGTGGGGATAGAGTGGCAGCACCAACAGTGACCTCAGGACACAAGAAGAGGCGTGGGGAGCTGATGGGATCTTATCTTCCCGGGGACCTGCAGAAGGCTTCCTCATGCTCCTGCCTGCAACCTTCTCCAACCCAAGCTTGTACCATGCAGCTCAGGCATGCTCTGTGAGACAAGGAAAATGGGACACACCAAAGCCTGGGAACTGCACCTCAAAAGCTGCTGCCCTCCACAAGAGCACCTGCTCTGTTTGTGCTTGGTTCAGCGTACTCTGAAGGCAAGTGCAAGCCACGATTCACAGAGATAATCCCACCCTGACACCAAGAGAAATGTTTGCAATGACAGAGCACTGATTGCTGAGAGTTCTTCCAAAACCGCTGGCCTTCTACTCTTGTCCAAGTAAAACCCAAAACTGCTCACTGCAAGCAGTGAATAGATCTGCCCTATTTGATTCCTTGCCAGGCCCAAAACTTGCATCACAGTTCAAATACTTGTGGCTGTCAAAGTCTACATTCTAGTCAGACGCTGTGCATTTCACATCAGCCTTTCACATCCCCTGTGGCTTAGGTATGCTGACTGGGAGCTTGGAGGTCTTCAAATCCTCTTAATGCAGAGGGAGGACAAACTCTTCCCAAGCAGAACAATTCACAGAGGTGGGAGATGTGTTGTCCTCTCAGCCAGCACATAAACCACAGTCCTTGGCTCCTCTTGATGAAACAAGCACTTCCTGCCTCCATCAATCTGCCTCACGGCTGTTCTCCACACCACTGGAGCCATACCAGAAGAGGTACAACAGCATTCCCATCTCCCACAGGCAATGGGAAGGAAAGCCAGTTTTGGGAATTTCTCTCTAGGGAATATCTAAAGCAAAATATTCATTGTAAGCAAAAATCCTGCTAACCCTACGCATGACTTACACTGGGAATATCTAAGGATTAAAAGGAAACAAATCAAATGAGATGCCCTGTGATGCTTCACTATCCCAGGTTACAGCTTCTGCTGTCCGATGTGAGACACACCCCGAAGTGAGGTGTCACCCTTCTCAGAGGGGAAGGGGACGAAGCTGGACTGTGTCTCTGCATCCCAGCAATTTTGCAGGAGACAGCACATTCAAAACTAATAATAAGAAATATTTTTTCACACTGTATTTAGACCATGAAACACATAATCACCCTAAAAGCTTAACCATGTTTGCAAAAGAAACTGGTGTCCTGCAGATTCTGCATGGCTGATGCATGGGCAGCCTATTTTGTACTTTCCCAGGAAGCTCCCCAGTCCCAGAAAAAGCCTAAAATCTACATCCAGCACTTTCTGCAGCGAGGCCTCCTGCTCCCATGACAACTATGCTGCAGCCTGTGACCCAATGGGAGCTGTTAAGAGTCACACGTGAAGCTGACCAAATTTAAGTAACTGAAAAATAAACTTGCTGCATGCACAAGAGGATGGAGGAGTTACTGTCCATAGACCTGAATGGCCAAAAAAGAGGCAGGAGCCCTGAGGAACAGGGTGAGCAGCACTCATCCCAGAGGGAACAGAGCAATGGCTCCCAGGCAGCCTCCCTGCCCCAACACAAGTGCTCCTGGCCCCAGGGCATGTGTAAAGTGGGATGGGCAACAATGGAGAGAGAGACAGAGACGCCAGAAGGCACCTGCTGAGCTGCAGGAAGGAACATGAGGGAGAGGAGTAGAATTTAGCTTTAGCCTCAGCTTTTCCAAATCAGCAACCTGTCCCAACCATCTGCTGCTTTCAGAACACTCAGCTGGAGACTGACTCCCAGCACTGAGCTCATCATGCACGCTGACATTTCCAAACATGTGGACCAGGTACTCCCTCCACAGCCCAGCTCCTGTCTCTTGGTGCAGGGCTGGGCAGCTTCATCTGCACTACCTGTAAAGGGCTAATCCTGAAGGCAATTCCACTTCTGTAGCAGATAATTAATCTAAGAAATCCAAGATGATCTGTTATTCCCTATGGTATCACAGGAGCTCAGGAACAACTACTAACAGCCCACACAGTGAAAAATAGTTTTCAAAGGAAAATATTTCTTCATATGCCAGCCTAGAAACACATGTGGACAGCACCTTAAAGAACACCTCCTTTTAGAAAAGTTAAAATCCAGACCAGGTACGTGCAGGAATATACCTTCTGGAACAGACTTAAATGCTTTCCTGCAAAAAAAAAGTCCTAAAAATGCACCAAACAGTGGATTTAGGACCTGGCCATAGAATATGTATTTTAGCACTAGAGAAGCTGTTGTCTGGATATTCCTCCGATCTACCACAGCCTTTTGGATCTCAGCCTGGCACAGCCAGAGCAGGTTCTCAGACCAGAATCCCACCTCACTGCACTCTATAGCACAGGGGTATGTGCTCCTGAGCAGGTAAGCTGGGCTTGGCACCAGCAGTGTTGCTCTCCTGGCTTAGATCTGCCCAGGGATCCCCCATTTTACAGCATTGCTTTAGCTCTTCTTTCTCACACCACCAGTGCTTCCTTCTACATCCCAACAATGCTTCTCAATCACCATTCCCTGTATGGGAAATGCCATGTTCATCAGCCAGACAAGCAAGCAGCCTGCACCTGTCACCAAGACAAGAAACAGATACAGGATGTCTTAAAAATTAGTATCTCTCTTCAGAAAAATCCTAGCTAACAGCAGGTGGGCAATACCCTAAGGCAGAGTTGTACCTGGACCATTAACCATCAAGAGACAGACCTCTTTTCTTTGCATTTGTCCCATTTCTTTCTAAACCTCTTTACATTCTGAACTGTGGAGGCTGGTGGGCCAACAGGGAAAGAACCCACAATACCCCCCTGGACAGAAAACCCCTCAAGCCACAACCACCCTTCTTACGGTGATGAAAAAAGCTTCTCCCAGCATGCCTTGCTGTGACATGCAGATTCAATGTATCTCATTGGCCTTTCCCACTCGCTCCATCCCTGCACCCTCAGCCCATTGGCCCTGGTGTTCTGCCCCACCCCTCAAGATCCCTATGAAAACCCTGCTTTCCCTGTCTGAGTGGCTCCTCATCCCTGGACCCCTTTGAGGAAGAAGCTCAGTAAAGGCTCTCCTTGGAACCCACATGAAGATCCCAAGTGTCCTTCTGTGTGGCCCGGATCACAGAAGAGCTGAAATCAGCCGGTGTGAGCACAGACGTGCCTGTGCCCCTGAGGTGTCTTTTTCAAGATGCTTTTTCAGGAAGGTCGCAGCAATCTGAACAACGTGCTGGCCCTTTGGGATTTCATGCTGTGCTTCAGTACAGACCATTCCTGAGCCTGCTGCCCAACACAAAAACCAGGCAGCTTTCAGCTCTGCTACGGCACACAGTGAGAAATTTTCTTCTTGCTTTCCCTATGTAATCTTAACTTTCTTTCATCCCACTGACCATATCCCCTCTTCCCCATTCCACATCCAGCTCACATCGCCTCCCCTGCCTCACTCATCAGCCTTGGAGAGACCCTGGGCAGAACATCCAGAGTAGGCACAGCACAACTACAGCCAAATGCTGCTTTGCTCTCTGTCCTTCCCTGCAAGTTCCTGACCCCTCTTTTGGTTTCTGACCACTTCCCAGCAATGTGTATGTTTCTGGAAATTCATATAGAAGCTGGAATATATCTTTCCCTCCTCAAAAAGGCTCAACTGGGGCCTCGCCCTGCACTTGCAGTCAGGGACCTCTCCCCCATGTAAAAAACATTGCTTTTGGTGACACAGTATTCTCTGTTGCTTGATTGCTCTGTTTGTCACCCTCGCCAGATCCCGCTGCACCCTTAATTTTTATAGCTGTTAACAATTTTCTATCAACACTGAGATGTCAGCTCATAATTTGTCTCCTTGTATAAACCCACAGACCAGCTTGCATTCCTGTGGGATCAGCAGACAATCCTCCTTCTGAAAACACAGCATTTATTCCTACCCATTATTCTTCTGCCTGCCAACAGGTTATTCATGCATGAAAAGACCTTGCATCACATTTGCATTTCATTTACTCATAGAGAATTAAGCTAGAAGATGAATACTGCAGAGGTTAAGTGTGGGAAACTTCAGAATTCTTTCTCTGGGTATATGTCAGGTGGTAAATATTTACTCACCTATGAGCTTCTGGACTGAAAGGAGTATGTGTGCATGTGTGGGGAATCAGTGCTTCAACTCATCTTTTCACTGAAAGACTTACATAGATGCCTACTTATCTTCTATTCAGTTCTGACTGAAGTCAGTACATTTGATTTCCTTATGGATTTCTCTGCTAAACTGATGTTACAGCATCCATAAGCATCTTAATATTTCAGAGCCACCACGAAACTTCTCACAACAGCCTTGCAGCTTCAGGTGCATCCTACCCACCCCTCACACATCTGGAAAGCAGGGCTGGTCAAACAGAAGTAGGTATTCTAGGGAAAAACTGACCTTTCCAGCCAGCAGAGAGAGCCTGGTATGTTCCTGCAAGATTCCCCCTTACTTCAGGTGCAATTCTGAGGTCAGTCTCTAGGAAAAGTCCTCAGAGTTTCAGTCACTGCGAAAAAGCTGTTTTGAGTGAGCTGCCCTGCTGCCTTCACTGTTGAATCCCTGCAGAACAACTCATAGCCTGGTCCCTGCCAGAGCAGCCTCCTGGGCCACAAAGACAGAGGAGTACACAGCCTCAAGCTGCGCCAGGGCACATTTAGATTGGAGAGAAGAGAAAATTTCTTCATTGCAATGGTAATTAGGCATTGGAACACAGGTTGCTCAGGGCAGTGGTGGAACCTCCATCCTTGGAAGTATTAAGAAAATGTATGGATGTGGCACCTGGGGACATAATTTGATGGTGGCCTTGAGAGTGTTGTGGGAACAGTTGGACTCAATTACTTTAGAGGATTTTTCCAACCTTAGTGGTTCTGTGATTCTATGAAAGTGTGTGTGACCTGTCACCAGAGCCCCAACTACGGCCACACAGGCACAGCTGACTTTCAAGTGCTTCCTTCTGGAAACTTTATAAAGTTATCCTGGCATGCCTTTTTCGTAACATTTCATATATATATATAAAAATAGGTATCAGAGGCAACATAGAAAATCCTGAGTTGGAAGGGACCTACAAAACTTCTAACTGCTGATGTTTGTTTTGTTTGTTTTTGTTTGTATTTTTTTAAAACTTTAAATTTAGTGTTTGTTTTTAGGTGAAAACTACATCTGTTTTCCTAAGTACATCTCCAGCACACGCAATTTAGACACTTAATTGCACAGAACAGCCTGCTCAGCCCACAGTCAGCATGCCCTGCTGAACAGAACAATCTCCATGGAGTTGTCTCATAAAGATATCTTAGTCCCTCGAAGCACAAGCAAAATGAATTTTCAAAGGTTCAGAATGGTCTGAACTCTCCTGGGCCTGAACAGGAAAGAAAAAACACATATCCCTACCAAAAATATATTCTTTCCATGCAATTGCAAGTCTCTGCTCTGAATCCCACCACAGACAGAGAAACAATGAACACTGTTCTCATGTTCAATGAATGCTGTCCTCAGCCCTACCCTTGACTTGCAGCTGCCCCATGAAACAGGGTGACACAGCAATGACACGGCGAAGCCACCACAGGCAGCAGCTGTCTGCTGGTGTCAGGGAGGGCTCAGGAATGCAGGAAGCTGGACTCCAGCTCTCACAGACTAAAAACACTGAAGCTACTTGATATAAACTGCTGCCTGAGAGGAGTTCACAGGGCTAACTGAAGTTTCCTGAAATCAATATAAAAAATATTGAATAGACTTTGTCTAGTAAGGCTTTAGCCAAATAAAGTGTTATCCTGCAGCCAGCAATTAAACTAAGTCCGAAGGAATATACAAGCTCTTGTTCATTCCACCCAGATGTCAGGGCAAGCCCTGGGCTGCAGAGCTCAGAAAGTGTGTCAGCCAGTTCTGGAGAGAAAAAGGCAGTGTCCTTCACCAGGTACCAGCACCCTCTAGGAAGAGCCTCAGGTTAGGCAGCGATTTACAAAATCCATTAAAACAACTGAGACAGGTTCTTTTCAACACACTGGCTCATATGGCTTCTAGCACCAGAATATGCTCCAGGAAATGTGGCATGCACAGATCAGAGGAATTACAGCTCCAGGTCTGCATACAACTTAAAATCCCTGACACAACTTGCACAATTGTGACTGAAAGGGCCCCCACCTGCCCCAAATGCAGCCCAGCTGCCACTCACACTGCTAATCCAGGCTCTGGTCTAACCTTAAACACCAGCCTGCCACCAGACAAATTCTCCCAAATCCAAGTCTCTGTATTTAAAGAAATGGTCTGATTTTCAGCAGAGCTCAGCATTGCCACCTGCTCAAAGTCAGTGTAAACCTCTCTCTCAGCTCCCTGTGCCTCTCCCTACCTTCATCCTCTGTGTTTTGTTTCCTCTTTTTCCTGGATTTTGTGATCTTCTTGTTTTTCAGATCCACAAGCTCCTTGATGTGCTGGGCAACTGAAAATTCAGAAGAGGGTCTGGATTAATAATGTGGTATATACTAAAATACCAAAATACAGAACTGCGCTTAGATATGGCAGCCAGCCTGACTGCAGCATAAGAAGCTCTGTCAGGGGAAAGGTCCTGCACCTGAGCCAGCTCCCAATGAACCTGAATGAGAGGCTCAGAACATCATTCAGCTTCTCCAAATGGCCAAACAGTTGAAAAGTTCATACCTAAATAAACTTCCTGCCTAAACACCAGCAAAAAACCATCTTCTCAATATCTCAGAGTACTCCTCCTTGTTGCCTGCATTCTGGGCAAAGCACAGCTGGAGGGAATGGTTTTGAACAGAAGTGACAATGGCTGAAAATCTTTATAAAACCCAAACTAGTGCTGCATACCTGGAAGTTCAGTGAAGAAATCCCACATTAAGGCTATAATCATAAAAAAAAGAAGGCAAATATTGCCATTGTACCACTTGCCCCTTGGTCCAATCTCTGCCACCATGCTCATGAGAAGGGGCAGAGGGGTGCTGAGGCAGAATTCCTGTAGCCATCCTGGAGACCTGGGGGGGCTTCAAACACAGCAGATCCCCAGAGATCAAGGGGAAAATAGGTGTCTGGTTCTAGCCTGAGACTGGACAAGACACAGTGAGTGCAGCTGCAATAGTGGGAAATAAGCCAATAAATACTAGTTAATACTCTCCAGGCTGGTACTTAGCTTTTTTTTCTTTTCTTCATGCCTGCGCCCCCCCCCCAACCAGATGCTACAGCAATTTAAAATTGGGGTAATAACAGAATATAAGCTGGGCTGGTCCCCAAACTTCTGAAAGACAGATAAATTGCATCTCTTCACACTAAAAGCCTGCGTTCTTCAGGATCCCCAAACAGCCAAGGTCTGTTCTCAGTGTCTGTGATGGCTCCCTTAAAAACTTAGATACTAACAATCCTTTTTTTTTGCCAGCTTCAAGGAACTTAAAAGTAACTTATATCATCAGAGAGCCCAGAAAAGCTCTGCCTTTGGAGGGTTTACATCAGCTCATTTCTGATGTAAACCCTCCAAAGTGCTGATGGGTGAGGTGAGCACAGTCTGGGGATCGCATTTCTTTTCCAGAAACAAGCTGGGGGCAGCTTCATCCCACCACTGAAAGGTGGACACAGACAACACACTGTGCTCTCACTGACAGAGCCCACAGCACTAGCTGGGAACTACCTGTACTTTTAAAACCCAGACAACCTTGACTATGTGTCACAACCCAGCAAGATGCTGCTGCATACAGACGAGGTGCATGAGGCACTTACTCTTTTCATCACTGTCAAGGTGGCGGTAAATGTAACCTTCCAGGTAAGACTGAAATTTGGGTGATGGAGAAAAAAAGGCCAGACTGATGGCCATCAATTCCCAGCCCCATGCCAGGCTTCGGTAGCACATGTTATCTGTTGTCTGCCGGATCAGCTGTATGTAGAGCTCATCCCGTAGGCCTTGCATGCTCCAGCATTTGGTGACTGTGACCAATGCCACGTGATTGCGGTCCATGCGAGTCTGACGATCTCCCATGTAGCTCTGCACCAGTTTGAACATCTCACATGCCTCTTTTTTGATGGTCCGGTTGCTAGTGATGAGCATTGGCTTTTTAATGGAGCCACCATTCCAGGACAGCATGTTGGAGATGGAGATCCTTCGTCGGAAGATGCCTTGCGTGTGCATGTTCAGGTTTTTGGAAGCCCAGTCCGCCATGCTGCTCTGAGAGATGGGCTTCCGTAGGGTGTTGTAAGGGAAATGGCATCCCACACAGCCACCACGCTGGCTACTGCCCTCCTGCTTGGTCTCCAGCTCTGTGGTCTCAGGCTGCAAAGAAGAATAGACACGTTAAGAGCAGCTTAGGTGACTCCTTATCCGGCTAGAAAAATTATCCAGAGCAAGACATGAAGCTGCCAGCAACTGCACAGTGGTGAATCTGTACAAACATGACTTGGTACATGTAGAATTGGTGAATAACACCTGTAGTTCTGAAAGAGCCTGGCTGGCACAGCCACACACTAATGCTGTCACTAAGGGAAGTGCTGGGATCTGGAGCAACAGGGTTGAGTGTCCCAGCTGTCGCCGAGTTTACAGGGACAGGCAGGAGGTGAGCTGATTTCCAGAGCAGCAGCACAGCTCTGTGGCACCAAGCACACACCAAGGAACCAAGTATCTCTGCACTCCTCAGTTCCAATGGAGCTCCAGGAGCCCAGAAGGAGGGTGGGACACTGGTCTACGGTTAACCCCAAAACACACATTAGTCCTTAGAAGTTTAGAGCAAGTTAGTATTTCCTTCTTAGTAGAGAGGAACTCCTGAATTCAGGACAGAGGCTTCTGCAGTCCAGCCCTTTCCCATCTCACACCCCACATGACTCGGCATGCAGATGATGAGATTAGCACACATCACGTTCCACCCCTCATTGCAAGCCCAGGGCAGAATAATCTCCCCTGACTTTTGACTTTGGTTTTTTTATCCCTCGAGTTACTCCTCTACCTCCTCACCCTCTCTGAATTCACTCAACACATTGACTGCCATCTCAACATCCTCAGTCTCCTTCAAAACACCTTACTTGCGTGGAGTTGGTTTTCCTTCTGTCACCCTGCCTGCTCCTTCAGCATGCTCCTTCTGAGGAGTCACCTCCTCAGACTATCTTGAGGTTCAGGAGGCTCTGGGTTCTCTCCTCTGCTCTCTCTGAGGCTTCTCTCTCATGTCTTGTCCACAGCCACCTCTGTTTAGCCTGTCCCAGAACTCCTACCTACCCTCCTCCGATACCAAGTTTTCTTATCTCCCGATTTTCCTCTCTATCATGCAAGCCCAGCACAAGACATCACTGCTCACTCAAGACACTTGATGTTTTTTTCAGGTGAGGCAGTGATTTTGCTGCCATATTTTCTGCAACTTCCTCCCCTCCTTCCTTGGATTCTTGAGTATTTCTGTGAATATTTTTTTTTAATTGACTCTTTTCGCCTCTACCACAACATCTGTCTCCTTTCATTTTCTGCTTCTCCATATTACCACATATGAATTATTTTTCTTCACTTTCAAGGACATTCACAGCCTATCCCCAACCTACCATTTCTTGTGCATAATCAATTTTCAGCTCTCCCTGTCAATGTAACAGGGTGTAACACAGCCAGAAGACTGGAGAGCAGTTTCCTACCAAGTCTAAAGAGGCTATGAAATAAAATTGCTGAACTATTAATAGTAACATGCAAGTCATGTAAACTTGATGTGTCTCTGCCTGAAAAGTGGGAAATGTGGAAACATGATATCAGTTTTCCAAAAGGTTTCAGAGGAAAGCAAGGCACTTATTGATCCAAAATGGCAATAAAGAGAACGCATACAGATAAATCTTATAGAGCAGAGAGGTGTCAGCCTGGCTTTCAAAGAAAAGTTACACCTCACAGGTCTGCTGGAGCAATCTGGAATAGTCAAGGAGCTTTTCCAAGTTTCTTCATGAAAGATTTTGTACCAGCAAACAGGAGAAAAACTAGAGAAAAGTAAGAAGCCACTTTTCAGCATGGAGGATGATTATCAGCTCTGCCTTATCAAATTGATGCAGAGGCCCTGGTTGTTCAAAATGGGAGCAAAATAACTGGAAGAGTGAGCAAAGATAAAAAAGGGCAAAAGCTTCAGGAGATATAAAGCTATCTACAAAGAACCTAAATCTGAACTGAAACCAGGAAGCAGGACATTCCTTTGAATCAAAGTAGGAAAAAAGACGGCTAAATAATCCTGCAGAAGTGCTGGGTTAGAGAGAAAAAACTACTCCCCTTATGCAGGCACACTGATGGGGCTTTAAAATAGCTATTTCCAACAAGATGCTAGAGCCACTGACACTGATTTTCTAAATACTGCTATTCCATGTTCAGGAATTGGGAGGGAGAATAGCATATGAAGAGCCACTCGAAAAAGGAGAGAGAGAAAAAGAGGAATTGCTGTCATGTGGCTACGCAAATCTTGATGCCATACCCACCAACTCAGACTATTCCAGTGAACAAAGTATGTATGAGAGGAGACATGAGTGACAGTAACATGATCAGGCAAGCACATTTACCCAAATAACAGAGCAGAGCTCCCCAAAGTGTTGAGGCCTTGCTGGACACGAGCCCCATCCCACAATTCTTCCTCTCAAGCCACTGGGCTCAAACAGGTTTCCACGAGCAAAGCTGTGAAGCTTTATGACCTGTTTGCAATTCTGCAGGAACAGATGTATCTTGCCTGCAGCACACCCCTGGAATTAAACCCCCTCAGAAGCAAGCTGTGTATGATGTGTCTAGCAAGTCCAGCAAAGAAAAAAAAGTAACATGGCACAGATGGGGGAGGTACCTGTGAGGAATGGCGTGTAGCACCTGATGAAGCCAAGTCTGTCCGGCTGGTGACATTCTTTTCTAAAGAATCTATTTTCTCAAAAGTTCTCTTCTGCCTCATTGTATCCTGCGCAGCAGCCACACTGCTGGGAAAGAATTCCCTAATCTCCAAGTCCTGTCTGTACAGAGACCTGTTGCTGGCTGCGACATCATCCCTGGAGCTCTGGCTGATGCATTTTTTCAAGTGGTCAGACTGAAACCTGACCTTGCTGCTCTCTCCTGGAACACCATTCTCCAGGCTCTCAGCATCCAGGCTGGCTTTGCTTCCCCTGCAAGCTGCTGACCTGCCCACCACAGCACGCATCTCAGCGATCACTTTGTCATTCAGAGCTGTGAGCTCACTGCTGCTGCCCACAGAGCCAGGTCTTGCTTGACCTATTCCTTGCCTCCTTCCTTTCCTTTTTCTCAAGCTTGGAGACGGGCCAGTTGAATAACCAGAATCCTGATGGCCGGTTGGGTACTCCTGAGTCTGCAGGCTGTTTTGCTGACTGTGGTGGAGTTCCATGTTCTTGAGGACATTGGCTTCCAAGATCCTCCAAGACTCCTTGAAGCTGTCCTTTGAAGCAAGGTGACCAGGCAGTTTAGCGGAGGTATCCGTTGTTGCAGCAGAAGAGTGGGAGAGTTTCACAGATTGGTCAACATTTACCATATGTTTTATGTATTCTCTGCCAGCTGGGCTGTACTCAGTGGAAGAGGGATTTCTTACATGCTTCTTTGCAGCTTGCTGTTGTTGCATACTGGGATGCTGCAATAATTTGGTTGGTTGCAGCTGCTTTTTTAAGCTATTGCTTGGTGACCTTGGTGGAGACATCCCACTCACACAAATACTTTCGGTGTCCATATCTACTGGTGGCTCATCATAAATTGGCAACTCTAAAGATGGCTCATCATATATAGGTGCAGGAGAGGCATATGTGGGGGATGCAGGCTGGGGGGTTCCTGTCCGGCTTGCTGGAGGTGTTTGAGGAGTAGGACCATTCATCATCACCAGGCAAAACCCACCACTCTCCGTCTTTTTGATCTGCATAGACTGCTTCATTTCTCCAGCAGGCATTTGCTTTGTGGCTCCAGAGCTCTGGGATGTGGATTGAGGCTGAGCATATATAGCTGGTTTGGGAAGAGATTTTGGGCTGTTGGGCTTTGGAGTACCCTGCAGCTGAAAAGAACTGTTTGAAAAGTTCTGCATCTGCCTCAAACTGTTCACTTTGACCAACATGGATGCTTTCGTGCCTGGCAGAGGCTGCCAGTGGGTAGGAGTCTCCCTAAAAGAAGAAAGATACAAATACACACAATTATTTAAGAATTATATTTACTGAAGTACCTTCTACATCTAACAAAATAACAAATTGTTAGTCTCAAAGTACCTGAATATTCCCCTGAAGTACTGGCTTTCAGATTATCCAACTATGATGACAGTCCTTCCAGACAATGCTGTATTTTTATTTAAGTTTCCACATGTGCGTTTATTTTGTAGAAAAACCTATGAGGTCTATGGGAGGCATATGGGTGTGTCCATTCTCCACTCACAGCTTACATTCCTACACAACCTGCCATGCCTCCACCCAATTTTGTCCAGATGCACTTGGATCTGGAACCCCTGGCCACACCAACTGGCCCTGCTCAGCTCTCATGGCTGAAACCCTCCTCTGCAGGGAGTATCACCTCTGATCCATGACAGTACTCGGGATCTACCACAACCCGACGTGCCCACTGCAGCCCCCCAGTTCCCAGGATATATTCTACAGTGTAGCAATAACAACCTGCTGTCAGCTGTGACCACAGCCAGTCTGTGTTTGTGAGCCCCGAGAAAAAGGGAATGAAAAGGATATTAAACCACCTGAGCTTCCAGGTTTTCCAAGGCACCACAGTCCCCAGGAAGGTCCACTTGAATCTGACCCAGCTCCACTTGAATTGTGCCCTACCTCCACGTATGTGCTACCAGCCATCACCTGAAGGCATACTGCACATGTTCCATCTGAGACAGGAAATATTTCCCTAACACCTTCACAGATATTTTGCTGTTTGCACCTTGACCTTGCTCCCCACTCCATATTGCTGACCTGTCCTTTATGGCCTCTGTGCTAGCAGACACACCTGTAAGAATCCATGACTGGACGGGCTGTTTGGGTCCAATCTGGTTAGCTATGGACCCCAGCCCGCATGATCTTACATGGACGAAGGCAAAAGATGAGAAGCGCTCTTCTCCACATGGGTACAAATGTCCTCAGTTTATTTCCAGAAGACCACCAGATGGAAAAGAGACCCAGGTGGGAAAGAGACCCAGGTGGGAAAGAGGCCGCATGGAAAAGAGAGCGTCCCCTTCTCGTGGTGGGGCTTTTATACCTGGGGGAATGGGGGGCGCGGAGGAAGAGGATCACAGCCAATGGGATACCAGTGAGGAGGGGCGAGGGGAGGAACTGACCAGGGGAGAGACCACCACCAGTGACACTTGCAGAGGTGGAAAGGGGAAGACCATGTGGTGATAGGATAGAAATCATGTGAACAGTGCAAATTACAAACACCCAGTGCAAACAACTAAATAACTATTTAGTGCAATACAACACACACCCACTCGTGCTGCATGTCCAGAGGTGTCCCCCGCCAATGTTTGGCTCTCTTGTGCCTTCCCTGCCAAACCCCAAGGTA
This sequence comes from Onychostruthus taczanowskii, assembly GCF_017590055.1. NCBI lineage: Eukaryota > Metazoa > Chordata > Aves > Passeriformes > Passeridae > Onychostruthus > Onychostruthus taczanowskii. Next base: position 78,372 of record NW_024498597.1, on the reverse strand, counting down.
TCTGGACACCCCAGCCCTATTGCTCTGCTCCTGCTCTCCAGAGCCATTGCACCTGGCCAGGTGCCAGCCTCCTCCTTCAGCACAGCTTCCCTGGAGTATTCTGCCTGTCCTTCCTCCATGGTTATCCTGCCAGTGCATTTGCACACCCCCTGCTCTCCCCACACCTGCTCCACATCACTGTGGGTGTCCTATTTCACCTGGTGCACTCCAGTCACCTTCCCCACATCCTCTGTCCCACACCTAATGTCTCACACTGGTTCCCAATCACTGCCCTCCTAAAGGGGTGGTGTGCTCCTTCCCCATCCACTGCTTACCGTATTTTTGGCAAAACATGCTCTCTGTTGGCAATGTGTTGTTGTGAATCTCACCTTGACACAATGGCACCATGAGTGGCACAGACGAGGCTGACTGGCACTGCCCTGCCATGGGTGCAGTGCCTGACCCCTGGCTAGGGTCCAAAGGCCTCATGACACTCAGATCACACTTGCTGCACCTGTCTGTGCAGGGCTGGCTCCTTTCCCAGAACAGAGTCCATACAGCTCTCTTGTGCAACTACCCAGGTGTGGCCAGAGAAGGTTGAGAAAGGGCTGTCTTTGTCTGCTTTGAACCCTGGGGCCCACTCTTGCTCTGGGACCTCTTGCGTATCTCCCACTGAGGCACCAAGGATTTTATTTTAAGGGAGCTCCTGACACTACTTCAAGATGGTGATATAACTGCCATGAGGAAGTCCTGTCTCCCAGCCTCCACCTTCATTCTCTTCACAGCACTGCAGCCCAGTGCTGACCTAAGCCCTATGCCAAGAGCAGCTTGGGAAACATTGACAAATATGAGATTGGCCCCTCTCCATCTGCCCAAGCCACCATCCAGCACAGCCCCTGCTCTCCCATTCCCGTTTAGCCCTCAGTGGCTTGTCCTCCACATGCTTCTTCCTGGGGCATGATGCCGAATGCAGGGGTTGAGCGCCAGCGGTGCCAAGTGCGGATGCACACATGGAACCACCAGCAGTCACAGCAGGATGAGGGCGGCATTCATGAGGACAGCCAGCTCCACAGCCCACCAGGTATCCCTCCCTGGGGGACAGGGTCTGCTCCTTGCATCAGTGCATCCTCCTTGTGCACAGCCAAGCTCCAGTCTCAATCCCTGCTGAAGACCAGGATCTTCCTCAAAGAGTGCCTGGACTAACAAGAAGAACCAGAACACCAACACTTGGTAGGATTTTAAAAGAGGATTTCTGACACCTCCATGGCTGTATCGGTGAGAGAGACTGTGCCAGTCTCTTGTTTCATGGCACACAAGAGAGACTGGCAAAGGACAGAACAATCCACCAGCTCCTGACTCAGCAGGCAGGCCACAAGTGTGTGACTGGGATATATTTTAGTTCAACCCTAGAGCAACCATCATTGCATCTGGACCAGCATTACCCAGTTGCTGGGTTGCAGAGGGATAGCCCAGAGCTGCAGATGTGTCCCACTGCCTTACAAGACCGCCAGTTATGGCAGGGCTGCAAAATAACCCTGTGCTCTGTGGAAAGATGCTGGATGCCCATATTCCACAAGCCACCTCCTGAAGTTTTTCCTCTCCCTGATGTGCAGCAGTGCAGGTCCAGCCAGCTGTGCACAGCTGAGCCATCCACTCAGCCAACGCTTGGCAGACCCGCCTCAGCCAGACACAGCATGGCCAGACTTGTGCCCCCCGTCCAGGCTCATCACACACTGTCTGGCACCAGAAAATCAAATGACCAGCAACTCAGCCTGAAGCTCAGCCACCTACTTGCTCAGCTCTGAGCCACAGGAAGGAGCCCCTCCCTGTCCACACAGCAGGCACTGGCACCACCTCCTGCCCCATCTGTCCCAATTCACACCCACAGAGCAGCACTGTAGGTCACTGCTCAGGAGTGGGCCTGGCCATCTGCAGAACATCACCAACCTGCCCATCAGAGATGGGTTTCTGCTCCAGCATGGCATTATAACTTTTAGGGCCCTGTGGGACCTCAGCTGGCAACAACCTCTGCTCCTGCATCTGTGGTAAAGAGCACAGCCCAGATTTTAGTCCTCAGATAAGTGATGAGGGATTTGATCTGAAAAAGAAGAGAGGATACTGTGCTCATAGCCTCCTGCAGAGGCAAACTACCTACCTGTGAGCCCCAGCAAGCCGGAGGGCAAAAGGCACTTCAAAGCACAACAGCTCCTCACTGCCCAGAGTCCCTTCATCAGGGACATCCCTCACTTTGGGCCTGCCCAGGACAGCAAGATGTGCTGGGTCTTTAGCACAGACTTGGCCACATGGGTGGGACATGATGGAGAGCAGCAGGAGCTCTGCACTGGTACAGGACTCTCTCTGCACCTGCCCTGAGCCCAGACGGCAGGACAGCAAGCCAAGTTAGACAGCCAGAGCAAGTCAATGAAGAAGTGGCTCTGCCACAAGCAGCAAGCGTCCCTGCAGCAGGATTTTGGCACTTGCAGTCCATGCCCCAACATGCTCCCACCTTCAGGCCTAAGTCAAGGTGCACACTGGGAGCCAGCCTGCTCTGGACCGCTGCAAACCCCTGGAGCTGGCAGAGCCCACCCACTGACACTGCTTCTTTTTGAGGAAAAGCAGAAACATGTGGGATTGCCACAGCTAGGCTACCACGGACACTGGTAAGAGGCAAAGCACCTAGATGCCCTGCAGGGGCCAGAGGAAACTGGGAAGCTGTGCCACTCCCACGTCACAGAGTGCCACCATCCTCCCCCACCCAGAAATGCGATGGTGAAGGGAAACGTCTAAATGTGTACAGGACGTCGCCTCGCACATCAGTCTCACCATGGACACATCATGCTATTTCCAGCCTCCCTGGCTGCCAGAGATGAGAGGAAAGAAGCACCATCACAGAAAAGACAAAGCTGTCTTGAAAAGGCCATTTCCACAGCCATGGATGATTTCTTGGGGCCATGTCTGGAGACAGCTTCCTTCAACTACATCCCCGGGCTGCTGGAAAGACCAAGCAAAAGAGAACAGGGACTTCCTGACTTCCCAGCATGAAGATTCAGTCTTGTCCTTGTGAAAGCTGCGACAAAAAGCAAAGCCAGTGGTGGAGAAGTGTCCCAGTGCAGCCTCTCAGCTGAGCCCTTCAGCCAACAGCAGCAGAAACCTTGATGAATCCCCTGGGACTGTTCCTGTGAGGAATGCTTTCAAGTAGCTCCATTATAAAGGCCTCAATTTGGCACTGATTTTCCCAGCCTGCACCCAGCTCCAACAGGCCCAGCATATCTAGCAGCTCTTCCCAGGCTCCAGGTCTCCAATGTTTATTTTTCTCCTTCCCAGAAGCCTGGAGAAAAGGCCCTGCACCTTAGCTCTGCCCTTTCTAGTAGCTGTTTTCCTGGGGCTGTGACAAAGGTGAGTGAACAGGGATGTTTGTATTCCAGCAGCACTGCTGCTCTGCCCTTAATTCCCACACTGAAGGCAGGGATACAACCTGCCCAAACCAAAAATTCTGCAGAGCTGTGCAAAGAACATTGTGTTTGCGTATCCTTACCTCAATCCCAACTGCACAAGCACGAAACAAACCTGTATCACGGATTCTGATGGTCCTTCTTGCTTGATTATGAAAACTTAACAGTTGCATTACTTATACTGTGCCTTGAGAGACATGATCCCCTGATGAAACAAACCAGACTTGGAAGAGGCAGAGGTATTCTTATAGCCACCTAATCACACATTCCCTCTCACTCCTCTTCCAGCACATATTCCTGGCACTGTAAGACCAAGCCCCTGCTCCTTCCCAGCTGAGAATGCTGAGCTGTGGGAAAGGTGGGTGAGGAGGGAATAGGCAGCACAACGTACTGCCCATGCAAAAAGGACCCTCACCTTCCTCTTCTGGGGGACAGAATGTTCCTAGTGAAGCAGGATTTTAAGGATAGCCTGTTATTGCAAATAGAACCTCAGAAACAGCATTCTGAAACTCCCAGTGCTGACCTTAGGAGAAACAGGGGAAGAGGAGTAAAGGGGCTGGTTTTGCACGGATAGCAGGGCTGGGGACAGCAGAGCCTGCTCAGTCCTGACCTGCAGCATGCTGAAATGCTGAAGACCAGCACACAGCCTCCCAGAAAGATTGCCTTCTTCAGGCCTTCGCACTCCACCAAGCCCTTTTTCACCCATTACCTTGGAGGTCTGGCAAACCTCAGCATGGCTGCAGGGGCTCAGAGTACACTTCCAAAATGCTGCATTCAACCCCAGGCTGGTCTCACAGTCCCCAAGGGAGCATATCCATCCTTCGCACAGCTTTCCAGTGTGTGAAATGATAATCTGGCCATCATTTCCCCTGAAGAGAGTCCATCTTGCTTCCTAACAGGATTGTAAGAGCTCAGGATGGGTCTGGAGCTGTGTGCTGCTTGCTGTCCTTGTCCAGCAAGGGAGAAGCAGAGCCAGCACTGGGCTGGGCAGCCCCAGGGAGCACAGCTGAAAGACAACATGGGAGCAGGAGCATGGGCAGAGGAGCTTCCCCAGGAGGCTCCAGAGATGGTCAATAGCACCAGTGTCTTATCCCACTGCAAGAAGCTGCCATTTCCTTAGGGGGTCTACCATCCTGTGCTGCCTGGGGAGGCCAAAGGCTGATGTCTAGAGAAGGCAGCTCCAAGCCACTGCGAGAGCTGGAAGAGCAGCAGCAAGCTGTGGGGCAGTGAGGGAGGGGTGGCATGGGTATAGAGACAGAGGGAACAGGCAGCAAGGTTTGGGGAGCTTCTTTGTTCTTCTCGAGGCTGCTGAGGGTTTTGCAGCACTGAGATGCGGCAGGGGGCACAACAAATTAAGCAGTGCTAATATACGGGACAAGAGAGGAAAGGTGGTAAAAACCAGTTTACAAAAAGAAAAAAACTCGACCACAAAGTATAACTAAAACCAGAATGAAATCCCTTCCCCCAGATCTCTGTCAGATGGGCTTGCAGGAGATCCCTCTTGGGGACTACACTGGTCTCTGCTGGCCTCTCCATCTATCACAGAATGACAAACATGAAGGAAAGAAAAACACTATTTTTTGCATGGGCATTAAGAGACAAAAGCGAAACTGTCTTGGGCGTAAGTAACTATAAAGATGTCAAATACTACCAACAGCACTCAATGTGTTCACCCTCTGTTTATGCAGCTGCATTTCTCCTGAGCAGAGGAGGACATGCTTGAGGTTGTCTTTGGAGAATAACACAGACAACAGAGCTGAAAAGTTCAGTGTGCTCATGCTGTTAGTATACCAGACATCCCAGCAATGGCATTAGATCCCACCTGAGAGCATTTGCTTCTGTCTCAGCTCTTTGCTCCCCATTATACAAGCCAGCAAAAGGCAAGAAATCTCTCCTTGGGTGTCAGGCTCAACTAGAGAAATCAAACTCTGCATTACAACCAGTTACACAACCCTCGCTCACACAGTAGAGAACACACAATAGGTGTGCAAGGAAACAGTGTCCAATCTCCTGCTTCCAAGAAAGCACACTTCGCAGATGTCAGCTTACTGGTATGAGCCTTGTCATCTGAAAGAGCCTTGCATATCCAAGCAGCCTGTGAACTCCCATGCAAGCTGCCACTCATGCCTTTCTCAACACCTGCCCTTCAATTCATTGCAGGCTCAAGGTGCCCCAAGATTGCTGCATAAACCTGATTTAGGGATGGAACAAACAAGAACTCCTTCCCACTTCCCCTCCTTGCAGGAGAATCAGCAGTGATGGTGATGCTGCCCTGGCAGACAAGGAAAGGTACAGCAAACTCCTGCCCACATTGCATCACTCCCCTTCCTTCTATAGGAGGGGACCCTGTGGAAGGGTCTTCCCTGCTGAGAGAGCTGAAGAACTGAGGGATGGGTCAAAACTGGCATCCCTTTTCCCTTGAGGCACAACAGCTTCCCATACAAAGGCAGAGGAGGACATGTTCCCTCCTGAGAGATTGAGTCCGTGTCCTGGTTGCAGACAAGGACAGAGCTTAGTGCTTCTGGTACTCTATACCAGGCACATCATCGCATAGAATAACATTTTCCCTCCTGAACCATGCCACGGTTTCAGGAGGGAAAGCCAGGCACCTGATCTGAAGCGTGCCATTTTGCCTCTCTCGGCAGGACCTGGTCCCTTTGCTCCCTTGCTGGTTCCCCTCCTGTTTTCTCCCTACACAACTACAGAACACGGTGTTCAAAGGGACAGCGGTGAAAAGGCAAATTGATCACAGTGCTGAACCAACAGCACCTGGTGAGGAGGAGGCTGCTGGAAAGGAACAGTCCAGCAGTGGGAGTGACCCCAACCCTGCTGAGCCCACCAAGCCGAGCAGAAAGGAGCCCTGCCAAACCCAGCCGAACTGAGCGCATTTGAGCAGTAGGACAAAAAAGCAGCAGTGCCCTGCAGGGCTGACCTCTAGTGCGGCTGGGCAGTAGAAATGGTGGCACGGTTACCTGTGTGGAAATGAGCCCAGCAGCGCAGCTGCAGGACCCTACCTGGACGATCCAGCTTTCAGGGGATATGTCACTGGGTTTTGTGGTTTCTGCCTGGAAGTAGCAAACATAAGCCACAGCAGTTCTCCCACCATCATGCCTTTGCTCCCAGTGGCCACATGGGCAGCACACAAATGGCACCATCACATTGCCTTTGTCCAGGAAAACCATGCAGCTTACAAGGAACATCTGCCATCTTGGTTTTGTTCCCAATAGAGAACAACTTTTTGTGGGCAAAACACCTCCTCTTTTGGTATACTGTTGCTATTAACATTGCTGTTGTTGTTGTGTGTGTCTTATTCCACTGCTTTATGCTTTCAGTAAATTGTTAATTCAACCTGTAATCTCTGCTTTTGTCTCTCCCTTACTGGAAACAGTGAGGGGAAGAGGAGTGGCATATTTGGAGTTTAATTCCAGCTGGTGTTAAAACCAGCACAGTCAGGAATACTTTGGACTCTGTGAAGCTCACAATATCTTACACCCTATCAGGGTTCTTACACTCATTTCTCTGGAAACATGTAATGTAGTTTTGATGGTGCCCACTCGGGCTGCCCTGGAGTGCCAGGCTGTAGACAGACAAGGAAGGAAAGTCACCTGTTTCATGTCAAATCCTATGTGCCTGTAGCTCAACTGTGTGACACACTCCCCCCGCCCCCCCAAGACACTGGGGGTGACCTGAGAGAACTGGGAACTACTTAGGTACAGCTTGGATTTCTGGATTTCTCCTGGCAGAGCAGGGATCATTTTCTGGACAGATATGAAGCTCAGAGGTGCTGTTTCTGGGGCAGGAGGCACAGGGAGCATCACAAGCACCAGTAAAGTGTTGGGCTCCTTGTAGCACACTTTATGTGCATCACCAGTGTCTTGCAGCCATTAAGATCTCGACTGAATACAGGAGCATCTTTGCAGGGAGCAGCAGACATGAAAAGCCTCACTTCAGGGTGCATAGACTTTCCAGAACTGCCATCCTCTGTGGCTTTCATTAACTTGGCATTTTTTTTTTCTATCCTTGCCTGCACCAGGCACACAGAGAGGCAGCCTTGATCCAAAACCCAAGGTGCTAGCACTTGCTGCACTGCCCAGAACCAGGACAAGCCACCCCAGCATATATGGCAGGACAGTCAGTCTTACCCAACGCTGCTCTAGCCCTCAGGTCAGTTCTCAGTATGACCCAACTTTGCTTGCTGCATGGCCTCCACAGCTGCATGTACCACATCCTCCAGGGCAGGATGATGCCAAGACAGAGCAGGAGGGAGGCAGAGCAGCCCCACTCAGCATCCCAGGCAGAGAGGCCAACCCAACAGAGATTGGGGGATACTTTGGTGCAACTGAAGCTGAAATCATAGTTTCAATACAATAAAAAAATCCCCAATTGCTGTCAGACTAGTTTGAGTGTAAAAAAAAAAATCTCTTAGTCAAACAAAATAGCATCTTGTTATTGGCCATTTATTTCAGACTTGATGAGACCACATAACTGTGCCCAGGAGCTCCGTCCCTGCAGCTCCACTCCTGCACTGGCTGAAGTTGCAAGACATCAGCAACTGAGGAAGGAGGAAAGGAAGTAGTCAGACCAGATCCTCTCACCTGCATCCTACATCAGCCTGACCCCCTGCCCAGGAGCTATGCCACTACAACAAACCCTGTTGCAAGTTTTTGAGAGTGTTTTCATCACTACATGACACTCCTGCCTTCCCGTCTCCTTCTGTCGTAGCACCTAGAGCAAAGATTATCTTTTGACATGTATTTTTATGGTGTCTCACACAAAGATGGCCTGGCCCAAGCTGGGGACATTTAGGTAGTGGTGACAGCAGACAGCTGTACCCCAAGAAGAGGAGGGCACACAGCAGTGACTGGGGGCCTGACACTACTTGGCCCCAGTGCTGCACCCTCCTGGGGCAGCATAGCACCGTCCTGGGGAAGCACGGTTCCCAACCTGTCTTACAGGGCCTGCCTGGCAGCTAAATTCACCCAACAGATATAAACAGAGAAGGCTGAAGCTCTCCCCATACCTGGCAGGATCTTTCCTCTTCTCTGCTGCACTGTTCCACTTGCCCTTCTCCATCTCCTGCAAGACAGCCATTTGGATGGGGGTGCTTCTGCCACCGCTGCCACTGCTGCCTCGGTGCTCCCGGCCACAGCAGTCAGGCTGGGAGCTGCCCTTCATAGCCTGGAGCTGTGCCAAGGGCACAATGTCACAGCCCTGGGGCCGGTGCCACACAGTCTGCTGCGTGATGGCATTGTAGTAGTAGAAACGGTTGTTGTTCTGGTCGAAGAGCTCCCACCATTGCTTCTGGTCTGACTGGCGCACCTTCAGGTTGGGAGGGGGCTCCCAGCTGCACTCCCCGGTGGTGAGGTTCACATACATCCGCTCCTGGGAGCGGGGCTCGATGATCTCCACCCAGTCTGAGCTGCAGGGACACAAGAGCCACATTAGTCTGGGCCAGAGCCTCAAAGCAAATAGGTTGTCTGAAGAGTCCTACAGAGATGCTGCCACTGGGCTAGGCAGCCTGGTTGCAGATCAAAGCATTACTTGGGGCTATTCAGCAATCTAATGATTTTAGGAAAAGCCAGGGCAAGGGTTTGAGATGGGGCTGCTACAAAAGAGCAGTTCTCTGGCACAGGGAAGGGGAGATCAGCCTCATCAGCCTGACCCACTCTCTTCCCACTCCCCAGCTCAGGACTAACCCACAGGGCTGGCAAGCACAGTCTGTTGATGCTGGGATGATTCACATCAAAGGCTGGCCCAGTCACAGGAGTGCCAGCACCTGGGAGATGCAGAGTGCAGGATGCAGGAGTGTAGGGGATTTGACTTTCAGGAGCAGGGAGTATCTGCAGAACAGGATCTGCTCCTTTTGAGAGCTGCACATTCCACCTGGGGAGATGAAAGCCCTGGCTCCCAACAATGCAGGCAACCTGCGCCATGTGAGTGCCTGCCTGCAGGCTCCACATGCTCTGGGGCTGGAAGGGACGGACCTCTGGATGCCATGGACCCTGCTTGGAGCCCACATTTATCTGTCCAAAAGATATATATATGGGGAATGACTGGTGCATGAGACCATCTCCATTGCAGGCTCTTCCCCCTACCCCTTGGCTGATGGGACAGAACCTTCAGCAGGCTGTAAGGTGACTCAGTGGGCAGGTACTGCTGTTGATGCATAACCCTTTGCAGCCCTAAAGAACCCCTTGAGCCCCAGGGTCCTTTATCAGCACCCATACTGGTCCAGTCAGTGAGAGCAAAGCAGGTAGTGCTGAAAGACTGCTTTTCAGGCAGATCAGCACCATGGTTTTTATGCAGAGGTGTTGGGCTGCACAGCTGTTATACATGCATATCAACCGTATCACTGACACACCAACCCTAAAGAGCTGGCCTGAGGAGCTCAGCAAAGTCAATGCCTACCCAATGCAGTAGCCCAAACCATTTTGGATAGCCCAGGTAAATGGAAGAAGGGAGTGCAAACCCAGCAAGGTTTCCCTACACAAAGGAGAGATGCTGCCTAAAATGATCCTGAACCAAGTTGTATGCTCAGCATGCTGAAAAACAACATGAGCCCCTCCTGCTCCCACACCCCAAAGCCTGGCCTCCATCCCAATGTTGGTGGAGGCTGCAGGAAAGAGGGCCTAGATAACTGAAGCTACTTTTGTTATTAATAAAAGCCATATGAAGAGGACAGGTCCAAGGCCCCTCTTGAAACCTGTTCCTGCCCAGGGGTTCATTCTGACACAGCCAACAGCTGCTCTCGAGGGAGGGTATGACAGCAGAAGCCATTACCACAGCAGAAGCAGGAGAAGGGAGATCCCAGTGCATCCCTCTCACACCCTCAGCTCCCAGCCTGCAGGTTCTCAGAAGGGTCAGGAGTGATGGTGGCAGCACTGCAGTGCCTGAAATGGCAGCCCAGACTCCTGTGCCCAGCCCTGGCTTTCTGAGGAAGGTCAGCATGTCTCCTACCATCAGGCAAGTCTAGGTGAGGGTTTAGTTGCCCATTGCACCTCCCTGACAGAAACACTGTAGGTTTGATTGACAGCAATCAATGCTGAGCAGTTTGGCATGCACCCATAAAAAGCAGGCCAGTCCTCAAAATTGAGGAAAAGCAAGAAACACATTCCTGGAGCAGAGCCAGCCCCAGGCTGCCACACAAGCCTCAAACATAACATCAGGAACTCTGGAAAGATGTGATAAACCCAGGATTGCAGAGATAAGGCTGTAAACTTGGACACACAAAAACTAAAATTAATTGATATTCCACTTCACAAGGTTAAAGAAGTTTCCTGGGGATGGTTTAAATAATACTTTTCTCTGTCCTTTCAACTCCAAGTGCTGAGGGATGCAGCAGACAGAGTGGGTGCCCACTAGCATGCAGCACCTGCTCCCACCAGCAGGATCACAGCAATGGTTTAGCTTCACCTCAGCTCCTGTGACTCAGTGTCCCCAAAACAGGACCTGCAGGCCCCATTTGCAGTGCCAGAGCAAACCCCTCCACTGCTCGAGCACAGGACAGGCAGCCTGCTGGCATCACAATGGCTCCGGGGAACTAACGCAGCCACCAGCGCCTGCAAGGCGGAGGGATTTCAACAAAACTCCCACTTGCTTCCAAAAACAAGCCACGTTCCCAAGCTGCATCCTCCTGTACTGTCAGAAAGTCCAGGAGCTTCCTGTGTGTCCTGAGTAATACTTTCCAGACTTCATACCTGGGAAACAGGACACAGCTCCAGCTGCTCACCCCAGCAGGCAAAGCCCCCAAACTGTGATGGCTTGTGCCTCAAGCATGCTGATGTTTTGGGGGAGTGGCAAGGCTATTGCAGGGGTCAGCCCCCAAGCAGCAACGTGCTGTGAACAGGATGGTGCACCAGGCATGGAAAAAGCAGAAGGAAGTGTAGGGCTTTTTGTGAATAATCACACCTCATGTAGGCAGACAGATTTGGTCCCATCACAGATGGGCAGCTGGTTTTTTTATGAAGTGTTATAATAGACAGTACAGCTAAGAGCCAAGCTGCTGCGCTCTGTCCTGCAGCCTCAAGGACACAGGGGATGGACATGTACAAACTTTGTTCCTTCAAAACCAGCTTGAGTTCCTCCTGGCTGCCACTCCTGCTTGGCAAAGCCTCGGAATAAAAAATAATAGCAGTAATTTTTAAGAAACGGCGTTTCATCCTGAAAGGGCATCTGCAAGCATTTCCTAACTAGATCTTTCTCATAAAGACTGTAAATGCTTTGTAGGAGGACTAGGAAGGAATAATTTTTTTTTTTTTTAACTACAGAGAACTGAGCAGGACCAGAAATGGAAAGGACCAGGTACAGGTGAAGAGTCAGTTCAGGAAGAGCAGAGGAACCCCAAGAAGTCAAACAGCCAGTCCCCCACAAGAGAGCTGGTTGTCCTGCCACCATGACCCAAGTGACAACACAGCCCAGACAGGCAAGCGCACTCCCAGGACACCACAACTTTTTCCCAAGGCTGTAAAAAGGTAAGAATAGTAGAGATGTTTGCTTAGCCAGAGCTGGCAGCTTAAGATCAGCTTGATGTGATCTGCAGCCTCACCTGTGGAAGCTGCTCAGCACCAGCTTGAGAAGGCAAACATCCACCAAGGGGAAGGGAGCACCAAGGATAGCCATGGCAATCAACTGCCTCAAGGAGCTTCACACCAGGCTGCCAACAAACCCTTCTGCATGGCTACAAGGACACCTCTTATGACTTGGTCTCCCATTTCACTTCCATGCTCTGTAATTTTTGGATTTCTGTGCTTCAAGCAAAAATCCCACCTCCTTCCCCCACTTCCCTTCTTTGGGATGAGCCCTGCAGGAAGTTGGGGCAGTACTAAGTCCTTCCTGGCCAAACTCGGCTCCATACCAAGTGGGATTTTTCAAGACTAATGCCCTCAATGGAGGCCTGCAGCATACTTAAAAGCCAGTCCCAAGACAAAGATGCCAGTTGTTGCCATTATCAGAGATCAGTCATCTAGCTGAAGACGTGCCAATGCCAAAACTAAGTGCCTTGTTAACAGGTCCTCCTTGAGGAGGAGGAATGCAGTTTGGCCATCACACACAGAGTGAAGTATAATTCCCAGAGACTGGTCATGGTGTGAAACCAGCCAAAGACAGGGAAGTGTGTGCAGGGCTACTTGCTGTAGCAATCAACTGGGGTGATGGGGATGGGCATCTGAAATTATCCACCCCACAGAGACGAGTTCAGAGCCTCTTTCACTTGCTTAATGGAGCATAGGACAAAGGACCAATGAAAAGGAGCAGAAGCAGTCATACAGAGAATGATGCCATGCTCATCATCATAAGTCCTCTAAAAGGAAGCCCCTGAAGCAGACCATGGCAAGCCAGTTCAGGAGTGGGTACCACCCCAGAGGCTCCACTGCTGTTGACTTTGCAGCTCCTCTGTGGGTCTAGGCTCCTGGCTGACTGAAGAACAGCACGCACTGTGTTCAAGAAATCAAACACCAACACAGATTTTTTTTTTAAGACAATCATGCTTGGCCCTTCTGCACAACAGGCAAACCCATCTCAGAAAAATTCACTTAGTACAGACGCTGAGAAACCAAGTGCAACCTCCAGGTGGCTCTGATTCACTCAGATTTGCGTATCAAAGCCAGGACAAGGCTGTAAAACTCATCTCTACCCTTGAGCTGCAGAGAGCCTCCAGAAGGTCTCTAGCATCAGCTCCTTATGGTAATCCTCCCTTCAGCTGAGTGAGACAATTCAGGCTTTATTCACTGCCTTCTCTCAGCTGAATCCAGGAAAGCTGTAATTTACATCCTAGGACGAAAAAAGTACCCAAAACAAACATCTCCCTCCTACACACACACACTCAATAACTTCTTTTGAATACCCATGCCTCCTTCTAACAAAAATTATAGAGAAACAAAAGTAAATATAACATCAGGCTGCTCATAAAACTCTCCTGCTCCTTAAAATAAGCACTATGCAAACAAACCAATCTCTGCTTTGCCAAAGACAGACCACACTGTGAAAATCCAGAACAAATGCTGATTGCTCAAAGCCTGTCAGCTCTTGCCTCTTTCCTGGCTTTCCCAAACTTTCCCCCAGCCCAGGTACCAGCCTTGCTGGTTCCATCTTGCTCCCGTTAGCCTCTTGATTCATCCCAAATCCAGAGCAGAACAGACAGCAAAGAGGCAGCTCAGTCTACGGGAGCAGGTTGGGGCAACACCAAAATTACCAGCAAACTCCCCCAAGATCCTGTCTCAGAGAGAAAAGGACTTTCAGGACACAGGTGAGATGTCTTAGGGTCTCTGCAAAAGGAGAGAGGAGGGGCATAAGGAAGGACAGACACCATGACAAGCCATGCCACAATGATAATCAGCTAAAAATAAAGTCCAGAACAGTCTCAAAGGCATAAGGCCCAACAGCCCAAGACCAGTACCTGGGCCTTGGGTGGGATGGATACACAGGCATCTTAGAGCTCCCTATGTCAGCAGGGAGGAGGGAGGGCAGCACAGACACTCCCACACCAAACTTCATGTTTCTCCATCACCCACTCTGTGCTAAGTGTTGTCCTCTAGGTTAGGACTGATTTGGATCCTGAAATCACTCCCTGGAGCCACGCAGAGTGCCCCAAGGGGAGGGGAAGACAGAAGGGCTTGAACTGTTGCTCATCCCCACCCCATCCTTCAGTCCCCCCTCCCCCATCACAGGATGGGCAATTCTGCAACAGAGGGAAGACCAAGGGACAGAAAACTTGTTTTCATGGCTTTGAGACAAAACACAAAGCATTTGCTGGATGGACATTCTGAGCAGAAGGAGGTCATGTACTGGAGACATAGGCACCAGGGGACTGCCTCGTGACCAGCAGACCAACACTAAAGGAAACTGCACGTGAGGGCAGGAGGAGCAGTAAAATCCATTCCTGTTAAAAAAAATCTTGGTGATGCAGACCAGGTACAGGTCTTCACCGGAAAGATACCTGCTGCTTCCCTGGAGGCCAAGGGTCTCTCACTTCTCTCTGTCTCCAAATTGTCATTGAGGGTAAGCACCTTGCCTGTGTTATGGCTAGAGACCAGCTGTGGCCACTGCAACCTCAGCAGAAGGCAAAAGACAAGTCAAAAAACATTCAGAATCAAGAAGTTTCCAGGGGCTTCCCTCTACTCTTTGCAATGATCCACAGGCTGGCCAGGGACACACATCTAGCAGGCAGCCTCGCCCACCTATCTGTCACAGCCAGCCCATGGGTTTCACACGCTGTGGAGCAAAATCATTTGTGGAGCTTGAGACCCAGGACACAGCAGAGAAGTTAGCTAGCCTCCTTGGGCTATGGGATCTGCCTCGATACCCTACACAGCTCTCAAGCTGCTGTGATAGCATGCCTTGGGTCTCTTCTGCCATTATGGCTGGAGTTTTCATTTTGCAGGTCAGAGCACAAGCCCAAAACTACAGCACTTAAACAGCCTCCCCGAAGCTCTGGTTTCCCCCAGATGAAGTAGCACCTCCTAAGCTCAATGAAAGCTTCAGCACAGTTATTTTTCCTTTTAAGGGTCTGAGCATTTAAGAACAAGTTGCAGAAGGAAAAAAGAAACTGGCAGTCTTCATCCCCTCTCCTTCCAAAATGTGCTGCGTGCATCCACAGCTGCATCCAAACCACAGCTCTGGAAGGCAGGCAGCGGGGGGGGGGGGGGGGGGGGGGGGGGCGGGGGGAAGCTTGGTGCCAGCAGGATGGTCCCTGCCCAGGGGACACAAGGCGCCCTGGCAGGAAGCTGAGACATGGCACAGCTCGGTGCTGGCCTCTTACCTGCACAGCCTTAGGCTGCATCAATCCCAGGACATGTGGTCAGGTCTGTTGTTGGACTGGGACCAGGACTGAGACCAACAGTAGCACCACAGTACCTGACAGTGACTGCATCCCACCTCAACATGCTCATAACTAGACTTTGTCCCCAACAGACAGGATTTAAATGGGAAAACTTAGAGCGAAAATATTTTACAGTTGCTTAGGTTGCATTACAGGACAACCTGCCAGTTCAGCAACAAACGACGACCACGGCTGGGATGCATACTGTTTACCTTCCACCCCTGGTGCTCCCCCATGGCAGCATGTTGGCCTCAGCCCCAAGGAGGCAGCCTGATGCCTTCCCATTGCTCCCATGGTGATGTCCCTAGTTTCGGGGAGGATTCATGCAGGCACACTGCAAGCATCACCATGGTCTTCCCACCTGTACAGGGTCCCACCAAAGGGGGCAGCAGGACTCATGCAAAATCGTCACCAGGTGCACCAGCCACATCCTTCCAGGAGTGTAAATCTCTGCAGGCAGGTACCCAGGGTAATAGATCTACTTTCTCCATATCTTCTTGGGACACATGAATCTAAGACACATGATGCCAGCTGAAGCAGACCTAAACTTTATCCTCTTCTGAGACTGTATGCAGGCACCAAGTCATACAGGATCTGCCCACAATGGTACTCAAAGCAGCTAAGAGCCTCCCTGCATGAATGAAACTCTAAAATCAGGTCTGGGCTGTTTGTGTTTCTTTAAGGAGGATGCATACAAACAAAAGGAAAGGATGGAGATGGAACCCCTGAGTCTCCAGTCTTCTCAATGGGCCACAGTACCTCTTAGCACTACCTGCTCATTGAAATCCTGGTCAGTGGCTAGAAAGCTGAATATGGCTCCACAGACCGATAAGACCCCACTACCTCTTGGCAGCTGTTGAACAGAAGTAAACTAGACCTGAAGCAGGATGATATTTCCCAATGCTGACAAAACTGCACCCTGTGTGAAGAGCATCATGCTCTTAAGCTGCAGGTATGAGTTGAAGAAGTTGTACCTGCCAAAATGAGGAACGGCAAGAGCCCGGAGCCCTGGAGAAACAGCATATACCAAGTGCTCTCTCTGGGCCAAAGCAAGCAACATCACATCAATGATATCCCTGCTATTTCAAGGACACAGCAGCAATCATTGCCCCGTCATCCTACAATTACTGACAAAGGTCTTGATTTATCTGGCTTGCTGTCCTGGCTTGCTTCAGGACTGAGATTTACTCTTCACTGCCTCCTGTGTCACCGCTACTGATTTCAGGGATTCCTCCCAGCATTGCCACAAAGCCCTTGCAACCAGGGGTCCAGCACAGCAGCTGTTGCCTCAGACAGTTGACGCCAAAAAAAGCAGTCTGGGAATAGGACACTCTCCGATCAGAAGTTGTTTTAGAAAAGCCACATTACCACATAAACCCAGTAATTGCTCCAGTACCCTGGGAGCAATCCAGAACCTGTACACTGTGGAAGGACTGAGCAGGACTCAGCAGTGACTGATCTTCGTCATTTCTGTACATGGATCATCCTGGGCTCAGTGACACAACAGGCACTGCACAGACATAAAACACACTGCAGTGCAGCACAGATTCCCCACACAGGAGGGCAAAAGAACAACCATCTTGTGCCATCTTCACTGAAGGGAAGAGAGAACCCATAGCAGCCAGAATAGACAAAGTAAGTAGCCAGCTCCCAAGGCTCATTTGCATCATGCACAGGGATAGTTTTTTGCTGCAGTAGGGAACACTGAGTAAGGACAATGAAATATTTACATAGATTTCTGAACAGTGTCAGAGGGTGAAGATGGGGAAGACAGAAACAGAAAAGATACTTCCAGAACCAGCAAAGGGAAACCCATCAGCCAGGTCCTCAGGACCAAACAGCCACCATAGTGAGGGCATGCAGGGTTGGGGACTTAAGGACCTCTCAAGACACCCACCTCTGATCAAAAATAATTCCACCAGATCATCAAAAAAACATGACAACCATAGCTTTTCTAAAGGCAGAACATGAGCTGGCAGTGGTCAGGAACAGCAGACTGAGACTGTAATTACAGGGTGGAGAACCTGCACTGCCAGGCCGTGCACAACTGGACAGTCTCACCCCAGGTGTCAACAGAGGATGCCCTACAAACAGCCAGATCACAGAGCATAGTGCTTTCAAGCACCACTCAGCAAAGCTACATATCTGAGGCAGCTAAAATTCTAGAAGTGTGACATTAGCAAAATGATGGCCCTCTGTCTCTATTAATTTAAAGGGCTACCAGTCATTTATGAGCTGAAAAACAGGGTCCCTTGAAAACTCATGTACAACATAGCCACAGACAGCAAGGGATCAAGTAATTCCTCAGATAGCAGAGTCCACAAAACACTGTGGGCTAAAAGCACAAAACAAATATAAGTGTTTCATCATAATTTCTTTAGGGTTATTCGTTCTTCAGCAAATCTCTCCAGCTGCAGCTGTCTCTGCCAATTCTGTTGGAAAAAATCATGAGAGAACAGATGCAGTGAAGCTCTTGGAAGTATTAGCTGTCCAACATTGTTATGTGTGACTCAAGTTAACCACTGCAATACCAGGCTAGCAGAGGAATTTGGTTGCAAGTCAAAGGAAAGAATAGGAGCACATTGGCAGCAAGTCAAAGCAATAACTGTCTTCAAACAAACAACTCTCTCCCGTCCTCCTGTGAGATACCATCAGGAAGCTCATCCCAACAGGACTCTGTGCAGAGGAGCCACTTCAGTGTCAAGATTTTCAGTCCAAAACACATCAATTTCCTCTGGCAAAGAAGGCGAGATAGTAAGTAAATAGCTGAAAACCTCAGGCACAAAGTTCATAAGCTCTTTATAAAACAATAAGCAAGAAAAATAAATATATAATGGAAAAGAGGTTCTTCCATTTGTTTTGCCTATAGGAATTGCTGAACTACAAGCACATCAGACACAACAGAGTCAGGATGTTGCAAAGCCAAATGCACTGTACCCACAGCATTGGTCCCTCCTGCAACCCCAGAGCCTCCCCTCCTGCATGCCTGCCCCACAGGGAAGTATATGGGTCCCTGCTCTATGCACAGCTCCAGCTCTGGAAAGCTCACCTATCCCTAAGTGAATTCTTCGTTTGGGATGAAAAACACAGCCCATGTTTGACTATTTTATCTTGTCTTTTATTCTTATCTAAAATTAAAAAAGGAAAGGCATGCTTAACTGATGCAAGTGAATTCTTCGTTTGGGATGAAAAACACAGCCCATGTTTGACTATTTTATCTTGTCTTTTGTTCTTATCTAAAATTAAAAAAGCTTCCTCCAAAAGGAAAGGCATGCTTAACTGATGTCCCAAACTGACATTCTTTTCCTGATTGTCTCTACAACATCACAGGGCGAGTCACATCCCTTGAGCTGTGTTTCAGCTTCTGTTTTGTCTGTTACACACTTGCCTTTGCAAGACCAGCAGTGACTACAGTAACACCTTGAACTCCAAGTAAACCAAAATACTAGTTATCTATAGTTCCAGTGCTTTGTCATTAACAAGCTCTGGCTTGATTTAATGAGAAACAAAGACTGAAGTGTTTGACTTTGCCTTAAAATACAGTCACAGCTTTTTTGAAACGGAACATCTCTTCAATTCCACAGATGTAAGACTTCACAAAATAAAGTGCAATTAGTTAAAGCTCCAAATTTGCCTTTGCTCTCACCATGTCATAGAAACAAAGGTGGGATTAACCAGGGGAGACCTAATTGTGGTCTTCAACACACTCATGAGAGGACATGGAGGGGCAGGTACTAATCTGTTCTCTCTTGTGATCAGTGACAGGACTTGAGGAAACAGCATGAAGTCAGAGGAGGTTTAGGTTGGATATCAGGAAACTTTTTCACCCAACAGGTGGCTGAGCACTTGAACAGGCTCCCCAGGGTACCAGTCACAGCACCAAGCCTGTCTGAGCTCAAGAAGCATTTGGACAACGGTCTCAGGCACAGAGTGGATAATTGGGGTGTCCTATGCAGGGCCAGGAGGTTGTAGACTCAGTGACCCCAATGGGTCCCACCCAACTCAGCATATTCTATGATTCCCAAGAGTCCACAAGAAGGCAGCTCGTGGCCAATAACTGCATCAGTCACTGAAGGCTCTCAAAAAGGGTCTCCATTGTTTCTTGGAGATGCTCAGGAAAAACCAGCTGGGCTGCAGAAGGAGGCAGTCCTGCACGGCATATGATGCCTCCCCAGGAAGACTCAGCACTTGGCAGCACCTCTGGAGGTACTACCTTGAACAGACCCTCCCAATAAATGGGGAGAGCAGCAATAAAAGAAGGATGCAGTCACGCACTGTGGACATCACAATTACTCCTTGCTTTGGACAAACCTTTTGCAGGGCATATGTTCATTTCTTCAGCTTCTCCAAGGAGGTCAGTAGGATAAAGAATTCCCTGGTTTCACTGTATCTTTTTTCTCAGTTAATGACAGTAGGCTATCAATCCAGCAGGTCAGGGAGATCAGGGAAAGTGCAATATCAAAGACAGTGACATTCGAAGCCACAAGTTTCAAGACTGCCAAAAAAACTTTCAAGTCGGTGAGGAAAGGGAGGGAGGGTTGTACAGTTAATATCTACACTTCAGCAGAAGAAAAGTGAACTCCCCGAATGAGAGGAGACAGGTCTGGCAAAATAACTTCTTCCTCTGGAGGGATGAAACTGGAGAACTGTGACTTGTGTACACCCAGAACCAGAGCTGGGGACCAACTCACAACCCTGGCTGGAACCCACTGCAGCTCTTCACAGATGCTCAGGCTGAACACCCTCTTAAGCAAAAGCCCAGGTTTCACCTTTTCCACAGCTCTTTAAAAGGTTCCAAAAACCACACTGGTGATGGTACTTTTGACACAGTTCCAATTCAAAGAAGATTAATGCAGGCACATGCTAAAGCACTCTGGGGTTTTAAACACCGCTAAATTCAACTAGTGCCAAGAACAGTTGAGCTGCAAGTTTAAATACTCAGTTTATCTTGTTTGAATAACCAGGAGATAAGCAAAGAAATCATGTAGACCAGAGCCTGGCCCAGATCATGTCTGATTTGCACCAGGTTCTCCCCTTCACCAAGTCAGTCTGAGATAAACACTTAAGCTGATTTGCATAGCTGGAGGAGTAAATATGTATCATCTGTTTGTCCTGGTTTAAAGGAAGGGAGAACAATGAAAAAGAGAAAAAAAAAAAAATAAACTGAATTAAAAAGAAAATTGAGACATGACTTTCTTATAAATGGCACAAAAGAGACAGTGCAGTGGGTGGCTGCAGAGCTGGCAGCACTAGACAGGATCTCCAGACAAAAAAAAAAACCAAAAAAACAAAAAGCCAGGAAATCCGCAGTGTCACTTCTCCCCACAATTGATTTTAAATGAGCTTATTCCTTGCACTTGGTCCATGAGGAAGAAGCAGCTTCCTGGCTACGACAGGGGGAAACACAGTTATTAATAGCATCACAATGAGCAAGTAGCAGAAGTTATGTTGCAGCCCTGGAAGATCTTGGCTGGTTCATGGAAATATGTGTTGCCATGGCAGAAATTGCTATACATGGTAACAGTGAACAGTGGGGTGAGAACAATACACTTCTTGATTTGGTGCCCAAAACCAAGAAAACAAAAATGCTGTTTTTTTCTTTTGTTTTCTCCCACCAAAACCCACACATTTATTAGCTTGTGTTCAGTCCAGAACTGAGCTTTTCACTTTCAACAGTGGCACGGAAGATAGCAAAAAAGAGACAAATTCAGGAAGACATTAAAGCAGGCACCACTCCCTGTCCTCCTGCAGTGGCATGGCTGATAGACAGGGGCAGAAACTGCATCACATTCAACTTTGCTTTTTATTTGATATCCATCTAGACAGTCTTAATTTGCCAAACACTACGCACCCAATACATCGTATTTGCTACCGATAAAAAAAATAAGAGCAAATAACTGAAGCACTTAAAGCAAGGCCTCTTCCAAGATGGGATGACCTGACATTCAATATCCAACATGGCAGCAGATCACAAGGATGCTGTGCTATTCTGTCCTTTGCTTTCCTCTTTGCAGTTCCCAGCCTCCTCTTCCCTTACTGCAGCACTGCCAAGCACAGAGCACACACAGAGTGCTGATACTTTCCAGAACTGTCTGTTACCCTCAACTCATTCCTGAATTTCAGTGCTCAGGATTTCTTCCCTCATTTGCTCTTCCCCAGCCACTACTTTCACCCCCATTTCTAGATCAGGTACAAACACTGTGAGCAGCAGAGATCCCAGCCTGGCTCCCCCAGGACTTTCCTCCTCTGTAAAGTCTGACCACCCTCATCTTTGCAACATGATCTTTTAACCATTTTATTCACCCATGATGGACTTTTCCTTGACACCCTGTGCTGAAACATTTCAGTGAGGTCCACTAGACCACTCCACTTGATCATGCCCGCCATATACTTGGAAACACCTTCCAAGTACCAGTGGAGTCATGTAGCTCAGTTTTTAGCAATACTGGCTCTTCCCCAACATGTCACACCTATTTATGTTCTCACTTAATGCTGGTTTCTGGAAACTTTGAAATGTAAGACATGCACCTTTGGTAAAACCAAGTGCCCCTTCCATTCTGCCTACAGGTGAGACACTCTAAGAGGTTTGTTAAGCAAAATATGTAAGCCGGGTCATGTCCATTCTCCATCTTCTCCCTCACTGCTCAAGAACCCACACATGTATTACAGATGTTAAAGGCAGATGGCTGGCTGTTCTTCCTAGTAACTATTTCAGACTGACTGTCTATAAGTTTACCCAAATACTTTTTCAACCTGATGATGCCTTTTGCATCCGCAACCCCCAAGAACACTGAAACCAGAAGTTCATCACAGATTGTGTAAAATAAATGGCCTTCCTCTTATCTGCTACAAACCAATCTCCTTTAGGTTTCACCAAGTGCCCATAGTTCTAGGGCCACAGACTTGGTAGAAAAAACTCAACTTACCCATAGAAAGGGGAAACACTGTCCTCAACTTTTAAAAAGTTAGAAAGGTAGATACTTCTTTGCTGTGAGGGTGGTGAGGCACTGGAATGGGTTTGCCCAGAATAATCATGGATGCCCATTCCCTGAGCTGTTCAAGGCCCGGCTGAATGGCGCTCTGAGCAACCTGGCCTAGTCCAAGATCTCCCCTGTACATGACAGGGAGTTGAAAGTAGGTAATCTTTAAGACCCCTTCTAACCCAAACCATTCTCTGATTCTATTACCTTCATGACTTTGTATACCTTGATCCTGCTGTGCAAGACTTTTCCAAACCAAGGAATCGTAAGTTTTACGCTCTCTCCTCATAAGGCAGCTGCTCTGCCCTTTAGTAATTTTAATTATCTTCACTACAGTCTCTCTAACACCACTGTCTTTCTCACAATGCAGAAATCAGAACAGCATGCAGTCTCCAAGACAAGAACAAACGGTTAAAGAGGGTCAAATTGATGCCCTCTGCTTCAGTATCAACTCCCTTGCTGATGGTGACCAAAACTGATTGGTTTCTTTGGCAAACATCCCAGACAGAACTGATGATTTCAGAGAACTGTCAATGACTCCAAGCTCCTTCTCAAGCTATAACTACTAGTTCCAGGCTGAGTATCAAACAGGTCCAGTACAGATAATTTTTCCCTGTTCACTATGTTTTCCTATACTGAAGCTTATCTATCATTTATCAGTCCATTTCCTCAGTTCTGTGAGGT
The DNA here is from genome assembly GCF_017590055.1 of Onychostruthus taczanowskii. NCBI lineage: Eukaryota > Metazoa > Chordata > Aves > Passeriformes > Passeridae > Onychostruthus > Onychostruthus taczanowskii. The sequence continues at coordinate 55,462 of NW_024498597.1, read as the reverse complement.
TCTTATGGATTCCCTCACCATCAGTGCGCTATCCAACCCACTAAAGAAACTGAGGATCCTCTGCAAACCTGGGAATGTCACTGCACTCACCTGAGGTTACCCATAAGGCGCAAAACACTCACAGCACCAGTTTCTCAGGCCTTGCTGCTGACTTCCCCAGACTGGAAAATGACCAGTAAGCCCTACCCTTTGCAGTCTGTGCTTTCACCAGCTCTTTGTCCATAACAAGACCCTTCCTCCATGCCCATGGCAGCTCTTTCTTCAAAGCCTTTGGCAGAGAAACTTGCCAAAGGCTGTCTGAAAACACAGACACACGAAGCCTAGTGGTCCTGATCACAGCATGCTCCTCAACCTCCAGCAGATCCATGAGGCAGAGGCAGGGCTTGCCTTTACAACTGCCTTTCTAACACTGCTCCAAGCAGTGTTAGACATTGGTCATGTCTTCAGCAAACTTGTTCTTCGTTGCAGAGACTTAGGCACAGGGGTCAGACCCAACAGTCCATGAAACCCTGAATACTCTTCACAGCCCTTCCCTAGCAGTGCACATGGACAAATACTGAGCCACTTCTTCAACTTCCTCAAGACTCTCAACCTTTAAAAATGCTATTGCATTTGCCACCACCAACTTATGTGATACCAAGGGCACTTTAGCAGCAGGATACATATGAAAGTATCTCAGCAATTTCAGATTTAAGATGTTTTGGCACTCTTGAGTAAATGCTATCTGTTCCTTAGTTTCTTATCAGTTCCTCTTTTGCTCTCAAGCTATTTCTACTGATGTTCAATGCGAGACAACTTCTCTGGCAGTTCTTCTGTAGCAAGCTTGAAGTTTGCAAAGCTCCTTCACAGGAGTCAAGATGGCCAAAAATGGTTAAGATTTTTCTGTGATGGCTTTATCTTCTGTGCCTCTCACACTTTGATCTCTTCTGCTGCCAGTTTCCAAAAGGTTTCAATGCATTTGAAAGTTTAATATTTGGCAAATTCACTCCTCAAAAGTCTTAATCTGGCCCACCTTATTTTGATTTTACATGTAATCTGTTTTTTTGGTCTTCTTGCTTAGATACAACTTCCCCTTTTTGGTAAGCCTGCTTGTCATTCCACTGTCCTTCTTTCCCCTGCACATTTCCCTTTTTTTGTGTCTTTCTTTAAAAGGCCAAACAAAAAAGTCTGATCTGTTCTTGGTGGAGGTACCCATTCTTCTGAGCTGGTAATATAATCACTAAATATTTTCTATGCCACCTCAGTTGCGATCAGCTCCTCTTTAGCCAAGGAGCGGATCCCAGGTTTTGTACAAGACAGCAAACAGCCCCTTTTTAGCAGACTCAGGAGTAAACACCAGCTCTGGGGTGAGGCAGACAAGTCTCATTTATTTTATTTTTATGCTGCCAGTCATGAAGATCCCATCATAACCCAGGCTTCGCATTACTATGACTATTCAGCATATATGTACTGAGTTTTCACAGGTAACTGCATATTCACAGTTTCCAGATGCCCAAAACTAGATGTTTTTCCACCTGGAAACATGTTACATAAACAAAGCACCTCCTGAGGCACCCACCAGGTGAGAGGCAGAGGGGTCAAGGCTTCTCCTTCCCAGGAGGAATGCAGGATGACATCAAAGGGCAGAAAAGATTCCAGGAGAGCAGCACCCTGCAACAGCACCTCCCTTCCAAGGAACTGCCACAGCTTAGACCTTCTCCCTTGTTTATTTTCAGCCCTATTGAGTGCAGAGCTGTAGCCAAGGTTGAGGCCAGCAGGACCTTGGCAGGAGATGTACATGAGACAAAAAGCTGGGCCGAATGGCTAACAAACTGCAAAACAAGTTTAGTCAGCAACAGGTTTTAATCTAAAAAGTAAAAGCATCATGGATCAATTATTGCCTGAAGCACAGTAAAAGTGAGGATTACGTCTCTCAGCTGTTCATTCCTTTTCTCATCTTCTCTCACAGCTTAGCAAAGTGTGAAGTTGAAAGATGAAGCTCAATACTGTCCTGCATCTTGAGCAACACAGAGAGCTCTGCTACAACAGAGCTGCACCCAAGAAGGGGCTGGCTGAATGCCCCCTGCAGCAGCACCCAGTTTCCACAGTCAGCCACCCCAACATTTCTTTCTGTCCATGGGCCCACATACTGCCTGTCCTAATGACAGGCCACCCTACCCAGAGAGCCAACAGAACAGTCCAAGCTCTAGCACAGACACATCTCACTGTTAAAGCTCTTCATACCCCAGTTCACATTTGCCTTTCCCAGGGCAAACACCCGCACCATTTAGGAAGGTTTACAGCTATAGATCTATAGGCAAAGCAGTACAGATTCCTACCATAAGAAACAGACCCAAAATGGTAGTTTCTGGGGAATACTGTTAATTCATCTAAAGTCCCTCAAATCTCTGCAGTCCGTAAAACCTCTGTGTTTAAGCCAGGTCCAGCTGGAATTTGAAGGTCAAGAAAGCAGCACTGCTGGCAGTTCCATGACGAATTTGTCTGTTCTCCAACCACCCGCATGCTCTTTCTTGAAGAAATAACCACCGTTGCAAGCAGCAGAGGCTTGAGCAAAGCAACAGGAATTAACTGCATGCCCTCCTCTGCCTGCACCAAGGGCCCAACACGTGCAGGTCCCAGCAGCCCAGCTCCACTTTGGAGTTGGTGCCATGTGCCCTGGCAAGACCAAGGTAACAGAGCTGTCTGGGCCAGCTGCAGAGGCTATTTTATTTCTCATCCAGAGTACGAGATGTACCTTGTATCAGGAGACACCCTAAAATAGAAAACTTTGCTCCTCCCCAGTGAGATTCCACAGCAGCTCAAAACCAATACCTCTGGAGCTCAGCTCACCACCTGAGCCATCCAGGCCAGAGCACAACAACTACTGGAAGATATTAATTTTTGCATTTCCAGCTGAACTCTGGGTAGTTTCACTAAATCATTTGGTGATCACCATGCTGTTCCCTCTTTCCCATCTGAAGTCTTTGCTTCCTGCTCCAGGGAGAGTGGGATGGACAAAGCAGCCCAAGGTGAAACTTCCCTGTAGCTCTGCAGCAAGTACAACTTCACTGAACACCAGGCACCCAAAAAGCTTTTCTCCATGTACAGACAGCTCTCACAGCTCAGCAGCAGCTTTGTTTATCTAAAGAGAAAATAGCGAGTGATTTCATCCCTCCAAGACCAAATAAAGTTTAAGCATAAAAGTGCTCAGCTATCAGAGCACTAGATGGCTGACGGGGAGGCGTCATTGGACTTTGAGAGGCTACCTTCCTAGGGAAGAGTTATGGGGAGCCAGAATGGCAGTGAGGGGCATGTCAGTGATTTCAGCCTAACTCATAGAGCCTTCTCTGTTTCAAGAACAAGATCAACACAAAGAAGTGTCACCATTAGAGAAAGTTCTGCCCACAGTACCTCTCTGCCAGCCTTCCCCCTGTAGCAGCGTTTAGAATTCAAGGCCAAAGTCTCTTCAACAGCATTACATTCAAAGCTGGCTCAACAGACCATGGAGAGGGAACAGGATGATAACGTCATGGCACAATGGACACTAAAATCAGAGCGGATGATTCAGTGATGTGCTCTCCATGACCCCCTCCTACTCTTTCCCCATCCCCAGCACTCATCACATGAGGCCAGGAGAGCTCCTCAAATCTGTCACAGGGATAACTCAGCCTGCTAACTAACAGCAGATGGTTTCCTCTTGCTTGAGTGAACTCAGCCGTTCTGGTAACAGGACTCAGAACCAGAAAAAAAAAAAGGTACGCTGGCAGTGCACAGCCTCACCTCCAGATCATCACTGTCTTTTTTATTTTTTCTGCTTATTGCCATGACAAAACAGACTTCTACTTGGGAAGTCTCCAGACTCTTAAACCTGTGTTTTAGACTAATTTCAAACAACAGCTTTAGTAAATTTAGGCTGGATTGTCACACCACCATCAGGCATTTCCTCAGCAGCTTCTAAGCCCTCTGTACAAAAAAGGAGCATATTTGCTTTTCACCATTGTTTTCAGAGATTTTAAAAGTAATTTAATGAAAATTAGAGTAGATTACTTCAGGGGCAAGCTTCCTAAGGAGTTTCCAAGCCAAAATTTGCACACCATTTGTACTGTAACTCAGGACTGCAGATGAGAGGCCAAGGGCAGCACCAACTCAAGCACAAAGTTGCCCTCTAAGCCCCAATGCTACTTCCTTCACACTCTTTTTACCAGGCTGATTAAATGCAACTCAGCCATATCTCACCCAGACTATTCAGCGTATAAATTGCCAAGATGATATGTCTTCACATTACTACATGCTAAGCACCTGTCCTCAGGCCTACATTAAACGCTACTCATGCTGGCTCCACTCCAGGCTCTGCACCTCAGCTCACAGCCACTTCACCATCTCTCTTTGCTTCACTTCATGTCCATCGGTGATGATCAAGAATACGTAAAACAGTTGGAGCTTCTCCTCTCAACCTAGCTTGGAGCAATACTCGGAAGGTCTAATAGAAAAAAAATCCCAAGCATAACTACTGGATCTAGGGAGCCAAGTAGAGCAAAACAATGTGGTTGATGCACAGCTGGATAGCTGTAGATATCAAAGGACTACCAAAGAACTACAATATACAGAAGGAAGAAATGGGTACAGGACCAGAAGATGACCAAATATGGCATTTATCACTTTACAGCAAAGTGACCATGTCTGAAGTAACAGCTGAACCTTGGGTTACTATTTAAACACCTAAATGGAAGGCCCAGTGTCTAGATTACAATGGGACCACCTGCAGTTTACTCCACATCTGGAAACAACCCTGCACTTGATATTTCCCGCATGGCACCAACAGTATATGGCGACAAGCCCAGAGGAGATAACACTATGTGGTGGGGTACAACAGTGCCAGCAGATGAGCAGGGGGGCGAGAAGCAGGTGATGTGGCCAGGACCAGCAGGCAGGTTGGAATTCCAACAGTATGTGAGTCAGCCACTCCAGCCAGTGCAGAGGAACCTTTCCAAGCAAGACTACACAGCACAGCTCATGCACTTGTATTCCCTGGGCCTGTATTTAATTATCCAGCTAGAAAGTCTCCTGTAAGTTTTTCTCTGACTTTCCTTTGTGACTGAAAATATTTTATACCAATTCATCCTTCTAACCTGAGCCCTGGCTGCTTGTACACAACATATTGCACTGCCTCAGAGTCAGAAAAACCCAAGACAGATGAACTCCATGTGGTTAAAGGGGATTTGCTGAGTTCAGTCTCAGCTCATCAGGCAGCATTGTGCAGGGATTTTCTTGGTATCACTAGTGATGGAGACAGTAAGCCTCTTTGTTTATTTTTTCCCAGATGAATGACACAAGCAAAAGCAAACAGAAAATACCAGAGCTACAGAACAAAGAGGCTATCCCTGCTACAGTGCACCTGGCCCTGGGCCACAAGTTCATGATGTCCATGACGACACAAAATCCCACTACACTGAGTCTTTTCTGCCTCAGTAACAGGTTTCCAGGCAAAAAGCAGCAACCTTGTTTGCCCAGGTGGGAAACAGCCCCATCTGTCACAGCAAAGTGCCTTATGGCAGTGTCCCACAGCTGCAAAGTTACACACACAAGTGAACCCAGCACAGGTTTGTGTGGGGGAACCCTTCTTGGCTTGTTTGGTTTTGGTAGATCATAAACCCTGCAGCTAAGAAAAAGGCTGGTTTAGAGAGGCTCAGGACTGCTCTGCTTCAAGCTGAGACAGGAACACACAGCAAATCTGAGGATCACAGGGTGCTCCCTCTTCATCTTCACCCATGTCGAAGCACTTGCCACTGAGGAAGACAAAGCATAGCAAGAGCTTGGTTCAGGGAGCTGGGCACAAGCAGAGTAAGAAGGGTACAAGAGGTCACAAGATGGGTAAGAAAATACACCCTCCCTAGAGAACCAGACCTCTATTTGCCTCTGGTGGTTGATGAAGATGCCAGCAAATAATTTTACTAAGAGCTTTTTGTTTCAGAAGTTCTAGCACTCTGCAGCATAGAGCCCTTGCTGGAATTTCATACAAGACCTAAAGTACAAACAGACAAAAGAACCTGAAAAAAAAATAAACTCAGCATCTCCAGCACTTTAATCTCTCAGTGTCTTTTTTTTTCAGGAAGAATTTTCTAAAGCTGATACTGTTTACCTCAAGCCCCTTCTTTTTGCCTGAAGCATGTAAGAGGGGGAGGCCATGTCTCCTTTGCCATGCCAACACTCACCTGGGAATCATAGAGTCCTTTCCCTCTCCCGTGCTTTGCTGCAAGCAAACAGTCTGGATCTCTAGCAGTCTCATTTTAAGTTTACCAAATATCTCTTGGCTATGTGAGTTGCATAACCAAAAAATGGCAGCTGACAACCCACACAGAAAAAAGCTTGGGAGAGTAGCTGGAAGACAGTTGACACCAGCTACACTGGAATTTACTGGGCTACACTCAACTGGAAATATAAAACACTTAACCCTTACAGCAGCAACCTCAAACTCATGTAACAGTAATTAGGATGAGAGAATATATGCCAAATAATGGTATTTCCATTATCCCATGAGACAAAGACCAAGCACAAAAGAATTTTCTCTCGACCTACAGTGTCTCTTCCAGATGTATGAGCCAGACGGACCTCACAGCTGCTGCTTTAGTTAATACTTTCCTGCCACTCCAAGAACTGACTGCTTTAAGAAACTATCCAAAGCAGATTACTCTCCCTCATGAAAAGCATAAAACTCATCAAACAGACAGCTTGCTTCAATGGATACTCACAACTGAGCTACTAAAAAGCACAAGAAATTATTTGTTCATTAAAGCTGTCTTTCCTACACAGGAACAGCCTTCCTTGGCGAAGGCAGGAATTAACATTAAATATGCAATAATGAAAGCAGAACTCGGGAACCTCCTATGAATCAAGCTAAAACCAAATCCCAGTGCCTGTTCTGGAATTTCTTTTTATTACAGATAAGAGGCACTTCCTGAACTATTTTAATCTGCCTGGGGGACTTTTTATAGAAACACAAGTGTACACACGTCACAAAGCACAAATAATTGCACTCCACTTGAGAAGGACTGATGGAGCCTAAATTTCTGACCTATGTAATTGCTGAAAGCTTGCAAGCATCTCCTCCTAATTGCATCATCCACTGAGAAAGCCATTTGGGGAGTACAGCAGGAACAGAATCATTGGAAAAGGAGACTACAAGAAGGAGGAAACACTCCTTCCCTTTGAACTTCTGATTAGTTTCCATCAAAAGACTCTGGTGTGTCTGAAGGCGTTTCCCAAAGAGCAGGCTTTATCTGCATAGGCAAACGCTGGAAGGTTTGACTGCCCCTTAGGAGCTAGCTCTGGGCCTGCTGATGGAAGCACCTTAAAAAGGTTTTGGCAGCAACGGTAGACAGGACAACCACCTTGTCTTCTACAGCCCCTCTTCTGCTTCTGCCAGAAGAGCTCCTGGAGAAAAACAAACTCCTGGCTTCACTTAAAGACAGTCACCCTAAAACATTTCATTCCAAGGAAACTTCCCTGGTAAGCTTACAAGCTCAGCAGCAGGTTTAGAGGAACAGTGACAACAGGAGCAAGCATATGGCAGAGGTCAGGTTTGCTAGTAACTTCTCCCACCTGCACTTATTTCCAGTGATTTTGCAGAGCTAACAGAGACTTTTGCTATCCCAGTTTATTTACTGCCAAGTGAACTACCACCATCCAGCCCATCCAAGAAAAAGCTCATTCAGCAGACAAGAGTGGGATGACCTGCTGAGGGGCGCGGACTTGTCCTGCAGTCAGAGTTAGCTACAGAGAGGATGTTTATTCATGGCCTTATTTAAGCCAGCTAAGAAGAGGCTAAACCAGAACAGGGCACATGGACCCACTTCAGAAGATGTGGAAGGCTCTGCACAGCACCACAGTGAGAGGCTTGGATGCCCTGCCAAAACTAGAAGACCCCTCTGCTGCAAAGTCACAGCTGAGTTCAGACACACAAAGCCCACCAGCAGCTCCAGGGCAGGGTGATGAAGTGTCAAGAGTTTTCATTCACTCCTAAATTAAAGTTGCTAAAAAACATGGAAACTGGTATTCATGCAAACTCAAAGCCTGAATTAATCTGAATTAACTAAAAACAACAAACTATACTAAAATGACTCAAGATTCAATAACAAAATTAAGAGTCCTCATCGTAATCACAACAAAACATATTTTGTAGAAATCAAATTGAAACAGCCAACCAGAACAGCACATTTCCTGCTGAACAAGCACACTTAATACCATTCCCAGTCCTTCCACCCAACTAACATGACTTCAGCAACCTCAGTATTTCTGGATAGGCTGGAAGATCTCCCTTTGCACCCATCCTGAGGCTGTTTAATTCAAACAGCCAAAAACATGCTGCTAAAACAGCAAGACCAAACTTAAAAGCTTTCTTCTCCATAAATAAAATGGCAACCCAAGTAGTATCATTACTAAAGCATTTACCCATCAGGCAATACAGATATGACATGCATGACTTCCAAAAAAAGGGTTAATGAATATTTATTAAATGGCACTGCCAGTGGAAAAAAACAAGCTACCCTCATGGGCCAAAAAGTCAGAATCCTACAGCTGTTTATGCTTTATTACCTTTAATTGCAGAAGTAATTCCATTAAAGCTGATTTTATGTATCTTAAAGCTCATCCCACAGTCCCACAACAATGCTAATAATTCTTCCTCCATAGCTGTCAGGGGAAAAAAATCCCTTGGTCCCCGGTTTACAGAACTCTACCAGTTTGTTATCAGGCAGTTACGTCAATCCTGCAAAGGCAGCCCCAAAAGAATAGCAAAATGGATTTTAAAAATGCATCAAAGCTCAGACACCAATGCAAGAAAACCCGCAAGACATTCTTACCCCATAGGCAGCTCACTACAGGAATTCCAGGCTCTCCTTTCATCTTTGTACCACACATTACATTTTTCTAGAAATCACGTAAGTCAGTTGAATGGGAGGCACTTTTTTTGTGTCCCTAAAGCAGGGTAGCACTTGGCAAGCCCTGTTCTGCATGGCATATTACATGTCTCCCTAAGGATTTCTGCTGCAAATCCAGTCAGGGTCAGGCTGAATCCAGACTTTCGCACTACAGGGATGATCATAAAATTCTCTCAATTACAAAATGCACCAGACCTGTGGACTGAGATCTCACTGTAGCCTATGTTCACCCAGCTAAGGCCAAGATATATGTTTCAGCTATGCAAACCTGTTGTGAATACAGAAGGCATGTGAACTATCTGAACAAAATTGTGTCTTTATAGCTGCATTCCTACAATCCGCTGTGATCTCAGGATCCCTCCAAATAGGCTCCATCCAACTGATAGGAAGAGTTGTCTTGTCAACCCAGCAAAAACAAAATTCAAAAGTACTAAAGAGACAGCGAGGGATACACAGATAAAACACAGTGAAATCCAGCACAAGAAGCTCCAGCTTCTGCTGGAGTACTCATCTGCACCAGCTAGTGGAATGATAGCCTCAAACCTACACAATTTTGTCAGGCTTTAGAGTTTACCCCAAAATGAGGAATCTACAACCTCGATCTCCAAGCACCTCTGGCTGTCACAAGCACAGAGGCAGAAGCAGCTGCTCCTGGCAAGATGAGAGAATGCTGCTGTGCTCATCATTTTGTTCTGTCTGATTCTGGTATTCTAGGGCCACCCTCAATGGGATTTGCTATCCCTTCCCACAATGCTCCTTACAGACTAACTCACACCCTGGTCTGCTGCAGGAGATACAGAAGGAAAAAGAAATAAAACAACCTCAAATGCAAGAGAAATAAAAAATTATTCCAAGCACCTTGCATCACCAATGAGGCACTGAGCAAAAGGCCAGTGCAGCTCTCCCCCAGCCAACGAGAACGTGAGAAGCCAGCTGAAATCTGGTACCCCTTGGGAGTCACACTGCACGAATTTTAAATCGGTCAAGTATTAACCTAGGATTAAAAAAACCCACTAGAAAACAGCACAACAGCAACTGGCATCAGCAACAGCAAGGATAGTGCCTCTGCCAGGCTTTGCACTTTCCTCCTGGCAGAACCAAACTTAACCACTTCTGGCCGATAATCCCAGGCGCAGATGTACCAGGAAGAGTCCTCCTTCAATGGGGTTATTCATTGGAGCCGTAAAATCCGCCTGCGTTTGTCGGAAGCCGGATGCAGCCTGGGAAACTGGCCTGGCTACCTGGCCCTCCATTTTCACTGCCAACAGGTGATCCTGTCTCCCTAGCCACTTCCAGGAGAGGACAGAAACCTCTCCTGGCCACAGTACAACAGCCACACCCGTTATTATTTTCACTGTCACTCTGTAAAAGCGCTTATTTTTTAAGCGAAAAAGAGAAAGCTACGGGGGTACCCTGCCCATCGCCAGCGAGCCCGGGCCGGAACGGGCACAAAACCACGGTGTGCTCCCGACGAGCCGCCCGTCTTCGGAGGTGCGAGGGCACCCGACAGAGTCCGGCCGCAGCCTCCGGGGAGGCGCCGGGGCCAGGGAGGACTCCGAGTCAGGGCCGGGCCGGCTCCGCTCAGCCGAGCTCATGGCCGCCCGCCTTGCTCGGAGGCCGCAAACAGCCCAGTCCCGGCCCCAGGCGGAGGCCCCGGCGGGAGCTAGAACGGTGCGAGAGGGAGGTCCCGCCACAGACAGCCCAGCGTGGCGGGAGGCGGCCTGGGACCACCGCTCCTCACGAGTCTGACCGCTCGGCTCGGCAAGCCTCGACTCGGCTGCATTTCACCTGCCGCGTCGGCTTGCCCGGCCCCGCGTCCACCCGAGCCGAGAGCTGCTCCCGGCCTCACGTCCACCCGAGCCGGGAGTTGCTCCCGGCCCAGGCCCACTGCCCCGGGGACCGGCAACGCCTCTCTCCCCTCTCCCGCCGCTCAACAGGTGCGCGGCAGACGCACTCACCTCTCCGCCATGGCCGCTCTGCCCGCGAGCGGGGCAGGATGTGAAACCCGATCCCAGCCCCGCCCGGGGGCGGCGCGGCCCGACCCGGGACCCCCGGCCGCTCCCCGGGTCCCTCTGCCGGGGGCTGCTGTGCTGGGACGGGGCGGGACGGGGCGGGGCCAGGAGAGGCGGGGCCAGGAGGGGCGGAGCGGGCTGGGACGGGACGGGACGGGACGGGGCCAGTGGGGGAACGGCGGGTTGAGGGCAGCCCCTGGCGGCGAGTGCGGCCGCTATGGAACCCGACCGAGTCCGCCGAGCCCTGGCGTCGCGGAGCTCCGGCCCGAGGCGTGGAAACAAGGAGAGTGGGAGCGCACCCGGGACGTCAGTTTTGGAGCCACTGAAACCTTATGGCAAAAGTCAGTGGTCGTGACCTCTTTTGTGAGGAAAACCGTGGTCAGGCAGGTCACATCCCGCTCTCGCCTCGGGGGTGTTTTGGCAGCGCTGTAGTTGTGGGCCCCAGGTGCGGCCTGTGCGCGCCGCTGGATCGTAGGTGCACCGGTGAACCCTGTTTTCCCGACCCTGTTTTCCCGCCGCTGCCTCCCGCTGCCCTGGGCACATGAGGCTTTATTAGTTCTGCTCTGCCCTCTGGTACTCCCAGACATCCTCCAAGTGGCAGGGGGGACTTGAACCAGTGTGGAGCATTGAGAGAGGGAAGTTCCTTTGCCAGTGCTGGATGCTGAGCTGTCTCTGCTTCCAGGTGGGAGGGTAGAGTCATTTGGGTCAGCCTGAACTGTAAGGCTGCCATTCTCTGGGTTTACCCAGATGTTTTCTCTTTTTTTGCCGCAGCAGCTTTGTCTGGGCAGATTTTGCAGACTTTCTGTTTCTTCTCTATCCTGAGCACATAGTAGACTGGTCAAAGCTGTGCAGGACCATCAGATGCATCTCCAGCAGATGCACAGATCCACCAGCAGCGTACAAACAGCATAGATTCAGAGACCTCAAGAACAAGTAGAGCCCTGCTCCTCGGCCAGCATGAGTACTCTGAATAAACAAGCCGTGCTGTAAAGGTCAGCCTTGCTAGATAAGCTTCTGTCAGCCACTGCCTTGGGGTATGTCATTTGGCATGGTGGCACAGAACAGCTCCTGTATATCAGTAATTGCTGCAGTGTGGCACTGCTCCCAAGGAATCTTTTACTGTCCTGTTATTCCAGAATAGAAACAGTCCCATGTGGAGGCAAATCCTGGGGGTTGAGCTGCTCAGATTCCTCAGACCCTATAACTAGGGGCACAAGTCTTGACAGATACTTGGTGGATTTTGCCACTAACAGAGTGGTTTGGGGCTCATGTCACACCAGGGAGCAAATGTCTGCTATAGTAAAAAATTAGTCCATTCAGTCCGTTATTAATGACCCCATGCAAGTGGTCAGGGTCTCACCCAGACAACACTGCGCTCGCTTTCAAATGGCATTTAGGCACTGTTGAGAACTTGAGGGTAACTTAATCTGAAGACATTCCCATTAAATTCCCACCTGATTTTTAAATAGCAAATAGAGAGACAGTGAGATCATGGCTGCTGCACTTGTGGGCTGGTCACATAGCTGCACTGTGCTTACTGGGCGGGGGGGAGGAGAAGAAAGAGAAGAGTGTGTCTCTGCAGCCCGAGGCCAGTGGTGAGTGGGGCCCCCACAGGGGCTGTGAAGCTGCTGGAGATGCCTGAGGTGCTGTGGGAAAGCAGGCAGGAGAAATTGAATTCTGTGGGACTGCAAAGCTCCGGGACTGAGGCACAGGCTAGCAGGGAAGAAAAGGAGGAGTTGAACTGGGTCTGTGTTGAAAACAAAAATTTGCTGGTGTATGACGAAACGTGTTTCCTGGGCTGTTGGGGTCCACTCCGGCTAGCTATAAGACCCTTGCCCACATGATATTTCATAGACGAAGGTAAAAGATTAGAGAAGCGCTCTCCTCCACGTGGGAAACGTTGTCCTTTATTCCAAGACACACATCAGGCGGACAAACCCACGGGAGAAAGAGAGCGTTTCTTGGCGGCAGGGAGCTTTTAAACCCCGGGGATGGGGACAGAGGAAGATGTCTACAGCCAACAGGACACCAGTGAGGAATGGCAAGGGGAGGGGTAACCCAGGGAAGAGATTGCCAGGTGGTTCCGGGACAGGCGAGGAAAAGACCATGTGATGGGGAAATGGGGTAACAAACCACATGATGTAACATAAGCTATACAGTGCGTTACAAAACTATTCTGTGCAAATTCCCAATCACCCAGTGCAAGAGAACAACTAAACTGGTGCAGCACAACAGGTGTAGCTCTACTATGATTAAATTGGCATCCCTCCTTGTGGATATGCAGATATTGCTTACCTTTGCCAATACAGGCTATACCTGTCCTCAGGGAAACAGTAATACTGGGAAAATGCTTATAGCAGCCTGACAGTCTCTGTTTAAGGGTTCCTGTAGACACAGACTTAGTGTGTAAGAATTTTAACCATTTGGTCATAATTTTTGTGCTAGCAAGGTCCTTTGGATATGCTGAAAATAGATGCTTGGGACATGGGAGGTTTCAGAAGGCCCAGCTTTGGGGCCCCCCAAAATGAGTAACTTGTCACAGTAAGTGGGAAGTTGGCTGCAGGAGGGACCAGACAAAATATTCATTTTTTGCAACATTCTCATTTTATTTTGCGTATTTCAGCATTTGATGATAATGTGTAGGCTGTTTTCCACCTACACTTCTGGCAGCCTTGCTGAAGAACCTAAACATCATCACTTGGCTGCCACAGCTCAAACTCTTGGGATGTTATTCTGCACTAAGAGATCCTGTCTCTCTTCAGGCCAAAATGGGCAATGTGAAGGCTCTCAAGGACAAAAAGGACACACTGACATGACATCTCAGGTCAGTCCAACTCATGAGCTGGCAGCTCTGTGCTGACCTGCACAAAGTCACATAGCAGGAGGGCATCAAAATGCATAGCAAGGAAGCCACCTTGAGGGCAGAACCTCCCCACTAAAGGAGGGTCACACACCTGCTGACATCAAGGACACTCTTTGGAGCAGAAGTCCCCACTGCTGGAGAAGGAAAGCTGGGTGACAGGAGGTTCAATTACACGTCACAACAGGCAGCTCCGAGGCTGAGCCTTGCGGTGCCAATGATGCACTAGTGACTCAGGGAGGGGGAGAGTAAAGCAGAGGGGGAAAATGAAGCAGCTAAAGGAGAAGCTTCTTTTGTGGGAACTTTTTCAGAGACTTTCACACCTTAGACAGTCATGGGCTGAGGAAAACTTCTGCTAGTGGCACCTGGCGCAATAACACAAGGCAGTTCTCCTCCAGAGATACAGGTGGGTCACTGTGACACATACTTAAGAGATCAAGCCCACCAATCACGAGGCCTGTTATCAATACACCAAAAGTGGCAGCAGGAGGTGAATGTGAAGTGACTTGGGAGCATGGAAAAAACAATGCAATGTCTCTGAGAACAGAGGGCCCTGGCTCTCCTGCTAAGAAAAGAAGAAATAGCCTTCATGAATTGTAAGGCTGTGAACACCAGACGACTGTAAGATGTGGTAAGAGATCAGTGTTTCCGGAGCAGATCATCTCATTGCTGCCTGTTCTTGGCTGAAGGATATACTGTATAACTGTCACTGCAGAACTGCAAAATGAGGCAGCTCCCTGAGATCATGCTTGAATTGTTCCTCAGATACTGCTCCCAAGTGGAAGTAACTGTATTTGGAGTCGTACACCCTTTCATAAAAGTGCTCATCTGGTGCTCATACTTGGACATACACTCCATGCCAGGAAAAGGCAGGTGGAGGTCCTGGCATGAGAGGTCTTCCTCATGTGGGGGTGTGGGAGAACCAGTGATGCTAAAACTATGGAAAGCTTAGGATTGCAGTGCTTCTGTCCTGATGTATGTCCCAGGCTGAGAGTTCTGGCAATCCCTAGGCAGATATACTACAGATGTGAGCGCAGCCAGCACATTGCCCTAGAGGTTTGGGCCAGCAGGCACTGCCCTTGCTCAGCCTCTATTAACAAACTGGGTTGTACACCTTGGAACCAGCACCAGACCCACAGCAACTGTCTCCATGTACAGCAAGGAAGGGAGTAACAGCTCCAGTCAGGTCTGACAAACCTTTGTTGAGAGACTGGTGATACTGGGAGTAGATGCCTAAAATTCTTGGCAAGGTCTGTGTGGCTAGGCTTACAGCCAGCACTGCCCCTCTGCAGCTTCAGCCTTGGATCCACCTTCCAGGGCACCAGCAATGGTAGGAGGATGAGTTGGGAGATGCTTCACTTGGGACTCCCTGTGCTACTCCTGAGCTGCACTTGAGCTCAGGTCCTCAGCCTTGACCTCACCTCAGCTGTACTCCACTGAAGCTTGTGCCAGGCCCACTCACTGGGTCAGCAGTCACTCGACCCTGGCTGGCCCTGGTTACTGGCACCAAACTCTGCTCCTCTTGCATGTTGAGTATGGTGCTGTCATGCTGTCATCTTGTCTCCTGCTCATCTGTCATCCTCTTCTGCCTCCAGCACCCCAAGCCCCATGGCTGGAAGGGGGAACAGGAGCAGGAGCAGCTTAGTGTGCTTTTGTGATGAGGGAGCCAATAATACCAGAAAACATACTGTGAAAGCCCTGTCTTATAGGTCAAACTACTGCCCAGATACTCCTACGAGTGTTGACATGTGGGCTCACCATGGGGAGCTCTTTGCTGCAACAAAGTGCTGGGCTGACTGGGGAGCACAGTTCATTCAGATAGGTGATGAGATCTCTGTCCTTGGAGATTTTCAAGGTTTGGCTGTGCAAAGCCATGGTTTACCTGATCTAGTATTGGTGATGGTCTCATTTCAAGCAAGAGTTTGAGCTAATGCTGACCCAAGGTCCCTCCCAACCAACACGTCTGTAACTCCATATCAGGGAGCTGGAGGTTTGAGCTGGGCTGAAATTTACCATATGTGGTGAATTCTCCAGTATTTCAGCACGGACATCTTGTATCCAGTGTCTCAAAGACCTTATTGTATGGAACCACGCTGACCTGGTTGCAGGCATTGCTGGCTGAAGTTCTTTGGATTGTGTGCTGTGAGAGTTCTCTCTGGCAAATGGTCTTAGCAAGTATGAGGAAAAGAAAAAACATCCCTGTTCTTCATTAATCCTGTCTGTTTTGTGAAGATGATGATATAGAATAGCCCAGGACAGTCCTCTGGAAAAGGATAGTTGGAGATATTTGACCATTTGTAAAAATACATGTTTCTAAGCATCAATCAGCAGGTTGTAGTCGTTTGGTGGTTTGTTTCTTTTTCATAGCAGGCATGATGCAAATTTATATAACTAGCCAGGTGTTTTGCAATGGGGCTTTTAAAAAATCATCCTATCCTAATTTTTTCTGCCTTACCATCTTTAGCTCCTGCTTAGCAATGCAGCAGCTGGCTGTAAGCCAACAGTGCAGTATGGGACACGGAAACACATGGAGCAGCACATGCTCTTTGTTTCCTCTCCTACTTTGTAAAACAGATTGTGAGTAAAAACATACAGGGGAGGTTTTTGCCATCTTCCCTGCTGTTGTGGCTTCCTGGCTGCTGACAATGCCATGGTATTATATAGCGGGGGTAACATCTCCCCGCAGCAAAGGAGAGAGGTGTCCTTTGAGAGAAGAGCTGCCAAGAGAGGAAGGGCATTAGATACAATGTCAACATTCCCTTGCATGGGAAGGAAGGGTGCAGTGGGTGAAATGGCTGAACTGAGCCAAGGGCCCAACAAGTCCTGCTTCTCTTGTTGCTCTGAGTCCTGATTCTGGGGTTCATCTGAGCTTGGATGAAGCCCATCAGCTCATTAAACTGGCATAGATCAAAAGTGAGAGGTGTTTTGACAGTTAGGAACCTGTATTGGCCTGATGGATGATCTGGCAAGCACTGGGATGAGAATGAGGAGAGCAGCCACACTCCAGAATGGGCCAGAAGAACAAGGGAGGAAGGTGGAGGTTGGATGTCCCTTGTGAACCAGATCGATTCTGCTGTCCAGGGTAGTCCTTGTCCCAAGGCTAGACAAGACTCAGGAAGGGAGGTCCATGCTCCCAGGTAACTTTCTATGAGCCAGACTCTGAGGTTGCTGGCAGTGAAGGTCAGGAAAATGTACCCAGCAGAGGTTTGCCTGCCTTACTTCAAAATTCCTGTGGGATGAAAACTCCCCAGAATAAGGGTTCCTGACACCAAATCAGTTACAGGTTCCCAAAGGACTTCTACCGTATCACAGCCTCCCATACTTCTCTGTTTCTGGGAAAATCTGCTGCTCTCAAATATATTTCTGCTAAGGATTTACTGGTCAAGCTGGGCTGTAGTGCTCTCTGCCCCACAAGAGATGTTATAGTCTGGAAAACATGAAACTGTTTCACCACCAGTAACCTTGAACTGGGGGACACCTGCCCAGAGCAGAGGACGATTGCTGAGAGACCTGTGGGCTTACGACACAAGACTGAGCTGGTACTGCTAGTGCACCCAAACAGCAGCACGAGCAGTAGAGACAGAGCTGTGCCAGCTCCCTGTACTTCCCTGCTCACTCTCCCACCGGGCTGTACCTGCTGCTTGGCCCATCTGGCTTTGCTGTGGTTGACATTTGTGCTACGCAATGTAATATTCTAGGTCCTTGGCAAGAACTGAGTTTATTTTTTAGCCACAGGCAGAACCTGTAACTCCTCAAGTTAATCCTACAGTCTGATGTTTTTGTTTTTTTTTTTTTTCTCACAAGCCTTGCCAAACTAATTGAAACCCCATTTCTATGAGTAACCTGGAAGGCAGGTCCCACAGTCAGGTCTCAAGACGTAAAGAAAGATGGGGATTTGTGAGATCACTTTCACCATTTCTGACCAGTGCAGAGGCATTTCTGGGGGTAATTCTTTCTGGTCTTGTTGTCTCTGGGATGACCATTCAGACACCTATCTGAAATCCCACCAGGGTGTTTTGCCTAAGTTTTCTCAGCTTCATCCCATTATTCCTGTTCTTTTTAACTAACACAAAAAAATTGTTCCATTTTGTTGTTTATAGGTGTCCTCAACTGAAATTTTTGCATGTTGTTATTTCTTACTGTACCCTTTCAATAAAATAAAACAGATTTCATTTTTGTAAATTAAATCCCTTTAGCTCTCAGGTATTTTTTTACCTCTGCCTGCACACCACCTGCTTACTAATACATACTGAAAACAGAAATCCTATCATGGGCACTAGAAGTGGGTTATAACTCTTTATCTGTTATCCTTTCTCATACAGTCAAGGGTTTGAAGACCAGCCGTGTTCCTGCTGAACTCAGTGGGAATAGCAGCAAATTCTTTGCTGTACCACATAACTGCAGGGGGAAGTGAAGTTTCCAAACCTGTTCTTGCCAGCATTGCAATGCTCAACGTCCCCCTGTGCTGCACTGACTGTGACAGGCAAGCTGGGTTCCTCTCAGCATGTAGGTATTCATCTTTAGGCAAACCCCTTTGAAGGCTGTTCTTTGTTAATTTTTTTAACAACTTGGAGATGTACTACAAAGCAGATCAACTCAACCAACCAGTTCTTATATTTCAATTTGAGTGCTGACAGCTTGAACTTGTGCATCTCTGTCCATGTACCTCTGAGGCTGCTCGTTGTGAACAGCTGCTGTTAGAGGAGAGAGAAAACACTTGGGATTACACTAGAGCAGTGTCTCAGGGGACCACCCCATGCAAGCTGCAGGTAGTCCCCCAGAATAGCACATCTGCAGGAGGTCATGGTCAGCCCCACCATGATGGGGCTGTCTCATGGGTAGCCTGGACTGTTGAGAAGCTCACAGGGATGAGGCAAGTCAGAGATCAGCCTGGAAAGTCAGTCTGCAGGCTGGGATCAGCATGAGGCCAGCGATGGTGACCAGGGACAGACGCAGCCCATGACAGGTCTGTAGTAACAAGGCAAAGCTGAGGTTAGATCAGGCAGGCAGGCTCCAGGTCAGGGTCAGAGACTCAGGGCTGGGCATGGCCATGGGCATGGGCACACTGCTGAGGAGTACTGGAGACAGGCACACCCCAGCGCAGCTCACATGGGGACTGAGGGTCCAGGGCTGTTGCCACAGGCCCCCATCCAGGTAATAATTAGCTTTGACTCCGTGATTCCAGAAGGCTGATCAATCACTTTATTACAGTACATTATCCTATCCTATACTAATTAAGAAACTCATCCCCTTCCAGACAGTCTGATACAGCTTTGACCTAATTGGTCAATCAATCAAAAGACCATCACCAGTGTCTGCTGCCCTGTTCTTTTGAGTTCTTCTAAGCCTTCTGATGTTTACATTCTTGTAACGAACTTTCTCAAGCACTTTTCTGTAAATACTTATTGTTTTGCATTCTTTTATGGAGGAGGAGAAATTTGATAGACTGTTGGTTTGTCCACTGCCATTGGAGAGGTGGCACTTTCACCTTCCAATCCACTGTCACTTTTGGAAATCTATAAATGTTGGAGTCAGAATTAAACTTCCTTCTTTTTTGCCTTGGAAAATCTGGTGTCTGCATCTTTCTGTTTCATGTCCTAGAGTAACAAGAGTCCAGTTAAGAAATCACCCTTTGGTAAACAAATATCCATAACATGTGCATTCCACATGTGCACAACAACAGGTGCAGCAAGTGGAGATAAGAATTGTTTCTCATTCTTTTCTCTGATCTTTTCACAGCCTTCCCCAGGAAAATACCTGGGAAAGTTCTGCCTGCTGCTGTCTGTGGAGAGAGCTGCTGCCACACAGGGCTGATGTGCACTGGGGCTCCTGAGCAGGGCTGGGGGGCAAGCCTTTAGTGAGGCTGGTCTAAGGGCTTGTTAGTGCTCCTGGGGCCCTGGGAATAGCTTCACAGACAGGTGAGATCAACAGCATGAGTATGGCCACTTGAAATGAAGCCAAAGTTCTGCCTCTCCCAGGTCCCGATCTTCAGGGATGGTTGACAAAGGAAAACCTTTGCCCTTCCCTCACGTGCAATTCCTAAGCAAGCAAAAGTGGAGGGGCGTAGATGCTGGCACTGCTGCTCATATTGACATATCACTAGAACTTCTGGAAGGAGAAAGAGATTCATCTAGTTGTGAAACTAGAAGAGAAGCTGAGGACAGGCAGGTTGATACATAGAAGAAGCTCAAATCCCTCCACCACCACTGTCAAGTCCTTGGGAACATCTTTCCCCCTCATGTCAGAGACAGACTAAGATCACTGTGTGCCAAAAAAGCTGGGCTGTCTGGCTGTCAGCCAGTCCTTGTCCATGTCTTTAGCAACCTCATGCAGGTCAGTGGGCTGCAGTTGGGATCCACATGAGGAAACAGGATCTGTTCAAATCTACTTTCTGTAGTTACTGTCAGATTAATTTGATAGTTTATAACCTATTCAGGATTTTCTCTGCTAGTATATGGACATGGTCTACGCCACCTTCACATTTTTTTCTTTAATTTAATATTTCCATAACCTTATTTTTTGATGCTTTGTAGCCATAGCTTTTTCTTTGTGGTGATGGAAGTGTTCTGAGTAATTTTAGAATCTCCATGCTTCTTACAACCATGTTATCCTTTCGGTTTATTAATTTTTTAATAACCACTTGAGATAGGAATTCCTTTGTTGACATTCATTGTCACCAGATTGAATACATTATACTCACTGCTATCCATGACTGTTCTAACAGCCCCTCACACAACTCAGCATTAAACCCAATTCCTTCTTTTATGTTCTCCAACCAGCTGCTCCAGAAATCAAATCTTTGTGATATCTAAATGTAGCAAGAACGATATGCTGATGTGACATTTACTTATTCAGTGTGGGGGTAATTGGAGACTTTTCATAATGATGTTTTCTGCCTTGGTAGCAACTCTGACCTCCTAAATACATTACTGTCACCACCACTGGTTTTACACTCTGTTCACTACAATAGTCCTAATTCTCTCCTTTGCCTATTTAGGTCTGAATTTTCCACATATAGGGGTTCAGTTACATCTTGGAAGATTAAAATGGTTTAGGTACATTGATTCTGAAGTTTCTTCAACATCCAGCATTACTCCTGCACGTGCTCAATAGTCAGTTCTTCCTGCACATCCACAGCCAGCCACTTCAGTGTGCCACCTGTTACCTGCCTTGTACCTTGATAAGGTTATTCTCAATCAAAGCTGGGTAGTGCAATTGTTCTGCCTGCTTTTGTGGTTGCTCTGATTTGTTTCAGAGCATGTCAGTGGCTGTTATGAAGTTTCTGTGCCTTTTTTAGGCCATACTTCATTTGTTCATCTTCCCATTAGTAATTTCCTACTTCTTCAGTTTTGTCAACCTCCAACCTCATCTTTTAATTAAGTGAAGGAGTGGCCCTGTACCCCCCACCCCACTCCCTGATGCTGACCAACGGTGCGGGCAGAGGTCAGCGAGCAGCGAACGGTGCCGGCGGGCAGGAGGAAAGGAACGCCGGGCAGCGCGGGCAGGAGATGCGGGCAGGGATCGGAGACAGCGCGGACACGCAGCAAAGCAGGGATGAGGTAGCAGAGGCACAACTCACAAGCGTGCAGTCCCACATGGTCTAGCGGTTAGGATTCCTGGTTTTCACCCAGGCGGCCCGGGTTCGACTCCCGGTGTGGGAAAGCCGAGCTTTTTTATTTCGTTCGCCTACTTCCCTTCCGGTTGTTAATTCTGCGCGGCGCCTCCTGCCCCTCGCGGCTCCGGTAACGCGAACAAACTCCCGCCCACAACCCTGGCGCCTGTGGCGAACGAACTTCCTGGCGCGGGCACGGAGGCAGGTTTAGGGAAAGGAACACCAGCGATAAGGTGGCGTTATGTGTCAGCACTGCAGAGCCAGTCTCTCCTCCGGATCAAGCCATCCCACAAGCAAGGAAACGTTTTTTAGGAAGTGTGGTACTGGAAGCTTCCCCTCAGCTCCAGGGGTGAATCCCGCCAAGCGCGTAGTGACCACACGAACAGCTGAGTGGAGCTGAGTGTCGACAGCCCGGGGCATTCCGGTGATATGCCGGGTCTGGCGACAGGGCTGGACATGCAGCTTGTGCAGCTCTTTGCTGCTCCAGACCCCTCATCAGCCACCTGCACCCCTCTGTGAGTGCTGTCAGCGCGGGGCTGCATCCTTTCTCCCACACTGCCTGGGCACCAGCCGTGGGCAAGGAGCGTGTGAGCCAAGTAGACAAAAATCCCCATTTCTGTGTAGTCCTTCCAGAGCCTGGCTCCACAGGCAAAGATGACAGAGAACAGCCGTAGGTAAATCCACCAATATGAGCCTACGCACGTACTTCAGTCACAACCACGAGGTGAGCGAACAAGGAGCACGGAGGTGGTTAGACCAGACTCGGTGGCTGACTGGAAGCCGAGGGGTACGGGACAAGCAGCCAGAGCAGTGCACGGGAACAAGCACAACAAACCTTGTTTTGTCTGTGAGAAGACTAGTATTTTTGTTTACAACCAAACTGTACAGAAATTCTTAGGTTGGAAAAAACACTATTATAGTTATGCTTTGTTTTTAGTTTTAAACAGATAATTTTTCCTAAATGTTCCAAACTCTACTGGTTGACCACTTCATCTTAGAAAGACTTGGACACTGGGCAAGAGCCCCAGGATAATTTTCTGCTATTAACATTTCAGGAACTTTGTTAGAAATGCCATTTAATGAGACAGTAGTCTGGGATTTTCAGGAAAAAAATTATAATTTCAGGAGGCAAAGTTTGTTTCTAATTTCTCTTTACATTATTTCAGATTTCTACAACAACAACAACAACAACAAAACAACCTAAAATTCCCCAGCAACAATTTATTTCCTGCTGATTGCAGCAGGAAACTCAATGCTATCTGTTCTACCTTGAACAATTGCCCCAAACGTATTATTAAATTTAAATACAAATGAACCATTCTGTGAGCTCCGAAGGAAACAAAGCACTGTTAATGAGACAGCATTGAGCACCGTTAAAGAGGGGCTTTTTTCACAAAACACTACTTCTCTTCTGAGTTAAGCTTCAAGACTCCAGCAATCTGCAGTGGCTTGGGCCAAAAGCTGCGCCAGAAGGGAAGGTCATTGACATTGTTTTACTTGAAGTGGCTGAAAAATCGGCAAGACACTGCTAGCCCACGAAGGGAAGGGAGGTGTGGTTTTTGGCAGAAGGGTACGGCCGAACAGCTTCGGGCATTGTTAATGTGACTGAACCACATCAAGGCCTCAGCCAAATGGACAAAGATCAGACCACAGACCCTGTGCATCACGTCAGCCCAATCTCTGGTGAAATAACACAGTAACTTCACCCTCCTGTCCACTCCATAACATAACCCACTTTAGATTGCTGGAAAGCAAGAGTCAATGAAAGGCCACGACATGGGGCTCAAGAACGTCCTGAAGGATGTGGGACACGGCTCTTCCAGAGCCAGGGAAGGAACGGGTGCTCCGAACGCAATGGACACCCACAAGCCCGCAGGCACCCGCGCCTCGAGAGCACTGCAGCGGCTGGGCAGGGCTGGGCTGGGCTGGCTGGGCTGAGCTGGGCTGGGCTGGCGCCCCTCGGCCCCTCCCGGCCCGCTCAGGCGGGCGCGCAAGCCCTCGCGAGAGCGCAAAGGCGCGTGACAAAGCCACATGTCTACTCAAATCTCGCGAGCATTCGAGCCACTGTTTCCGGGCGCGATATCTCGCGAGAGGCCGCGAGCCTGGGTGTGCAGCGGCTTGTTTGGCCGTGCATCTCGCGAGAGCCCCTGCGCGGTGCGCTGGGCGCCCCCGTGCCGTGCGCGGAGCCGCGAGCGGCCGGGCGCCATTTCGGGAGCAGCCGCGGAGCCATAGACGGGGCCAGACCGGCACCGGGACCGACTCACGGCCGCGCCGCCCCTCGCTGCCCGGTCCCCGGGGCTGCCCGAGCGCCGCCGTCCATTTAAGATTCAGACGCCCGGAGAAGGTGCTCAAGCCCTCGGGCCCGTTCCCCACCCCCAGGGCAGTGACGCCGGAGCCGCCGCTGCCGGACTTCGGTGCCCTAGCGAGGATCGCACTGCCCGCGGCGCAGGTAACCGTGGATGGGCCCCGGGCCCCGCTGCCGGGCGAGCGGCGGCCTGGTCCGCGGTGTGCTGCGGCCGGGGCGTCTGCGCCCCTCCCCCTGCTATGGCCGCCTGGGCCCTGCTCGCGGGGCCGCTTTGCGCCTCAGCGTCGCCAGAGCGCCCGGTGATCCCCGCCCCGCGGCCCGGCCCTGTGCGGTGCGGTTGTTCCCGTGGCCACGTCGCGGGCAGGCCCGACTGCCCTCGGCGTGGTGCTGCCCCGCCCCGGCCCTTCCCGCGATGGCGCCGTGCGGGGGGACCGGGCGGGAGCAGCTGCGGGGCCGTTCGCAGGGACACGGGCCGGAGGTGCGGGAGCGCCGCGGGCGGGCGGGCAGTGAAGGCTTTCGGAAGAAGCGAGGTGGGAGGGCGGTCACGGCGGGACGGGCAGCGCCGGGTATCGTTGTTTGTAGGAAACCGAATTTGCTCTGCTCGGTCGTGTCAGGAGCGTGTGGGAATTGAGGGAATTGGGAATTGCAGTCGGGGACCTGCCCGCAGACGTATGGGTCCTGCTGAGAGGCCAGCTCCCCTTCTGAGGCGTCGGAGTCCTCCTTAAAGTTTCCTGATGCTGTTCCAGGACACTGCACGTAATACGTGTCGCATTGTCATTCGTTGGATTTCTAAAACAAATAATTTTGAGAACCGGACCCTTTTAAATTCCTTTTATGAAATATAGTACACCAGAAGGAGAGTGATTTCTTTCAAAATAATGACTTGTTCAGTTGCAGTAAATTTCATGTCCCTTTAAATTTTCTGTAGATCCACAAAGTTTCAAGTGTAGTTCATTCCTTTTTTATTTTGATGTTTTGGCATGTTTTTTTGTTGGTGTTTTTTGTTTGCTTGTTTGGGTGGTTTTGGTTGTTTTTTTTTTTTCCCTTAACAAACAAGTTAGTCATACGTAGCTTTTTTGAAAAAGCTGAAAGGTTTTTAGGAAAATTTTTTTGAGCATTGGTGTTTAATGAAGGATACTTGAAAATCTTTCTAGGACTTTCTAGTAATTTGAAATTATTAGGGCTTTCATTTGTGGTTTTTAAAAAAATACTTCCTGCTTGGTGGATAGCATCATTGTATGCATCGCAAGGCTGATAACAGGACTGTGATACATGGAGAGAAAAGGTACTCTGATAACACGGTATTGTCCCGGTGGACGTGTTTTGTCAAGAGTACAAAGGGTGCACATTGCTGCGGTGAGGCCAAAGGTCCATGCAGCTCAGGACATTCGATAATGATGGCCAGCAGTAAATGCCAAAAAACGAACAGTGCGGTGACACACTGCCGCCTCTCTGTGTGTGCTTAGCTGTCAGTTAGGTGTATTTCAGGGTCACGAGGCATGCCTTTGATTAATGAAAACCTTTTTCTTTAAACTGTTGTGGTTGATTTTTTTTTTAAACATTGCATGTATTTATTTTTCTTTGTTAGACCCACAGTGCCCTTCAACAGTGAATTCAGTGGCTAAATGCTTTGTGAATAAGGACCATTGTTTTGAATCCACTGGATGATAGTTCATTCACTCATTATTTGGGGGAATGCAGTAATAGTCATTCCCTCTGCATTTTTCCATGCCATTCAAGATTTGATGGTCCCTATTATGGCAACCCTTCTTCAGAATGAAGAATTCCTCCCCAAGTGTAGCTTGATATGTTGGCTAAATTACACATCTGGAAATGTAATTTTGGGTGGGAGTTGTCAACAGTGGGAATTTTTTTTGTAGAATCCTGGGTTTGCCTTTTTCTTGCCCTTAATCATACTGATGTACTATTTATACTACATGCTGGTAGAACAGCTGTGAATTAAATCACGTGCATGTCTGTAGATGGCTTGAAAAGCCGACTATAAATACTGTAGTAAAAAGTAAAATTGAGCCATTGTACTTAAAGGAAGGACAGTCATATCTGTAAGTGATAGCACTATAGCCCAATAGGTAATCATTTGAAAATGAGGTTAGTGTGCCTCAGTTCAGTATTGAGTGTGAACTTCCAGTGTTTGATGGTGCTTGAGGATGGTGTTTTATTCTAGAATGTATCCCTGGGCCAGGGTCAGATGTGCTGCAGCTCTGGTAAAGCATTCTCAATTAGGACATTGTAAGTGACCAGTGTAAAGGATCTTGATGTGTTGGAGCATTTTTGTTATTCTGCCAGAGCCTTGGGACAGCACAGTTCTCCTGCCTGTAGACAAGGTGCAAGAACTAACCTGTATAATTAAAAATCCGTTTTATTGTGCACACACAAATCTTCAGTGTTGGCTCTTAGACTTGGATCTAGAGGACTGGCCGTTCTGGAGCTTAAGAAAGACAAAAAAGAGAAACTTCCACTAGGAGATTTGAGGAAGTTGAATATCTAAGTTTAATGCCAAGAGTCTTGAGAGGTGCTTAATAGCATACCTGCATAGGGAGAGGAAATCAAGTGTCAAAGTCATTCAGAGTATAGTGAACATAAAATTATATTAAGGGGTTGAAATTGGAAAATAAGAGGAGCAGCTAAACCCAAAATGGCTGTGGTGTCGAGCGTTACCTGGTGTGATGGATGTTTTTGTTTTGAGATGTGAAGTTCCAGACTGGATGGACTTTGTGTATGCTTTAGTAGCTCTGGAATCACAGCTGTTTTCCTGTGACCCCTGTTATGGAGGAGGCTGCATTTCTTAAAGTACCGTGGTGTCCACTTGCTGAGATTGGTAAATGATGGTGGCAAAGGCAGAAGCTGTGAGCAGGTTTGCCTGGTTGTTCATTGTCCTTTGCTGAAGCTCTAGCACTTCTCAAGATGGCCACCAGAGCTGTGTTTCTGTGTTAGAAATATGCTGTGCTCTTTGTTTTGAAAGAAATTCATGGAATGCCTCTGGCTTTCCTCTGGCTAATGGCGTTCAATCACGTTTTGTTGTTTGCAGCTGTAATTACTTTGCACGCGTTCGTTACCGTCTCATTGGGTGAAACTTCATTCCAGTTTTTGTTGGAAATGCCTACCGAATTTGTAAATGTTTAATGAATTTAAGCCAATGCAGTGATGACCTCTTAAAAAAAAGCTGTTGGAATATAAAGCACAAGGGTGTTCTCCAACTCAGGTGGAATTGCTTTTCTTTCAGGTGTCCTGAAAAATGGCTGATGATATTGATATTGAGGCAATGCTTGAAGCTCCTTACAAAAAGGTGAGAAAAAATATGCCACTGAGGTCCTGTTTACCTTAATTTAGCATTATTCATGAAACTACTGCTGAACTGTAAACTAACATCCCTGGAGCCCTCATGATTTATCTTATTGGACATACATTACATGTAACTTTCAAGTTAATATATACTGTTAATGTAATTATATTGTGCAGTAGTTTCACTTCAGCGTGATGAATAAATGCCCATCTATCTCTCTTTGTAGACTTGCCTAACGATATCTCACCTCTACTCCCATGAATTCACCTTTGATTCCAGTGTGAACTGTCAATCATAAGGTAGTAATTGAGTGACGTATCGCTGTACCGTGGTCCCCTAGGTTAAAAAAGAAACAACCACCAAACACAATCAAAACAAAACAAATCCACCCAAAAACCAACTAAACAAAACCAAAACAAACCCCAGAAACCAAAATCCTAAAACCTTTTCTCCAAAATTGTGAAGTCCAGTTTGGTATAGCAACAAGGTGAATGCAGTGGTTTGGGAAAACAGCGGGGCTCCAAGAATAACCTTTTCACCAGTCCCATGGCAAGTAAATATTTGAACAATCTGCTCAGTGTGAGAAGAGTGGGACTTGCTTTTAATGCAGAAGGCTGCTGGCGCTTAATCTCTCAACAGGGCAGATGAAAATCAGTTGCTGAGTGAACGAATTTACAGAAATTCTTGGATCCCTGAATAGAATGTTCTTAGCAAGTAAAAGACAGTATCACAGTCTGCGGTGTCATTCTAAAAGAAACTCTTGTGTTCTTCTTTCCTAGTTTAATTAGGAAATGTCAATTTTTCTGTGAAATTTTTATCAATTAGCTTAGTGATGTCCTTCACTTAAACCAGCAGCAAATGAATACTGTCTTTTTTTGTTTTCCACCAGATGGTGTTGAAGTGTTAACAGACTGCATGCTTTAGCGTTGATTTTGAAAGAAATGTATATAAGTTTAAGTCGCCTAGGAATTGTACTTTTGATGTAACCAATGTGATTCAACTGTAAAGCCAGTATATAAGTTACATAGCAGCTGTTGTCAGTCTGTTCTGCAGTGTTTATTACAACCATGTTATGAATTTTGGATGAGCATTTGTAAGTTTTAAATGGTATATTTAGTTAATGTAATATTTAGCAGTTACATTTACATCTTGAAGAGAATTTGTGAACTGTTGTGTTAAAATTCTTGTGTCCTGGCTTAACATGGATATTTTCCATGTAAACAGGTATGGAAATAGGGGATGTTTAGGCTGGACTGGTGGATTATTGATGGCTTGCTTGGGAGTCGACGTTACTAAAGCAGTGTGAATCCCTGTTTGCTTCAGGGCGAGATGTGTGACAGAGGTGACATCAAGCTCTTACAACCCTTCAGCGAAAATGAGTGAAGATCTCGGGAATGGCGTCGGTCACAGGAAACCCATAGTGGCTGGCTGCTAGTGTAGCCTCGGGGCTTAGGCAGCGATATAGCCTTGGTACTAATCCGAGGGGCTCGCAAACACCTCAGACTTCCTCTTAAATTTTATAGAAATAACATGTAGTCATTTGAGTACTGAATTCTACAGGATAACTTGCTCTCTAAACCATGTATGGAAGTATCTACAATTTAATACACACTTTTAAATGATGTAAGTCTTGTATTTTGTAATTGTATGACTTAAATTTAAGCAGCAAAGTGGTTAAACGTGCCTACCTAAATTTTCTAAAGCTTTCCACGTTAAACTGTAAACAAGTAATTTAGTATTAAATTTTTTTTTTTATTTTCTTATTCCTATTCCCATTACCCTTTGACCACTTGAAATATTTCCGCTTCGTCCTCACGATGTTCTTCTATCAACCCTGCTTAGGATGAGAACAAATTGAGCAGTGCCAATGGCCATGAAGAACGCAGCAAGAAGTAAGTATTTTCTCAGTTCTCTACATTTGGGTAGAGGCTGCTGGTTTTTGTGGACTTGTGAATCCATGTCGGTGGTGTTTAAGGAAATAATTTGAAAAAGCTTGGAATTTGCAGTTGCAGCAATTTGGAAATTTTCTTTTGTTTACAAATGTAGTTAATACCCTTTGCAACTGATGTAATCAAAATTGCAGAAACATTCACCTAGCATCAGGTAAAAATACAGGCTTAGTACGTTCAGCATATTTAAATTCTTTTTGTTACTTGAACTATGCAATGGATTTTGCATTTTAAAAATTATTTGTTGTAGAATTGTGGTTTGGAGCAGGGGAAAGCACTTAAAGAAACTAGTGCTTTCTTGAAAAGGTTTAGGGTGTTGAATTGCCTTGCTCCACATCCCTGCCCTTTGAAGACATCTAAATTTATAATACAAGTTTTGTACAAAACAAGAATACAAGCCCACCTTGCTCAGCAAGCATAATTCCAGAGTGTGAAGACCTGCTGATACCCAAAAGGTGTGTAGTCTGTAAAATAAATTCCTTACCTTACAAGCACCATTTGGTGAAGAGGTCATTGATGTAAAGAAAAAAATTACAAAGTTGATAGTTGACAAAACAGTAGAATGTTAGCTGTGTATTACAGAAATGCACTGAAGTTAGTATGTATCCTATTGTCACCTTCTGGAATCATACAGATGACATGCTTTTACTTGTGCTCTAAATAATACATGGAAATAATTTTAATGCTAACTGCTTAGACCTCTAAAACCCCATCAAAAGCAGCTGCTGTAAATATTTTTAAGCTCTAGAAGATAATTTTTATATAGTTCTTGTTCCCCATAACATCTAGATAAGTTTTTTTTTTGTGATGTGTTGTGACAGTGTACTCTGTTGCTGAAGACAAAGGTGTATGCAGGATTTTCAAGACTTCTTGCTTTGCTTTAAAACAATCAAATTGTGTCCAAATGGTATTTTTTATCTACTTCAGTTGGGCAAATACTGAAATAAGATTCAAACTGTCAGGAAAATCCACAGCGAACATCAGCAACTTTAAAAATAAATAACAATGTGCAGCTGTCAGTAATTGTCAAATCATACTTGGATGTCCATTTTATTAATTGGAAGAATTAAGGATCTGCATTTTTACTAGATGTCTGTCCTGTAGGTCCAGCTCAATTGTGATTTGAAGGCAGAGCATGGATCTGGACTGCTGGGAATCCTTGCCTGCAAAGCAGGTTCCCTCTGTTGGATAGGGAATAGTTCCTGTCATTGGTGAAGAGTGGCTGCAGTTAATGGTTACTGGTACTGGTCAGTATAGTGAGCTTCAGGGAGTGTTTTTCAGAGCTGTTCTAACAGTGAGTGTTTTAGGGTTTTACCTTGGGGAAATGTTGGTAAATTATGGATCCTAGAGGAGAGGGACAGTGTGTGCCTAACCATAACAAACTGTGTTACAGCAGGAAGTGTGATTGATTCTGATGACACCACGCAGAAATAGAGAACTATCAAAAACTGTGAAGCTTCTGAATATTGGGTTTTGATGCAGCAGCTTCTCTGTCCATACAAAAACATTAAAGAAACTAATGGACTATGGCAGATAAGGAAAAAAAAAAAAAGAAATAGTGTTTAAAACGTAATTGCAAAATCCTTGTCTTCAGAGATAAATACTAGGATACTTTGAGTGGGCCTTCCTAGGAGGAGATTGGAGAGCAAAAGGTATTAATAATTAGGTTCAGTTAGATGTGGCAGATGAGAGATGTTTTTACTTCAGAAATTGAAACTAACTGGAAGTCTTAGTTTATACATGGCCATAGAAAGCCACAGGGATTAACATTTTGTAATCCACATGCCCTTTTAAAAGAATTTTTAAGGGCGTGAGTGACCTCATTGAGAAAAGATAATATCTGCAGTCAGAAGGCCTAACAGGAAGAAGAGGAAAAATTCAGTGATGAAGGATGTTTCAAACTATGAAAGTTTAGCAGCAAAGTTAATTATTTTGCTGTCTTAAATAACAGCTTGAGCATCTGTTTAACATGTGTCTTATATGAACATATGGATATATTTTAGAAACTAGGAGACTAAGCTTTGGTGGTCTGAGGCTGAGATGGAAGAAAAAAATTGTGATCAATCCAAATTCAGTAATGAAACAGTTGCTTACTGCACATAGTTTTCAAATATGAGGTACAATTGACATACGGGTTTTAGAAGATTCCATTTTCTAAGTAAGTTGGTAAAGGTACAAAAATCTGCAGTTTGCCCCAAACCTCTAAGAGCCACAGACTTAAAAAAGCAAGTGGTTTATGAGTGGGAGTGGCAAGTAGGAAGCAAAACTCTTAAAAGCAGCATGTTAAAGACTATTGGCAGGGAGTATTAAGAGGAAACAACCTTCCTTTCCCCCAGACTTGCCTCTTTCTTCCTTTTTTTGTTGTGTTTTGTTTTACTTTGCTATATAATTTATTCTTGAAATAATGAAGTATGTTTGAACACCAGATGAAGTACTGCAATTGCTGTGTACTAGGTCTAACATAGGAAACGGGTTTTTAGTCCTTTTGCTCTTCTGAAAGCATTCCCTAGCAATTAAAAAATTTAAAATAAAATGTGCTGTTGCAGATTTCATGTGGCTTATGAAAGGAGATTGCTGACATGCTTAGCCACCCATTTAACAATAAAAACTGCAAATACCAACAGCTACAAACTTTTCCCATCAGTGTCTGTGACATCAGAGGCACTGTGGAATGTGGGGTAAATAACACTGAACTGTGTGTGTAACTGAAGTTGCACTTTCTTTGTCAGGAGAAAAAAGAGCAAGAGCCGAAGTCGAAGCCATGACAGAAAGAGGAGCAGAAGCAAGGAACGCAAACGGAGCCGAGATCGGGAACGGAAAAAGAGCAGAAGCCGGGAAAGGAAACGGAGCAGAAGCAAAGAACGCAGACGCAGCCGCTCTAGGAGTAGAGATCGCCGATTCAGAGGCCGCTATAGGAGTCCCTAGTAGGTCATTTGTTCAGAGTTCCATGTGTGCTTCGTTGTCACAGTGTGGAAGGTCAAAGTTTCACTCTCTGCTTTCTAAATTGGTCAGTAATTATCATTGAAAAGAAAGTGAGAGGTTGGTTGAAGAATGTCAGTAAATACAGAGTGCAAAAGGGGATAGTAATATTCCTCTTCTAGGTTTTCATTCTTGGCCAAACACAGAGATGGGAAAACAAATGAAAGAATGTGTACAGCTGAGTGGGAAAGCTAAGTTTATCACAAAATCAATATAACAACAAAATTCTCTCCATGTCCTAACTACTTAAAGTATATGAACTTGATAGTTTAGCTGTCAAAAAATTAATAGTAGTCTGTTAATTTGGTTACAGGCTCATACCCCTTTTTTTTTTTGGTGTTACTGAAGATTTTTACTGTCTTGCTGTTCTTGAACATTAACTCCATAAATGGATATTCACACAAACATATTCCATGTTTATGCATCCAGACTGGGAGCATCTGGTCTTAGTAATGCTCATGTGTTGCAGATTTGCCCTGCTTTTTTCTCAGACTTGTTTCGAGGCTGACAAGAATTCTTTCGTTCTCTCAGATATTTAGCTTGATAGAACTTCAGCAATAGGTGGTTCCAGGCATTTGTAAATCAATTCTCAAAAGATGTTTTTTGATCAGTGTAGTTTCTGATGGTTTGTACTGTGGTTCTCCCTTTTGCTTCCCATTGCCTCTTTCTGCAGAAACTCAGTGGGAGCTGGGCTGTATGCTTGACTGTCATTGATTACCTGAGGCTGCGGTTTGTCTCTGCTGTTGTCTGGCTCTCATCTCAATTGTTGTCAAATCTTGGAATGCAAGATTATGTTAAAAGAAAGCATTTGAAAAGGATGTATTTTTTTAATCATGACGTATGATGCCATCCATGATAGAGAAATCTCTCAAGATGTTTGGGCAGACAGCGTTTACCTTCTGATAAATTGTAGGCTTGTGCAATTTTACAAACCTGAATGTTTTTCTTCGGGCTTTTTGTACTCTTGGACTACAAACAAAAACTTCCTGAGGTCTCAGGATCTCACTCTGTGCTAAGTCAGCAGGATGTTGGCATTTTCGTAGTGAAAACCTGCTGCAGTTCCTGGGTTCTGTAAGGTGCAGTGGCGTCCTGTGCATCATCAATCCTGTGTGTGTGGGGATCATAATATATCAGCCCTGCACTTCCTTTGTCTTGAGTATCAGAGCCTCTGTACACTGCTCTGGACTTCAGCTGTAAAGATTTCAGCAGTGCAGAGTTGTTTTCCTACAACTCTATTGCACGTGTGAGATTACAGTAGCTGGTTGGGTTATGCCAGTGCCACCCTTGTGGCTCCAGGAGGACCTTGATCAAAAACTTCAGCGTTCTGTATATGGAGCCTGCTGGCGTCCTTCCCTCCAGTGCAGTGTTGTGTGGAGAGGATGTCCTTTGTTCTGTCTTGTAGTTGGGAGTTGCTACATTCTTCCAGCTGTGTTGGAGGGTTTTATTCTTTGTTTTTCTTGTTGTCACTGGGTGAGAAGGTTTTTCACCTGGAGAAATTTGGGATTTCCAGTGTTCTGGTCTTCTAAAATAATTTCTGCAAGTAGAGGTTGAAAGTTACTACAATAACCCATGCCTGTTTCAATGCACTGAGATATGTTATGCCAGAAAGGTAAGTAGTTGCAAGGCGTCTTTTTTGCTGTCCTGGCACTCTCCCATAGCTGTTCTGGGTGATTGCTCTGGTGTTGAGGTACAGTGAACAAGATGCAGGGATAATGTAGTATGCTCTGAGGGTATATAGTTGTGCTATTCATTTGATAGTTGGTTCACTGCTTCAGTTGCCAAATCATTGCTTTCATTTAACCAAGTAGAATTCTAGTGTGTTTAGATGGTTTTGTGGAAAACTGGTACAGGGCAAGCACATGTGTCCCAGAATCTTTTGTGTTGACTGATGGCAGTCAGCAAGCAGTTGCTGTCATTCAGTTGTAGATGATGAATGGTCCTGTTAAAATGATAAGCATGCTAATGTGATTCCAGAATTCTAGTTATGGCTCTAAATGTGTGAAAGAGAAGGGATTGTGGAGTTCCTGTTCAAGGCTCTTAAAATGCAGGGACCCACCTTTAAATTTGTATAACAGATGCTGAATTTCAGGGAGATGAAAACTTAGGCAATAAAGCCTCCTGCGTCACCAACCACCTTTGGAGATACCAATACTGAGCTTTCATTTGAAGAAGTTGTCTCTGTATCAGTGGCATAAGTTCAGTGTTTGAAAAGTGACTGCCAGAGTACTCTTTCTGGCTGGAGAATTTATTTCTGGAATCTCTCCTTGTGGGGCTGTTCCAGTAGTTTTGGGTTGGAGTTATTGCTGACAGGGTTGTAGCTGACTGCAGTATCTAGCTCAAATTGCTTAATGGCTTCTATTTTATCTTTATCTTACTATTTTTATCTATTTTTATCTTTATCTTACTCTTCCTCTTCCTTGTGATCTTTCTCATGAGCTTTATAAAGGCTCACTTTCAAGCTGGTTATCTGTAAACTGAGATGGTTTTGCCACTGAGAGCAATTAGGAGGCATCTCAGCAGTAGTGAGAAAAAAGTTCAGGTAACTCTGAAGGAAAAAGAGAGGAGAGTGCTACAGAGAACCTGAAAACTTCGAGTTTCTCACTTGAGGCTTGAAATGTAGTTAAATGCTTTAATTTTAAATTAGGTTAAAATTAGGTGACTGTCTTGCATTGCTTAGTGTTCATGAGGTTTTTTTTTTCTCATGTTATTTTCACATATGTTATCCTTTAAGTGTTACATGGCTGCGTCATTAGGTCTCTTAGGAGAAGGAACTTGACTGAGTAGTCTTGCTTAGACATGTGCTGGGCAAATCCCAGCTGCTGCTAACATAAAGTAGAAGTCACTTAGATCATCTTGTTTCTATTCTGAAATCACAAATTTAGACAAAGCTGTTAGGAAAACAGGTTTATTTCAGTGATGACTGAAAGTTGTTTGTGATTCTCCTGGACTTTGTTACCCAAAGTTTGCCTTGTCCAGCATTTTTTTGTTGGAATCTTGAATATGAATGAATAGGTAAAAGCTGATGATTTGCTGGCTGTCTTCTGCCCTGACCATTGTTGGGCCCTGTGGCATCTCACAGGTTTTGTGGAAGTGTGTGCGTTGGCTGCACACAGGACTTTGGCTTACAAAGAAGGTGACTCCTAGACACAGAGATTAATGGCTTGTGACATACAGATCGCCAGGAACTGGGCAACAATTGTAGAGACAGTAGAAGCAGTGAAGAAGTTTTACTTGAGATGTATGACTTTACAAACAAGTCTCCTTTGAAAAACACAGGGAGAATACCGTTGAAAAGGGTATACTGTTGATTTTGAGAAGGTAATTTGGGCTCTCACTTTGCCCTAGGCAGTTTTCTGCTTGGTCCGTTCCAGTGGTCTGGGGTTTCTTAATGTTGGTCTCATGGAGTTCTGTAAATAAGACAGTACTAGTCAAGAAAGAAAATGGAGATTTTTGGAGTTATGGTGGGTTGTGGGTTTTCCCTGCCCTTTTTTCCTCTTCCCTCCACCCCCACTTTGTGCATGTATTTGAAAGCTGTTACTTCTCAGTTGTTGGTGTTTTGGTTTTGTTATTAATTAAATTTAGACGAATACTTAAAATATTTCTTTCACCATTTTCTTGAAAACTCATGGTCTTAACTATTTATTATTGTTGGTCTGCATGTTAGTGTTCTGGAGTCACTGTCACTGCTCTGTCTGGCTGCATTTGAATTAAAATGGAGAGCACCATATTTTACATCTGATGTGAAGGTGCAAGGTAGTCCCATGGCTGATAAGAAGGTAGCCTCTGAAATTAGTACCAGTATTTCCAGGTGCAGCTTTTGGCAGTTGTTCAGTAGTTATTGAAGAACCTCAATGGACACTCCCAGCAATAATTTGTCTGGACTTGAGCAGGAAAGGGAGTAATTTATCCTAGGCAAAAAAAGGTCTGGTTTTGATCAATTGTGATCTCATCTCAACATATGCCTGTGTTTTATGTCTTTATTTTTGCTCAGTAAGTAGCTATCTTCATAAGCAGTTTCTAAATGGTCTTTTTTCTTTATTTTTTTTTCCAGTGTTGTACAGGGCCATGTTTCCCTTGCTTTAACCTGGCCAGCACGGTTTTGGATCTTGGCCCACTACTTCCAACTGTGTCACGACATGCTTAAAAAATGGGCATCCTCCTCCTTGTGGTGGATGCCGAGTTTAACTCATAAGCATTACTGCTCCACTGAGGAGCAAGAAGACGTTTTTCAGACAAATTGCGTGGCCAAATGGATTTAGTGAAAGACTACTTAGTGTCTTCAGCCCGCCGTGTCTTTCAGGGTGTTTTACATCAATTTTTAGCAACAGCAGAAAGAATCAATTGTGTACAGATGGAAAGCCAAAGCCCAGTGCACAGTATTCAGTCTGTGCAGAGTGCCTCTGCACTTGGTGGTGATACAGGAAGAATGTTAACAGGTGTTGTTCTTTGCCTTTTGAACAACTCTCTACCAGGAGATCAAATTCAGGGGGAGCATGATAGGATGGATCTTACTGCTCATGTCGCAGTCTGTTCCTGGGTGCCCCATTGACTAGACGGAGGACTGTCCTTAAAATGGAAGCAAAGGGCAGATTACAGTTTGTTCCAAGAGACTCTGTGATGACTGAAGAATTAAATTAGATTCAGTCAAGAGATTGGATTCCTTTTGTGGTTACATGTCTGTATGTATACAGCTGACTGCTGGTTTCACTGCTTCTGTGGTTTGATGGCCATTAGGAATTTTAAGGAAGCTTCATTTATATATTTGCAGCACTTCAGTGGTTAGAGCCATTAGTGAACGTGTCTCTTGCAGGTGTCTGAATGGAGCCACTTTGGTTTGCTCTTGTGCCTTAAATTTCTTGGAACTTTTGATTTTAAAATGTTACACTCGAGCAAGTAATCCTGCCAGTACCACTTGCATACATCTCTGAAGCTGAGTTCAAGGCCATGAATGTTATGCTTTGCAGTCGTCAGTATGTAGAACTTGCATGTGGACAAAAAAACAGGTGAAAATGGGTTATAACAGTAACTGTAGCTCAGAATAGTTTGCATATACCAATGTGCCATGACTGACTGTCATGAAGAGTCCTGCATATTCTGGGATTTTGTGATGTAGGTGAAAGTGGGCGGGGATCATATTCTGTGCCTGATGGTCTGAAGTGCTGCATGTATTGACAACTAACTGATGATCTTATGCATGCTGTGGGTGCTGCTAATGGAAATGCTGACAAGTTCAGAGGCAAGGGTGGGTGAGCACTTGGAATGTAATGTGAGTACAGACAGGACATTTTGAATTGAAGTACTCAGTTGTCTTGTCTTTTCTTCTGCCATAGTTCTGGTCCAAAATTCAACAGTGCCATCAGAGGGAAGATTGGTCTGCCTCACAGCATCAAATTAAGGTTTTTGACTTTTCTCTGTTTTTCATTGCATCATTAATAGGTTTTGTTTAGAACCAGGAGTGGTATATTGGGGGGTTTTCTTGTAATCTTGTTGATCTTCCTTTTTAGCAGACGCCGCTCCAGAAGCAAAAGTCCTTTCAGAAAAGACAAAAGCCCTGTTAGGTATGACTTTTTTTTTTACGTGTGTTTGGGTTGGTTTGTTTTTGTTGAGTTGGAAAAGTGATGGTGAAATAATGTATGGCTACTTGCTCTCCAGTTTGAACTCGTAAGGGGTGCTGGAATTCATTCAGAAAGCCAGTGAGAGAAGAGCATTGGCAGTATGTTGCTTTCACCCCATGTCATAAGAGGTTGTAAATAATGTCTGTTTGGAAAACAAGTCTTGATTTGTTCGTTTTTTGTTTCTCTATTTTCAATTTTTCCAATCCATTAATTGTGATTTAAATTAGCTTTTCTGCTGAATTGTACTTAATCTAGAGTATGAAATGGGAAAGTACAAATGCTTCTTTTTGCTGTCCAGTACTTACTAGTGTTATTTGTCGAGAGGCTATATGCCTTTGCAATCCAGGAGCTGCTTACCCATTCTTAGTCTTCTCATTTAAGGGAATAGGATTTAGTTAGCTGCTAATGAGATTATTCTTTTACATTAATGCAGTTAAATTTAACCAATCTCCTTTTGTTTTTCAGTGACTGGCAAACTCTTACTGAGATAATTATGTTTAAATTTTTCTTGTGTTTTCTAAGTGATTAATATCTGTGTGATTAATTTAATAAAAATACATGCTACATGGATGGAAGCTCAATCCAGGATATACCATGCTACTGCTTATGTAACTTGCACTTGAGTACAAGTCAGATTTGTTTAGATTTGAAGCTTTAATACATTAACAGTGGTGCATCTAATTTCAGCTGATAGTTCAGTATTGAAATAATATTATTCTAGTTCTTAATGTGTCAAGGATCAAAGTAATTCACTATTCATACTTCTTTATGGGTTAACAAGCTGAAACAATGAAATGAGGACTGCGAGTTGTATTTACATGGATGTTAGTCTTGTTTTATGTGGTGGCTGTAGTGACTCCAAAGTGACTGGGTAAATGCAAGATGTGAGTTGGTAAAGCCTAGCCCACACTACTTGTCTGAGAATTTGGATAGCTGATCTGTGCTAGTCTGCCCTGTTTGCTTTTGTGTTCTTGTCCATCCATCTTTCTGATGAAAAGGACATATAAGCTCCATAGTGGTACCTTATACCAATTCTGGACAGTAGCAAAATGGTACCTCAGTTTATGCTTTTGCACATAAAATAGAATTTTCCAGTCATATTTGATGCTCACAAGTGAAATAGAATATTCAGTCATGTTATAACTTACCATGTTAATATTTGGTATTCCGTTCAGTTCTTTACTCTGCCTTTTTTTTTAATACTGCAGGCATTTTCTTTCCTATCAGACTGTGAAGTACTGATTGCTTAGTGTATCATTTGTGGTCCAGAGATGAGGTATCTTAATTCAATTGATTTTTTACCTGCACTTCACTCTTTCCAGAGAACCTATTGATAATCTTACCCCTGAAGAGAGGGATGCTCGAACAGTGTTCTGCATGCAGTTGGCTGCAAGAATTCGACCAAGAGACCTGGAAGAATTTTTCTCTACAGTAGGGAAGGTAATTGATACGGAAGTTAAAATAATTCTGAATTTTGCCTCAAGCTGTCCTACGATAACTTAGTACAGGTTTGGTATTTTTTCAGAATTGTAAGCACGTGGCTTTCTGGAGCTTCCTATACATGTGCAAAGAGGGATTAATGATGGACTAATTATTAAAAGCTTTGAACACAAAAACGTACTTTCTCAGTAGGTGGTTGTTCATGTGATGGGAGGCAAAACATGTTGATGCAATTCTGACTCAGATTAATTTTTCATATTTTCTTTTTTCAGATAGGTCTGTTAGTTATAGTGTCATTTGAAAGTTCATGTAACTTCTAAGCTGGAAAAACTTCATTCTATCAGGTGTAAGGTTCTGGTGTAAAGCATTAGAGTGCTGCAAGTTCTGTCACATACAAAACAAAACAGCAGCTTTAGCTCTTGTCTCTGGGATACGTTTGTTACAAAAGGTGTATGGTGCTGTAGAATTAAAACTGTTGGGTTGGCAAATAATTCTCAGTATTAATATGTGCCTGAGAAATAGGCTGCATTAGGTTTTTTCCTCTTTCTCTAATAAAAGTATTTCCATCTCCGTTGCCTTTCAGGTTCGTGATGTGCGAATGATTTCAGATAGAAATTCCAGACGTTCAAAGGGGATTGCTTATGTTGAATTTGTTGATGTTAGTTCAGTGCCCCTGGCAATAGGACTGACTGGACAGAGAGTCTTGGGTGTACCTATCATAGTACAGGCATCTCAGGTAAGGAATTATAAACCTCACTGTTGTTCATTCAGAGTTATGCCTCTTGTATTTTGATGAGAAACTTCATGTTTGGAAATTTGGCTACCACTGAATGTTAGGAAAACCTGAACAAGGATGATTATTTAAGCTAGTGATAATCGACTTTTGTTTTCTCATAGATAACAGGCAAATTAATATGATTTAAAGTTGTGTAAAGGTATTAGGAAAATACAGATCTTAAGCAAGTAACAGTAAATAAATTGTTAATAGTGTTACAGAAGTGAAGGCTATATTGTGTATGCTTTCCAGATAATTTACTAGGTAGAAGTCAGAATTCTGCATGAAGTTGTTCTGTTTTGAAGGCTTTTGGAGTCTCTTGTCTCTCTACTTGGTCGTAGTCTTGGATTTTGTAGCTCTTAAGTTCAAGTCTGATGAATAGACTGCAGATCATGCAACAGCTTCTGTATGTTTGATGAATCT
Source organism: Onychostruthus taczanowskii (assembly GCF_017590055.1). NCBI lineage: Eukaryota > Metazoa > Chordata > Aves > Passeriformes > Passeridae > Onychostruthus > Onychostruthus taczanowskii. The sequence goes on along the minus strand of NW_024498597.1, from coordinate 15,273 downwards.
TCTAGTTTAGGTCTGATAGATATTTACTTCATATGTTAGGGTTTTTTTATTGATTTCTTATTGAAGTGAATTTTTATTTTCTCCTTAGGCAGAGAAAAACAGAGCAGCAGCAATGGCAAATAATCTGCAGAAGGGCAGTGCTGGTCCTATGAGGCTCTATGTGGGATCATTACACTTCAATATAACTGAAGATATGCTTCGAGGAATCTTCGAGCCATTTGGCAGGGTAAACTTCAATTTGGCATGTTGTGTTAGAGTAGTTTATTTGAAAAACCTCGCTTAGTTGAAGAGCCCTGGCAGCTTCTGGAAATAATTCAGCTTCATACTCACTAAACACTTGTGGCTTTCTTGCACTGCTGTGCCCATGCATCCACAGGCCTTAGGTATGTGGGTAGTGTTGGAGAGCAGTGGATTAGAATAGCAGGTCTTAGAAAGTTCAGAATTCAATGAATACCTGAAATTAAGGAGCAGGGGGAAAAAAAAGCAGAAAAATTCTCAATGTTGTATCCTGCTCTGGTAACTTGTATCTTTCCCTTTCAGGATTGTGAATGGAAGCCCCATTTCACGGGTTAAAGCACAAAAATCAGAACTGGGGCTGAGATCTCTGAGAATAGTGCTATCTATCATGTTTCTGATGACTTTTTGCTGCAGCTTTAGCTGATTTTTAAGACCATAAACTAGCATTGTGTCCTATACAGACAGCTCTGAGTCACTCCTGAACATTGATCAGCAGGATGGTAGCATGGTAGCAAGTTTATGTAGAGAGAATTATGGAAGTGAGCAGATAAAACCTGAAGTTTCTTGTGCAGTTAGAGTATGTTAGCCATGCTGGTGTATATATAATTTACATAGGGGAAAAGTTAGGTATTCAAAATGCTTCTTAATGGGTAAAAAGAAGTCTGTTAATGTTTGAGGGTTTTGCCTACTGTGTTTGGGTATAAACTCTGCCTCATATACATATACATATACTATATGCTTTTTACATGCTTTATTCAGACTCAGTATGCCTATCCCTTTAAATCTCTTGCACAAACCCCTGGAAAATTGCTACAGTTGATGAAAATTAAATGTACATGGCTGCTCATCTGGTGGTTTGGGAGTTTTTTCTTCCATCAAGGTCTGCAGTTGGATTAAGGTAGTTTAGGAGGCTTATATGGAGACCTGTAAGATCTTTGTTTCTTCTGTATACTCCAGTCCTTCCCAATGCTACTTTTTGGCTAATGGGTAACTCAGCGATGTGTTTTAAATTCAGTAATTGTAAACTTCTAGGAGTTCCCATGTACCAATAGTTATTAAAATATACAGCTTTTTCTTAAAGACCTTCATCAGTCAGGCATACTGCTTTTCTTAGTTGGTAAAAGAGTTTCTCAGCATATGAGGTGCCATGATCAGTGTGTTTCAGTTGCGATCTGATCATGTCTGCATGCTTATTCTGCTAGAATTCAGCATTAAGCCTCTACCTGTAGATGAGCTCAAAACCCTTATGTTTACCTGCTTCTCTTATTATCCAGGTACCTGTTCAGCTGTCTGTGTACTAATTTTGAAATGAGGAAGGAATGAGAGACTAATTAAAAAAAAGTAATAGTTTCACACATTCATGTATGTGTATTTGACAGGGCTGTTTTTATGTTGTGTTCTGGTTCTTGGGGTTTGTTCCAAAATGTCTGCTAATAAATAGCTTTATTCTTATCTTTAGATTGAAAGTATTCAGCTCATGATGGACAGTGAAACTGGACGCTCAAAAGGATATGGATTCATTACGGTATGACTAGAATTGCCAGGTTTCTAAGATGATTTCTGAGTGTAACCTTCCCATGTAGGAGTATATCTATATATGAACCTTCCTGTGTATATCTGTGTGGTTATATAGTAGCAATCTAAACATAATAAACTAAGCATAATCTAAATTTTTTACATATGCATAGGAGGTACTAAATTGCTGCTTGATAACTATATATCCCGTTTCACAAGTGGCATGTTACAGGATGCCCCACTGGCTTTTTTCTTTGTTTCTGATAGTTGTCTGGGTATTGAGAATGAGCAATGATAATGTTTAGATGCAAATAGTTTCCTCTCTAGTCAGTCAGTGCCTGCAAAAGCAAATGCTGTCTTCTGCAGGCAAAGATACTAGTAAAGACTGGTGGTTTTTTTTATAGCTGAAAATAATAGAATTTGAGATTTTTAGGGGAAATAATAGGGGCTGAAACTTTCAGTTGAAAACTTTCCTCTTTACCTTCAGGTACACAGCTGTGTGAACTTGAGTTTCTTAACTGACCTGTCAGTTTGTCATGGGGAAAAAGTCATGGCTGGGACCCCTGGCCTGTGGACACAAATGAAACCAAACTTACTGTATACTTGATGGTTTTAACACTGATAAAATGCTTGTGTTTATTTTGATGTTTCACAGCATAAAGCAGAATATCTGTTAGGAATAACCTGTGAATACCATGGCAGTTATAAGGTTGCAAAGGAATTGAGTGTCACTCTTGAAAGAGAGACACAGCCATGACTTCTATTGATTGCAGTATCTAGATGCTATATCTTCAACAATATATTTAAAGATATAGTACCTAACGATGAGAAAGTAAATACCAAAATATGTGTGTGTTTGGTTTAAATGAAAAATTCTGAGCACATGTATGTTAGCTTGTTGCTATTATCTTGAAGAGTTTTTCCTATTTGTGTAATTGTGGGTATTACATACAGTAGAAGTGTTGCTGACTCCTGTAGACAAGTATTACTGAGTTTGCGTTTTTCTGATCTACAGTTCTCAGACTCTGAGTGTGCCAAAAAGGCCCTGGAACAACTCAATGGATTTGAGCTGGCTGGGAGGCCAATGAAAGTTGGACATGTAACTGAGCGTACTGATGCTTCCAGTGCTAGCTCATTTTTGGACAGTGATGAGTTGGAACGGACTGGAATTGATTTGGGAACAACTGGTCGCCTTCAGTTGATGGCAAGACTTGCAGAAGGTGTGTGCAGTGTTGGATAACGAGTGTTGAAGAAGTTTGCAGAATTTGAGTTGAAACGCTCCACAGAACTGTTAGGATAAATGAATGAAACGTTTAAATGCATGGTATTTTTTATCTTTTGCCAACAGGAGGATTTCCGATACTTCTGTTACTGCATCCCTAACTGAATGAAAAGGCTTGCTCCAAGTTCTCTCTGTGTTCTATTCCAGGTACTGGTTTGCAGATTCCTCCAGCTGCACAGCAGGCTCTGCAGATGAGTGGATCTTTGGCCTTTGGAGCTGTGACAGGTAAGAAATTATGACCTATATATATTTTTAAAAATTACTTTATATATTTGAGGCAGGAGGTACTTAACTGTGTTTTTTGGTCTTTTAAAATGAGGTATTGCAGCATGTTTTCCAAACTGTAAAACACTGCAAAACCATAAGCAAATAACTAATGACAGTATATCACAATTTGGATGGGTGTGATTCACTTTGCATATTTTTCCAAATTTGCTGGTTTTCACCCCAAGCCTTCATCTCTTCACTATTCTCTGTGCAAGTGGGGATTTGTATGTTCTACTGCAGTATACGTGTTGACCGTTAAAAGTGACAGGCTCAGAATTGGAAGGGGATTGACCCCAGTAGAAAAACGGGAGCTGTACAAGGGGCAGGAAGGTTTTTAGGACTTTATGGGGGACACACCATAAAGATGGCAGCAGCGTTTGTACAGCGCATGTCCTCGCGAGGAAAGACATTTTATGTCAGGGAATGTGTGTCTTCCTTGGATTTGGCTATAGTTGTGTGTGTGTTCTGCAGGTGGGTGTGATGGAATGAGGCTGAATGATGTGACTGCTGCTGCTTAGTTTATAGCTGGTCTGAAAAACAAACTGGTCATGGGGTCTTCAGAACTAGAGCAGGAAGTAACCTCCCTGAAGGTTTTTTTTTTGCTACTTTTGATTAATACTATGAACAAAGGATATGAAACTGTCATAACAGTAGAAAGGACCTGAATGTCACAAATAACCAGGTGCTAGAATGTGTGGGAAGTGTCAGGAAAGTAGCAAAGAAAAGGTGGCATTGTTTTTTGCCTTCCAGCAGAGCCTGTGATGAAAATGATTCAGACTTAATAAGATAGGTCTGAATCATGTTACTGAAGGTACGGTGCAGTCTTAAGAAGAGCATACATATGAAGCTGTAGACAGTTGCTAAAAGAATATAATAGAGTTGAGTTCTAGAGATGTGCCCTTGGAAGGAAAAGGAACTGGCCAGTGACAGAAAAATGTTGGTTGCCTGTTTGAGAAGGATGAAAAGTGTACAGTAGCGAGGAAAAAGTGTTTCTAGTCCAGAAAGAGAAGGAAAGCTAACCACTGGTGAAGTTCGATCAGCATGTATGCAGGTTATAAAGTGGTGTGGCAGTCTCATGTAGAAACACATATCAGCAATTAGAAATCAGAATAGTGTTTTTAAAAAAACACCAGTCCTTTTCCTCCCCCTCATTTGAAAAAAGGTCCAAAAAATCCAAGCTCACTAAATCAAGAGCATGGCCAAAAATGTCTGACACAGCTGAATGGTTCAGGTAGTATGGAATCAGCATGAGAAAACATGGCTGCAGAGAAACAAATGATGAAGCTGAATACAGGTGTTAGAAGATGCATGTTTATTTCTGCAGTTGCTAAAGGTGGTAGGGGTAGCATTGTTCATTCCACTTGTATTGTACAAAAGGAATAATGCAGACATATGCAACTTAAATGACTTTGGAAAAAGATAAAGCTTTTTGCTGCCATAGAGTCATGAGCTATCCCCAAAGTGAGATTTGGTTATGGATTAAAGATCTCTTTACTCTTGTTAGAGAAAATTACTACCAGGAATTATGTCATTGTGGGAGACTTTAACTTCCCCGATACAGATTGGAGAAGAATTGCTAGTAATAATGGTGGGGCCCAGATATTCCTGGATGTGATATCCGACAAATTTCTTCATCAAACACTCACTGACTCATGAAGAGGGGATGCTATTTTAAACTCAATTTGGTAAGTAATGAAGATGTTATGGATGAGAATAGAAATGACCATTGACTTGAGGGATCATGAGTTGCTCACATTTAAATGGAAGGATACACAAACAGGTCTAACTGATGGTCGAAGAAACAAGGCAATTGAGCCATCTGGTCTGAGCAACTTGGGTGTTTGAACAGGCAGGATGTGAAAAGTTTCTTCTGTTTCACATTGCTAATGCTGTGTTGGATCTGTATTCTACAGAAAGAAGAAAAAATTCTGTTAGTGTGGGCTCCACGGTAAACCTGAGTGATCAGCTACCTCAAAAGAAATAAGGAATAACCACACAGCCTATGAAGAATAAGAAAAATGACTGATAATAAAACAGTATTTTTAGTTTGGGAAACAGATAAAAAGATAATTGTCTGACAACAGTCAGATTGAGTTAGACATTACTTTAACAAAGTTATGAAAGCAATAGATGAAAGAGTATCAAATCTCAAAGAAAAAAAATTCATTCAGGTGAATGAAAAACTACTCCCAGTATGTTTCTATGTATTTAGTTGCCTCAACTTCTAGTGGGGATACTGGTCATAAAGTTCAGAATTTGAGGAAGGTAAGCTAGGAATATGTAGTTCAAAAATGAAAAAGAAAATTACTCTCAAGGTAGAAAGAAAGTTAAAAGTAAGAGGCTGATGTAAACTCCCATGACATGAATGATGGAATACCTGTATGAAACATGAGGTCTCACCTCTGGTATTGTTGATAAACATTTTAAGTCCATGATATGGTATATAGCTGAAACATGTGACTCTAAATTACACTTGAAGTACATTTGAAGGAAGAAGAATGTGGTCTGGCCAGATTCTGGTCCCGTTACTGAGTAGACTTTGCTCCTTCAGAAGTCATACTAAAGAAGGGTAAGCTGGAGAATATTATGAAAGCATAGCATACTGTCAGAAACTGTATTTAAGGACCAACAGTCATTGGTTAAATTGTGTTTCTTCCATGGCTAAGGAGGAGCAGCTTCTTGCTGATCTTTAGATTCCTGTCATTTGGAAGTTATTAAACTGGAGGAGTGAGTAATATAGGAAGTATAAGGTGTGTCAAGAAGCTGGCTCAGAGAAAGAAGGATTTTTTTTACAGGGGAAAGTTTTAAGCTATTGTTAAAGCCAAAGTTCAGGTGTTGGGCTGGTCTTGTGTAATATTTACATGAATGAAAATGGTCAGCAGTAGAAATGAGGTGAATAAATGCGTAGGTGCAAGAAATTCTTGGGTGTTGTATATTGTTCACCTTGTCAGGGTTAAATCAAATTCCACTCACATAGTCAGGGACCTTAGCAATGGAAGAATTGCCAGGGAGGAGGAAAATATCTAAATGCTTCAGTTTATCAGTGCCAGAATATGACCTGGCAGCATGATACATTGTTAAAATATTAGCTGTGTTCCTAGAGGCAGGTAGGCCTGAGCATCTGAGGTGTAATACATCCACAAACCCTTCTGATAATCTGTGTTCAAGAGAGAGTCAATCAAACTAAAGTAGGGAAGGTAAAGAATCAGTTTAGGGGACTCTGGAGAATTTGGCCATCCAGCAGGAAAAAGAATTTAAAGCTGAACAGCTGTCGCTGTATACTCCCTGTTCTCTTTCTGAACATAGGAAATTTAAAATAATCAGCCTATAGAACAGTCTTCCAATGTTTTCTGGGACAAAGCATTCCTTACTTGTGGAAAGAGCTATCTGTTTATGGAAGAAATGGACATGGTGTGCTGCAAAAGAGGAAGGGATAGCTATTATCCTGGATGGACCTCTGTTTGGTCTCTGTTCTAAGTAATGACTCAAGACACCGTGCGATGCTTGGCAGGCTTTGGCCTATTTAAAGCCATCTGGATTTCAAAATAATTTTTTTACTTTAAGACACAAAATGCTTTGATAGATACGTCTGTATTTCTGCTTTCTCTGTACACTAAACATGTACTCCCATAGTGCTAAACTCGCTGCTCTTACAGGTGTTAGTAAGAACATACTGGAAAAAGTTAACTGATCTGAATTGGTCAGATGTATAAATTTTAGCTTCTGCATACTATTTAAAACTATGTGTAGGGAAACATGAATTGACAGTTTAGAGTGACAGTTTCGTAATTCTGAGTAATTTTAGAATTGAGTGGACAGGACTGTTCTTCAGTCATTAGCAGCAAGAGAATCCAGTTAGTTGATAAAAGATTTGGTGAGCAGCAGGTTATGTTTCAAACGTGGTAGATAATTAACCTGTGATACTGTTGCACAAGATAGTGGTAGCTGACTTTGCTGTGTTTAGAACAGATCTTACTTGGCCGTGGACACAATTTGCATTGATGATACATGCAGGTTTACCATGTTAGGTTCAGGAATTCTGGAGCATTTGGCTGTAGAGCCCCAGGCTGACCCACATAGACGAGTTCAGCTGGACATGATGGATTGGAATTGCAGCAAGAAAAGTGTCTGTCCTCATCTAAATTGGGAGTTCGGATATTTGCTGATTTCTTTAAAATGCCTTTGTTTTCAAAGGAGTCTGAGTATTAATTAAGTAGGTAATTAGTTACAGATTTGTCCAAGACCATGGAGTTTCTGCAAAGAATGCAGGCTAAGGCAGCCTTTGCTATTGTGATATTTCTCATTCTATGGAGATGAGGACTTTGTGCATTCAGATCTGGATGGAAAACATGCCAAACATGGCCAGCTCTTTTTACAGCTCGGCCTTCAGAGCTTACTCCTTCCAGCCCTTGCTTTTCAATGTGGTTCCTGGTACATGTTCTTTGCAAAACACTTGGAAAGGCACATGAGAAAAATCTAGAGGAAAACATTTGTTTCTGTTGGTTCTTCAGTGTTGTGGAGGAGGTTTTATTAGAAAGGGGAAAAGTTGGTACCTGGTGCCTTCAGGTAAGCTTGGAAGCTTACTTGGTGCTCATCACTTTGCTACTCTAAATGAATGAATGAAGGCAATTGTTTGCTTCAGTCTTCTCACATCTAGTGTCTGTTAAATGGAACCATGATTGAAAGACCTTATACTTACAGTTCTTGAATTCTGAAGTGTCTCTTAGTTCAAAGATGTCATGTACTTGGAAATGGCTAGAAAGTCTGCATTTGTTTGTTCCCATCACTTTGAATTGGGACAAGTGTATGTTGTTAAACAACTAAATAATGTTTTCTAGGCAAATTACATGTTCTGAGCACTGGAAAAGGTTTAGAATTTGAAAAATGCCAGTTACCTGTGTCATTTTGCCATCTATATGAAAGCATAGCAGATGAAATATTGCCTTATTCTACTTGAAATGAAATTTGATAACTGCTTTAAGAATGTCAGATTTGGATAGCTGTGTGCTTAACTTCTTTCTGGTAGTAAAGATGTTGGTGTTGACATGCACCTCTAGTGCCTGTCAGAATTGCTGTAATTATTTTCTCATGGGATAGAACATGTCTTGTAAAGACTTCAATCACAGCAAAAGCAAGTTGGGAGTGATACATTGAATTAAAGGTACATGGTCATGTCTGTCCTTTTAAGGTATTGTTTCTCTTTAAAATGCTTTGTTGTCACAGAATCTGTCAAGTACAGAACATTCTAGTAGAGAAGCTGAAATTAGTGAAACTACTCACAACTAGAGAGGAACAGTGATACTGGAATAAGCTCTTAAGCACAGAAATACAAGCTGAACAATCTGGTTGGCAGCTGATGATAGAGTGATGCTAGCAAGTATACTAATTAACTTCTCTGTGTTTTTCTTTAGATTTACAAACGAGACTGTCCCAGCAGAATGAAGGTAAAGTAGCATTTGATATGACTTGTAATTAGTAGATTTTATGTCAGGTGTCTCCAGGGGAAATTCTTCTGGTGTAGGGTTTGCCCATACCTGAGAAATTGTGTTCTCTTAATTGTCTAGTTGTCTGTGGGGAATCATACTGTGATTGATTTTTTTGGACTGAAAATTCTTGGTAGCATTTTCTCCAGTGTTGGTAGCATTCCGCAGCCAGGTACTAGTCCAAGAAAATGTGTGGGCTGGTATTTGTAGTTGGGTAGGAGTGTTCTCCCTGCCTTAGAGGGGTTATTTGATGATCAGAAGTTTGGGTTTACTGTCTCTGAGTTGCTCCTTATCTGAGCGCACACCGTTAATGTCTGAAGTATCAGGGGAAGGGAGCTGTTATTGCAGCTCCATTGACAGAAGCCTGAAGCCTATGGAAGGGGCAGCCTGTAGGGCAGTGTTTAACAGTGTTATTGGCATGATGAGCAGCAATAAATGACAAGTAATAAAAATTTCACCGTTATAGGGAAAGAGCAATTTCATGTGTCAAATGTTTCCTTCAATCAGCCTTTTCAAGGGATGAAAGTGCAGGTACACCTCTGAAACAGGTGCTTAAAACAGGTTTTAATAATTCCCCAGGCTTGTCTGTCCTTTGCTGTCCAGTCAGCTGGGCTGTCCTGAGCTGCTGTTGGGCTTGTATGAGGAGCAAAACATAAAAGGTGCTGCTGACATAAAACTCAGGCAGATATTTTCGATGCAAGTGAAGATGCTTGCCTTTTAATGATGTTCAAATGGAAAATCTGGCAAAATCAATGTACATGATTATATTTTCACTTTTCAGGTTCAACTGTGATTCATAGTGTGCTGGTTTTTGTATTGATTGGTTTAAATATATCTTACCATCAGTAGTGTCTGGTTCTGAGTTTTGCTTTCCTGCCTTCACTTTCTCTTTAGTCAGAGCTGTTTCTGTTATGCTGAATAAATGAGAGCCATGCATAGCGGGTTCTTAGATATGCTAATGGGTTTTTTTTCCGTTACAACAGTTCTGGCTGCAGCTGCTTCTGTACAACCACTTGCAACACAGTGCTTTCAGCTTTCCAACATGTTTAATCCTCAAACGTAAGTGATTTATTATTGTCTGTTTGGCATTTGTCAGTGACTTTAACATGTAAGAAAGAAATCAGAATGTTGCAGGAGTGTGTTTAATGGGTTTTGGGGGTGGATTTTGTGTGAATGATATCTCTGTTCTGTTTTTCCTTTCCCTGTACAGTGAAGAAGAAGCTGGCTGGGACACAGAAATTAAAGATGATGTGATTGAGGAATGTAACAAACATGGAGGAGTTATCCACATCTATGTTGACAAAAACTCAGCTCAGGTATGCCTGCTTCTGGTGGGGGACACACTGAGCAGATGTTAGGAGCTTGGTTACTCTCTTTTGTCTAGGGGGAGCATTACAGCTGTGGGGCTTCTCTGTCACTCTAAGACACAAAAACCACGATGCCAACGCATTGTTCTCGAGGTAAAAAAGGGATAGTTTATTTTCCAACTCCAACATTTATAGATTTCCAGAAGTGACAGTGGATTGGAAGGTGAAAGTGTCACCTCTCCAATGACACTGGACAAACCAACAGTCTATTAAATTTTTCCTCCTCCATAAAAGAATGCAAAACAATACGTTATTTACAGAAAGTGGGTGAGAAAATTTGTTACAAGTATGTAAACACCAGAACGCTTAGAAAATCTTAAAAAATCAGGGTGACACTTTTCCTAAACTGTACCTAAATGTCTTAGTTTGTGCAGAATATAGGTGGTTCCCTCCTATTGTGAAACATTGTGTGTAACTTGGATAAGCAGCTTTCTGGTGCTGCTCTTGCAGGTTTACCCAGCTGAAGTTGCTGTAGAAGAGCAGTGACCAGTTCAGGCATTGGCATTTCCCTTAAGCTGTGCCTTCCCCCCAAGTCAGGGACTTCAATTTCCTCTTTCTAGAGCACAGGCTTCAGCAGAAATGGCCCTTGCTCCAACATAATTGCAGCGTAAGGTAAATATGTGCCTAAACCCATGCTTAGAAACAGTTGTGGTCACTCGTGACATTAAAGCCTTGCAATGGGCAGTCTGAGAGACTGAATTCCTCTCTGCTGACTGAATTCCAGATTCATGCTTGCATCTTAAACTGGTGAATATATTTTTCTTCTGACTTCATTCACCTTGTTCACATAAATCCCAGACTGGTTACCTCTTCTCTGTATTTCAGGTCTTAGACTGTATAAACTCTGGAAGGTCTATAGCTAGCTTAACTCTCTTGAACTCTTTTATTAAAAAGAATTCACAGCCCAAAGAAAAGTTCAGTTTTCAGATGATTTCACAGTTGGGTTAATTTCTATCTATCAGACCCTAAAAGTGTCATCTTGTGTTCCATGCTAAAGTATAAGGCTGAAACCCGTGTTCCTGTTGGTGTGCTTGGGTGGGATTATTCTGCCCTGGTGATCTACTTAGCACTCAGCCATTGCTGTCTTGTGCAGCTGCCCCAGTATCACCTGAAACCCTTTCTTGTGGGTTACAGAGAGGTTAGATAGGAGCTGCAGTCCAGCACATAAAACAATGTGCTACCTTACCTAGCATCTTGTAATTTTCAAGATCACACCTGTGGTCTTGGACCGTTGGACTGATGAGAGGCAGAAACCTTCCCCATAATGTGTTCGTTATTTACAGAAAACAAAGTGTTCTTTGACAGAAAAAAAAAAGTCCAAAACAACCAACAACCCAGAACACTTCCCACCTCCAAAAAACCCTCCTAGCAACTAAACACAAAAAAATCACTGCACGACCCCCCAAAAAAACCACCATCCCTAAAACTACACCAGCCCTCAAGATACCTTGCCTCTAGGTTCTAAGCCCATGGAGCTGCAAAATTCTCTTTCACATTAGCAGGGGGATTTAAAAGAAGAAACTTCTACATACTAAGTAATGAGTTAATGTTTCACAAAAAATGAAATCTGTTTTGTCATAGTAGCACAGCAGTGACACAGATATAAAATACCCACTGATAGAGTTTCCATTGTACCGTTCTGTTTTCCAGGCTTAGATTCTGGGCAACTTGAGGGCTTTGTCTGAGACTTCCATGCTCTATCTGTGCTGCTGGGTGTTATCCAGGCTTAGATTCTGGGCAACTTGAGGGCTTTGTCTGAGACTTCCATGCTGAGGGCTGTCAGGTGTTGGCTTATGACGGTGTGATTTGTTGTGGATTAAACAGTTGCAGTCCCAGCTGAGTGCATGGCTCATGTACTGCATCTGTCTGTGCTGCTGGGTGTTCAGGAAAACCACAGCTTTGTGTTTCCGCACCTCATTTGGGCATTTAAGCAGTTTAGGTGCCTTTGCAGGGGGAGACTGAGAGCAGAGCTCTCTATGTTAATTGATTGCTTAGTGCCTTAAACACCAGCCCCTAAGCTTAGGTTTGCCCCATGAGAAAGGAATGAGTTAGATTGCAGTGGGAAGAGTTAACACCAGCTGACTAAAGCTGCTAAGGAAAGGCTGGAGTCTATTTTTTAATGTACTATTTTCCTGGAAAATCTGTTTCAGCTAGAATTGATTTTCTTGGGTATTACTGTTGGTCTGTTTTTAAGCCGGCAGCCAGAAAAATGCCACACACTACTGTGGGCATCTCTGTGTCTTGGAGTTGTTGGATGTGACTGTTGTGGTTCTCTGGATTAGGGAGGCACAGTGCTTGATCTGCAGATGGCAAACTCCAGGTGTCTCTGGTGAAGTTCCAAGATCAGTCTGTCATGCACCTTGGGAACCATTTCAGGCTCTTCCTGCCCTGCGGGGTTGGGATTTTCCCTGTGCCCCAGTTCTTGTTCAAATAAAGACAGACATGCTGATGTGCATATAGGAGAATTTTTACGGTACCTTAAAGTGTTGCTTCCCATCTGGGGGAATGGGGAGTGCTTGGTTCTTGTGGAATACAGGCTGTGAGCTTGCCTTGGGGACAACCAGACCCCTTGTGCTCTTCTCTTTCACATGGTGTTAATGATTAGGAGCCTTTAGATCCTCTCTCTAAAAGGCTGTCAGGAGCAGATCAGCCATCCGTGGCTCAGTGATTGCTGATCAAATGCATGGTTGGGCTATCTTGCAAAATCCTATTTAGAAAAATTGAAGGCTGCAGTAACTGCCACAGTGAAGTAGTGCCTGCCACTGCCACTGTCCTCTTCTCTTGTGCTCGTTCTGTGTTACGGATTAATGCCCAGCTGGTGCCTGGTGGAGGTGGTATGGCTCTTGTCACAGCCAGGTCTAGGGATGGCTGAGGAACAGCGTGGGGGAAGTGTCTTTGACTCCTCACGGGCCACACTATTCTGTTTTGCAGGGCAATGTGTATGTGAAATGTCCCTCCATCGCCGCTGCCATCGCAGCTGTCAATGCTTTGCATGGGAGGTGGTTTGCAGGTGAGTGTTCCATGTCCACGCCTACATTTAGTCATCCATTACAGAAATGACCAAACACTGATGTTTATCTTTTCCTCTTGTGATCAGGTAAAATGATTACAGCAGCATATGTACCTCTTCCAACATACCACAGCCTTTTCCCAGACTCTATGACTGCAACCCAACTACTGGTTCCTGTTCGACGATGAAGATCACTTTAGTCAGTTTTGTACATAGGTATTTTTTGGAGGAAGATTGAGTTATCTTTTATTTAGATAAAACTAAAGGAAAGGATTTAATGTCATTTTGTGTACACTTCCTGCTATCTTTAAAAATAAAATGAAGTAAGCAGAAATGCAGTGTGTTCATTCTCCCTAACTAGCATTTCCACTGTATACAAAGCTGTTGACTTCTTGTTCTGCCTTGTAATTCTTGTACATTGACAAAGATGATCCGTAGGAACTGAGAAGTAGCTCATAGATAACAAGTACTCTGTAAAAGGCAGATGGGACATAATGACATTTTTAATGTTTCATGAGCCTTTCTTTTAATGCAGCAAAGACATTTTACATTTCACTAAATGTGGGTGATCTGCTCAAGGGTAGTATCAGAGAGAGACTGGATGAAGGGACATATTTAGTGTTTTTGTATAAATGGAAAATCCAAAAAGCTACTGAATGCTGACTGCAGACAGCTACTCAGCTTGCTTTGTGGTGAATAATTGGTAAGAGTAGGAGGATTGAAGGGTTTTATTTCTTGATGGTAACTTTTGATTATTGTATCTGTAAAAGTTTCTTTGTAAATACTGTGAGGTGTGTCTAAGTTTCCAAACAAAACATCTCTGCATTTCCAGATGAGTTACCACATGCACAGTGGGGCAGAGCTGGAGGATTTCAGCCAAGTCTGAAAATGGGTAGGAAATACAGAAAAGTGTTTTGTTCTGGTTGCATATAATCTTTGCTCTTTTTAAGCTCTGTGAGCTCTGAAATATATTTTTGGGTTACTTCAGTGTGTTTGACAAGACAGCTTGATATTTCTATCAAAGACTTTCATATTGCAACAATCTTTGTAAGAACCACTCAAATAAAATTCTCTTAAAAAGGCCTTCACGAAGTTTTATTTCTCTGCTCTCCCAATGTGACTTTAGGCAGTGTGTGCTTAGGCCAGAGGTGAGTGATGAATGCTGTGCAGTGCCCAGTGTCTGGGATACGACCACACAGCATGCAGGTATGCCATGGGATATCACGTGCTCAGAGAGTACATGCAGAAGCTGTTCCCAGCCCTCTGTACAGTGTGGCCATGGTTGCTGAGGATCTGGGCACAAGTCTTACCCTCCTCAGGCATGCTTAAAGTTCAGAGACAAACCCATCCTGCCCATCTCCACTCCCATCCCTCAAATGGATGAGAGTCCTGGGGCTGGAGGAGTCAGTTACATTTGCTTTCAGTCTTGTTTCTAGAGGGAACCTGCCCCCATGCTTTGCCCATTTTACCCCTGTCCCATCTCCCTGGCCTTCTTAGCCACTAAGAAAAGACCAAGGTGGAGAGAGTAGGGAGGACAGAACATTCCTTGGGAATGGGTAAAGGTGGGGCAGGCAGCAGTGCTGCTGGTGTTCCATAGTATTTTGGGGAGAGGATCTGCTCTGCAGCCTCTGGGGCTGTAGCTGTCCTTGAGCTGCTGTGGCAAGGGCATGTCCTTAATCAAAGAACTGAAGCGAGTGAAAGGCAAAGGTGGAGAGGGGCTGGGAATACAGCAGGATCCTGGGAATACTAACATAGCTGAAGAAGTAGAGCTGGCTCTCTAGGTGTGCTTTATCTGAGAAGAGGCTTTGAGTGGTGAATTTGTGTTTCTGCCTTAAAAACTGGGGAAAAGGCATTTGTAACAGGTCCAGGCTGTACAGGTGCCAGTTGAGGTAGTGCTGTTGCTCACGTCTTCCTTGCACAGGACTAAAGGAGGAGCAGAAAGAGGCCTTATTTCAAAAGGCAAGTAATGGAAGACTATGACACCCAATACCTTTCCTAGGTCAACTGTAGGCAGTGCTGCTGGAGCTGGGGAGAAGCAGGAGAGATTCCTCTGCTCTCCCGGGGAAGTCCTGACTACCTTGTAGGCCTGTGTCGTGGGGTGACAGCCTTTAT